>NC_069659.1:218974621-219277651 GCF_027244095.1 Hemicordylus capensis | reverse complement strand
TTTGAGCCTGGTCATTTGTGCCTCGAGTAAAAATTCTTGATTGATTTGTTCTATGATCCATTTGTTGGTTTTCATGGCTGTCTATGGTATCCTCAAAAGTCTTCTCTAGCACCAAAGTTCAAAGGTGTCAATACTTTTTCTATCTTGCTTCTTCAAAGTCCAGCCTTTGCATCCATAGAGTGTCACGGGAAAAACCATTGGCCCAACGATTCTACTCTCTGTAGCTACAGACATGTCACAACATCTAAATATCCTTTCCAAGGCCTTCATTGCAACCATTCCAAGTGCTAGTCTGTGGCATATTTCTTGACTGCTGGTTCCTTTACTGTTGGTGGTTGATCCTAAAAGGCAGAAACTATCCACCACTTCAGTGTCTTCATTATCAATTCTAAGGCTGGTTGCTGTACCCATTATCATTAGTTTAGTCTTCTTTACATTTATCCATAATCCCATTTTTTCACTGTGCTCCTTGTCTTTCATTACTAGAGCTTGCAGATCATCTGCATTCTCAGCTATCAGAGTGGTGTCATCAGCCTAGCGCATGTTATTGATGTTTCTTCCTCCAACTTTAAAACCACGCTCCTCTTCTTCCAGTGCAGCTTCTTTCATTATATGTTCAGCATATAAGTTGAATAAATACGGAGAAAGTATACAGCCTTGTCTTACTCCTTTGCTGGTCTGGAACCAGTCTATTTCACTGTGTTCCGACTGGATTGTGGTTTCCTGTCCTGTGTATAGGTTTCTCATGAGAATAATGAGATGTTCTGGAACACCTATTTTCCGAAGGACATTCCACAACTTAACATGGTCGATGCAATCAAAGGCTTTTCTGTAACCAATAAAGCACATATTGACTTCTTTTTGGTATTCTTTGGCTTTCTCAATTATCCAGTGTGCATCAGCAATGATGTCTTTTGTTCCTCGGCCTTTTCTGCAACCAGCTTGAACATCCAGCATTTCCCTTTCCATGTAGGGCTCTAATCTGTGTTGGATGATCCTGAGCATTATTTTGCTAGCATGTGAAATTAAGGATATTGTGCAATGGTTTGCACAATCTATTAAGTCTCCTTTCTTTGGTATGGGTATGTAGACTGACCTCTTCCAGTCTTTTGGCCACTGTGTCATTCTCCAAATTTTCTGGCATAGTTTGGTTAGAGCCTTAACTGATTCTTCTTCTGTTGCCTGCCGCATTTCTGTAGCTATTCCATCAATTCCTGTAGCCTTCTGACTTGGTCATGACTGGAGTGCTGATCTAACTTCATCTTCCCGTACTAGAGGTTTCTGCAAGTAGGGATTATCTTCTAGAGTATCTTGGATGTTGACATCCCTGCTGTACAGATTTTCAATATACTCCATCCATCTCTGTTTGGTCTTCTCTGAATCAGTTACTGTCCTTTGGCATCCCTTAACATACCAGTTCGGGGTTGGAACCTCCTTCTGAGTTCAGAGATCTTTTGGAAAACTTTCCGTGTTTTTCTGTGTTTATTTTAATCCTCAAGGTCTTTACAGATGTCATTGTAATACTGCTCCTTGTCTCTTCTAACAGCTTTCTGAAATTCCCTATTAAGTTTCTTTGTGAGGCCTTTATCTTTCTTGACTTTGACTTATCTCCTCTTCTTGGCAATTTCCACTGTCTGTTCTGACATCCATTTTGCTTTCTTCTGGTTCTTGGTCTTTGGCAGTCTGTTTTCACATTCATCCTTAACAACCTCTTTGATTTCATTCCACAGTTCCTCTGGTTTCCTATCAATGAGGTTCAGAACTTCAAAGTGGTTCCTGATGTTCTCCTTGAAAATGGTGGGTAGATTTTCAAGATCATATCGTGGAAGCTGAGTAGCTCCCCCCCGCTTTAGCTTGACTTGGAACTTGCACATGAGCAGTTCGTAATCTGTTCCACAATTGGCCCCCGGCTACATTTTTGCTGTTATAACTGAGCTCTCCCACCTCCTTGCACCAATAATGTAATCAATTTGATTTCTCTGTACCCCATCTGGTGAAGTCCATGTGTATAGGTGCCACCTTGGTTGTATGAAGAATGTGTTAGCAATGAAGAGATCATTGGCTTGGCAGAAACTAATAAGTCATTCTCCTTCATTTCTGTTTCCTAGGCCATATTGGCCGACTGTGTTTTCCTCCTTACCATTTCCAACTTTGGCATTCCAGTCTCCAACCACCACCAGGACATCTTGCTTGCATGCATGTTGTGTCAATTTCAGACTGAACTTGGGCATAAAACTCATCAACTTCCTATTCTTCTGCATCAGTTGTTTGGGCATAGACTTGAAGAACTGTCATGTTAAAGGGTTGTCCATGAAATCTAATTGATATTAGTCGGCCACTGACTGCATTGTACCAAAGTACTGTCATTGTTATATCCTTCCTGACTATGAAAGCAACATTATTCCTTCTTTGTTTCTAGTGTCCTGAGTAGTAAACAGTATGATTTTCTGACTGAAAGTGTCCTATTCCAATCCACTTTAATTCACTGATGCCTAAGATGTCAATCTCTAGAAGACTATACCTGGTATCAAAAGAAGTTTGTCATAATCTCCTAAAGTGAAAAGGAACTGAGAACAAGATGCTGGATACAATTTAGACATTGACAAGATAATCTCTGTCATCAGGTAACCCTGCTAATCCCCTGCTAACTTGACAAAGAGGCACTTTTTAATGTGGTGATTCACTTTATTTAGCAGGGGGAGAGTAACTGACCCTATCCACCCCCAGCACAATACCTCCAATGACTGTTGCTGGTGTCTCTCTTGTGTTTCTTTTTAGATTGTGAGCCCTTTGGGGAAAGGGATCCATCTTATTTATCTATTATTTCTCTGTGTAAACCACCCTGAGCCATTTTTGGAAGAACGGTATAGAAATTGAATAAATAAATAAATAAATAAATAAATAAATAAAATAAACCCTGCTCAAGAGACTAACTGGGCTATTGCATTGCATTGCACAAGAAATAAATACACAAAAGTAGACTTCCATTTTAATATCCTGTTGCTGTCTGTTGCCCCACTTCAGTTTATGCTACAGCACATTGTCTTGTTTGTTAAAGGTAAAAAATTTCTTTCAGTTGCATCCAACTTCATGTGTTCTACTGGAAATAGTTACTTAACAATTTGAGAGATTATGGAGAAAATGCAGTAATATAGCTTTTTCAACTTCTGTTTGTGTAGACTGGGCCAGGGATGAGTCAGATTGTGTGTCAGATTGCATGGTATTGCTGACAGCCTAATTTGGTGCTATAAAACAATTTGCACTAAATAAAAATGAGTGAAGGTTAGAATTACTGGGCAAAATTAATGTCAAGCATTAAACTGATTTGGCTCTCATTTGTACCCTGAGGTACTTGAACTGTTCTGTTTCATGTCCCTTGTTTTATGAAAGCCTTTATGCATTCATAGATAGTGGTTAATATGTTGAATTGGTTACAGTAATAACCCTTGCTAGAATGAACAAATCTGTCTTTGACCCTGTGGATTATCTATCTAGTAAATAGATTATTGCTTAATTGAGGCACTGACACTACTTTACAGTTTTAAGGGACTGTAAAAAAGAAAAAAATGTTGGCTAGTATTAAATTGAAAATATTTATGCTGTATTTTTCTTTGCCGAAAAACTAAGCACAGCCAGTTTGATGTTAAGTTGTACGTAAGCTTTTAACTACTTTATGCTTATTGCTAATGCACATCCTTCCTTTTATTGTTCCTTTCTTTCTCATATTCTATATGTAAACCACCACAAAAACAAAACAACTAGGGGAATTGAAGTGGGGGAACAAATCAGTTGAGCATCTGTTTACATATTCAGATTCAGATCTTTATTACGGTCACTGACCAGATACAACACACTACAAAATGTTTACATTTAAATAAATCCCCATTTAAAAAAAGATCAATCTCCTTGTGACCTAAATTGCATTAAGCTATATTCCAAGAATCATTCTTGTTCAATAATAGAATGTATATCCTGTTTTTTAAAGTCACAAATCCCCAGAATGGCTAACAATATAAACACACACACAAATCAATAAAAAACAATGGTAAAACAGCAGCTTAACCTTTTGGAGCATGATTTGTAGTAAGGTGTCATCAGAACCACAGTTGTAATGTTGTTTTTTATGTCACAATGAGCATGTCTCATTTTTTTATTTATCCAAAACAGACTATTTTCAGGGCTAAAATCCTTTTCATCTTAATTTGGGCCTCAAAGCCCAAGGAAAGGTGTGGGTTCATGGAGTGCAAGCTGTAAAAGAGCACAATTTGTGACATTGCACATCATTATTACTGATCACTTGACATGTCTGTTAAGGCATCAGCCTTAGATTCCAGTTTCCCAGCTTTCTGGGACTTGAGCCAGATTGAGATGGCCTTAACTCTGGTCTTAAACCGGAAAGTTTTTTTGGTTTTTTTTACCATTGAATGTGTATCATTCAGTCAACTTTTCAGAATGAGTTATTCTTCAGTGTCAAATAGCTGCTTTTGTATTCTTGGGTCATACTTTTAGGTCCTGTTACATACTGATGTCAAGTTCCCCCCACCACTGTGAATCATCCTTCATATTTTCTCTTAAGACTTCTGATGCAATTTTATTTATCTGTGATGATTTGCAGTAAAAGTTGCTATTAGTCAGGATGTTGCACTAGCTGGTTGTGCTAAGCTAAGAGCTTGTGTTCCAGACTAGTGTTGCACTAGCACAAACATGTTTGCACTTTTAGAACAAAGTGTGCAGCCTGTGGCATGCCTCAGATATTTTGCAAGGAACTTTTATGCAATAGCATAAGAGCACCATTCTGAAATTCCCTATAACTTAGCACAGTTACGATCTTTCACAAGCACAACCTTGGTTATTGTACAAGCACAGCATTAGTCAGGATGTCAGCCCAATGACTTTCACTAAGTATTTCTTGAGCATTGACTTCCCATGATCAGGACAAGATCTTGGGTCAAAGTATGAGCTCCGTTAAAAAGGAAATCTATTAATTGGGGGGGAAAACACCACCCCAAAAACCCTGATTAAGTGTTGGCTGTTTTTCTTCCTTTATGTTTTCTATAGACTGATCTACGAAACGAAGAAATTATGAGTCACTTGCGGTTGATTTCTGCTACCTTGAAGTACCGGGGCATTTGTTCATTGGTGAAGAAAAATGTGAACAGAAAAGTACTTCTGCCAAGACGGACTTATGTTTCACCTGGAGTCACAGAACCATTCTTGAGTGGAAGTAATTCAAGTTATGTTGAGGAAATGTATTATGCATGGCTTGAAAATCCAAAAAGCGTGCATAAGGTATTACTAAATATATACACAATATAAAACTCAACAAATTGTTAGGGCATTTCCGCACCTGAAAACCTGAAAATTGATACACACAGTGGCTTGGATATGAGTAGAACTAGTCATGGAATGGGGCTTTCTCCCCACATCCCCCTGCATTCCTTAAAAATCTCTTCCTGGGGGTTGAGGGGACCTCCAGAATGATGTGGGATATGAAAAGTGTGGAAGCTGACTTGGGGTTTGAATCAGAAATTGACAATACTGTGTTTATTATAGCCCTGTTTAAATGATGTATGTACATACAGATGTCTGCACGCATATACATGTCTGCGTGTTAATGACTATATGCGTTCATTTCAAAAGTGAACCTGGATACAGGCCCTGTCAAATTTAGGATATAGATAGGAACTGTACATGCGCTCAACATAGCATGTGAATAACTGTACATGAGTACAGATCTGTAAATGCATACACTGTACACAAATTGTATGTGCTTTGTGTGAGAAGAAATTGGAGAGAAAAGAATGGGAGAGAAAGTAATCCTGATCACTAGAAGAGAGAGAGATTAAAAATCATGTGGCCATGCCTCTTCTCAGCCAGCCAAGCAGAGTTTTAATATTGGCTGCAAGGGAAGGGAGGGAGAAGCAAGCCCAAATGCCTGGGAGAGGTACTTCAGACAAGCATGGGAGCTACCAGTAGTCCCTGAGCTATCTAATACCCACCTCTGACCTAAAGATACTTTGCCTGTCCCCCTACCCACTTTTCATCCTTCTGGGTCAGCTTTTTCTTAATGTTCTTCGCTCTTTCCTCACTCCGCCCTGCTAATCCTTTGCTCCACTAGTGCAAAGTTGCATCTGAAACAGCTGTGGGAATGAAATGACACAAGCCCTGAGAAAGGTGTCATTATTTCTGCTCATAGAATGGTGTCAGGGCCATAGATCACACGGAAGAGGCTTGACAAGGCTCAGTTATTGCTATCACAAGATTAATTGAAAAATTGGTTGGTTGGCTATTGAGTACATAACAGTTGCCATATTTTCCAGTATGCAACCAGTCTACCATGATTGTTTGATAACTTCCTTGATGTCATTTGCTTAGAGGCGAGTTTCTGTTTTTAAACTTAAACTTTTTAAACAGTGATAATGATTGGAAAACACAGTGCCTGAGTTCAATATTTTAGGGATCATCTGTGGTAGGAAGGGATATCTTAAAATAGCATGAAAGCTGGCATTCAGTGGAGCCATTTTTAGCACTGGGGTTTGTAGTGAAGCAAATTACTGTTCTTTGGGTTTAGTGATCAGCGTTAAACATGTGCCATAAAACATATTGTAATTCAGCTTCCCCATGCAGAAAATAATGGACATGGCTGCTTTCATGCATTGCTTCTATTACTAAATTTCTTATCATAGCTAGTTGTTTAAATTGGTGGTCTTCAGCCTTTTCCATCCTGAGACTGACTTTTCATCTCTTACCTGCAACATGGGGCCCACTTTTAATGTTTTTCCCATATAGAAAAAGAAAGAGCATGAAAGGAAGAAAAAGGATGGGGACGCAGAGTGATAAAGAACAGGAGTAAGACAATTCTGTTCTCTCTCACTCTACACCCTCATTGTATTATTTCTCTCTTTTTATTCTTGGCCCAATTAACACCCCAAAAAGGATTTATGTGAAATCTTTAACACTGGATTTCCCCACAATGCAAGTTTTTTTGTTTGTTTGTTGCATAAAGGGATTAAAACTCTACCTGTGCCTCCAAAACTCTCCCTATATATCTTGCAGCATTAATCACAGGTAAAGATACAGATCCTCAAACAAGCAATTAGATTGACATAGTGTAAACCCCAGGGTACTCTGAACTTTGCGTTAGGAAATGAAGTGCTCCTGGCATTGTGTTAACATTGGTCATGAAATTATGCATCATGTTAAAGAGGACTATAGGAATTGGAATTGAGGGGATGAGTTAGGAAAAGAGAGCATGCAATTCTGCAGCATGTATATAATCTCAAAGCCCACTCTGTGGATCCTTTAACCACAGAGTGGTTAACTATATCCCTGTGTGGGTCTTTAGAAGGTTTCTTCATGGCTTGAGCTGATGTGAAGATCTTCATGAAATGGTAAGTTGAGAACTAGATGGTGGGGGTGGGGGTTATTTTTTTTTTAATTAAAAAAAACCAGAGATAAGGGAATGAAGGGTTTAATTTTATCACTTTTTAAAACAACACTTGTTTGTTGGCCTAATAGAGCTTTTGTTTTCCCTTGTCTCTCTTCCTTTTCTTCTTTCTGCCATCTTGCCTAGTCTTGGGATTTATTTTTCCAAAATGCAACTGCTGGGGCGCTTCCTGGACAAGCCTTTCAGGCACCGTTACCAGACATTTTGGAAAGTAAAACATCACTTGTACAAAGCCATGGACTGACTAAGTCACCAGGTAAAGCTGAAAAACTGGTTGAAGACCACCTGGCTGTCCAATCATTGATCAGAGCATATCAAGTAAGTGTACTGCAGCAACTGGCCATCAGTTGCATAGAATGTTTATTTTATAAATAATAATTTATAATAATTATTATTTTGTAAATAACTACCACATTTCTAGAAGGTGGGTAACTTTATATCAGTGGTACAGCTGAGGAAACAAAGATGACAAATGACTTACCAAAATGGCTTAAAGGGAATTTTCTGCCCAAGCACATAGCTTTGAGTAGCATTGAGGCGAAGGAGAACTATTTCTTAACTTATTGGCTTTCCATACATTAGTTTTTGTGTAATGTAAACTACACTGCATTATTTCAGGATTCTATCAAGACAACTTATGGGAATCCTAAACATTGGAGAAGTGAATAACAATAATGATATTGATTGATTGATTTGATTTATGATGTATTTATTCATTAATGATATATCATTAAAGTTTAGACATTACATTAGGGAAGTTTTTTCTGGATAATGTGGTGATAAAATTGTCTTAAAGGTTGTTGTATGTGCAGACACTGAGTATATCTACAGTGCCAACTAGGCATGTGCCCGAAACGTTTCGGAGGCCATTATGAAGGCCTCTGAAATGTTTCGGCACCGGCAGGGGTAGTACTTTAAGGGCGGGGGAGGTGTACTCACCCCTCCCGCCACATTTTCCCCACCGGCTCTCTATTTTTAAGCCCCTTGGGGCGGCAGCATTCCTCCCTGCTGCCCCGTTCCCCCCCATTGGCCGGAAGTGGCCAGAAGTAGTGTGTGCGCGTGCACTTGATATGCATGCGCACTCGCATGGCAGACAGGTGCATGCTCGCGCGCTCGCTACTTCCGGCCACTTCCGGCCGATGGGGGAACAGGGCAGCAGGGAGGAACGCTGCCGCCCCAAGGGGCTTAAAAATAACAGAGCGCTGGCGGGGGAAATGTGGCGGGAGGGATACGTACACCTCCCCCGCCCTTAAAGTACTACCTCAGCCAGCGCAGAAGATCTTCGTGCACATCCCTAGTGCCAACTTACATTGCTTTTATACCAGAACATCCTGGGAATTGTAGTTTGTAGGACACTGAGACTATCAAATGGTCTCATTGTATCTCCCCCACCCCTCATACTGTAACTACAGTTCTCATAATACCCTAGTAGAAAGGAATGACTTATTAAAGCCGTTTGAGTTTGTATTTAGCGGTTTTATTTATTTATTTATTAAATTTATACCCCGCCCAAACTTACGTCTCTGGGCGGCTGGGTGTTCATTTGGCAGGGTCCAGTTAGTCATGAAATAAATAAGACAAGTTAGTGATGACTAACTTAAATCCCATTAGTTAGTTTTGTGACTAACTTAGTTTGGATCTTACCCAATGTCTGTTCCACCTAGTAGGGATGTGCGAGCAGGTTTGGAACCGAACTAGTTCAGTTCAAAGGCTTGGGATCGAGCCGAACCACCCCTGGTTTGGCTCAACCCTGGTCCTGCACCCCCTTGAATCCCCCCCGGTTCTGTTTGGTCCGTTGGGCGGTGGGGGGGTTCGCGGACCTTTTGCTAAAAAAAACCCCCAAACCATACCCCTTCCAGGGGGCTTCTCCGAGGCGGGGGTCTATAGAGGTTCCCCTCCCCCACTGGGCTTCCTCCTCTCAAAAATGGCCCCATTCAGGCATTCTTTGGCTTCCCCCCCAATGCATTGGCCATTTTGCAGCCTGCCGCACCCGTGCAATGGGCCTGTGCATGGCCAAAATGGCCGCTGCACTGGGGGAAAGGCCCAAATGGGCCAAAGAACACCTGAACGGGGCCGTTTTTGAGAGGAGGAAGACCGGTGGGAGGAGGGGGAAGCTCCATAGACCCCCCGCCACCTAAGAGAAGCACCCCGGATGGTTTTTATTATTTTTTAAAAAGTCTTCTTTTATTTAGAAAAAGGTCCACAACCCCCAGGCTGAACAGAACCAGGGGGAGCAGTTCGAGGGGGTGCCGGACCGACCCAGTCTGATTTGGGTCTGGTTCGGACTTGAACCGAACTGGGCCAGCTGGTTCCATACACACCCCTACTACCTAGTCATCACCCTATGGCTTAGAGGTACAAAATACTGGGAGTAGACAGTTGTGACCTAATAAATGTCTTTGTGATCTCATGTGAGGACAGCATAATGAAGGTTTTTGGTTTTTTTACAATGCCCTCTTAATTTGTCTGAGTGGGCAAAAAAAGAAACTTTGAGCCTATTTGGAGATTACTGAGAGCCCTATAATTCAATATTTCAAATAAAGGAGAACTGAGTTTATTGTTTGTTATTTTGAATATGTAAGTGTTGTTTCTCAACAATAAATTCTCAAAATGGTTTACATAGGGGGGGGGAAGAGAAGAGAAGATATTTTCCTGTTCCCAAAACAGTCACAATCTAGAAATAAACACAGAAAATACACCATTAATAGCCACTGGGATGGATGCTGTGCTGGGTTGAATAGGTTGATTTCTCCTGCCCAGTGCCTCTTACTATGGGAAACGGTAGTGAGTGAGTTGGGAGATCTGATGTTTGTTTGATCTCTCTGGCACTCTCACCCCAAGTAGAATCCTGGAGCTGAAATAATGTCTAAACAGGTGCTTAGGAATGCCAGGAAGCCACTTTAAAATGAAAAGGCTTATTTGAAGATCTCTATTGTTAGTTTAATACTTTATGTAAAAGGTTTAGTGTAGAAGTCTTTATAGTGTTAATGTTAAAAGTCTATACTAGAGTTTAAGATAAAAGTAAACCTTTGGAAGCCATTTTGCTGCTTTGTTGTTTGAAATTTTTCCAAAAGAAAATAGCCCCTGACAGAGAAGTCTTTTGTTCATTTCAAATCTATTATTTGGTTTCAGTTGATGGAATAGAGATGTCTCCACAGGTGGCAGCCATGTATGCTTCCTATCAGCTGATAAAATATGGTTATCTAAAGCACTTGGCTGTTCTGAAAGCATTTAATCCTCTCTCTGTGGCCTAGTGTTGAATGGATGGCGTCAATTTATAAGACATCTTGTTTTCAGAGGATATAATGGAGAACAGCTGTGAACGTTTAATTTTCCACACCTACGACTTCTTATTCTGTAGAATAGATTTTAGCTCATCCAGTGCTGTTGACAACTGAATGAGTTATAAGATTTATCTGGATTTGAAATTAGATTTTGTCCTGTAGTCTTGTCAAGTCAGGTGGGATAGGGAATAAACAGCAAACCTAACCCTTAATTGTATACATTTTTGGTACAAAAAGACTAGTAATTTTTATTTGAAAGTGAATGTTCTTGAAATATTTTAAGATGACTCTCAGTCTGCAGTGCTAAGGTATGTTCCCAAGGTCAGGTGTGATGTAAAATAATATTAAGAGGCATGCATGAGCATTCTCTTTTCCTATTTTTTTAAAAAAGAAATTTAACCTCCTGTCTTTATTTTGAAAAAAAAGATCCTCTAATCTTATGTAACAGTTCTAAAAAGCAACATCTATATTCCCTGTAACACACATGAGAAGTACCTTGGGTATATCTTCTGGTTTGTGGAATTTAGTTTGTGAAATACATGAGCATCCTTGTACTTTGAATGCTAAAATGGTTGTTTTAGTTAAACCATTTATTCCAAAAGAATTCATATAATTTCCTTGAGGCTTGTAGTGATTTATTTATTAATTAGATGGACATTAATTGAATAGTGCTTTATGTTGTTCAAAAATAAGGGACAGATGTGCGCCAGTATAGGCAGGAAGGCTACCTTTGTGTATGCCTGCTCATTCTTCTAACCCTTTGGTGTACTAACCAGATTACATATTTGCCTATTGTAAAATTTGTGATGGCTGCTTTTGGGATTGATACTTGCTCCTTTCTGAATGTTGTCTTCATTGACAGAATGGTTTACTCTATCTATCTATCTATCTATCATATTTATATACCACCTGATACATGTATCTCCAGGTGGTATACACAATTTAAAACACAACAGATGTATGTTGTGTGTTTTTATGATTGTGGAAAAAAATATCTTTACATTTGATATGATCTGTGGCAGGTGGGAGCTGCAAGTTTGTTAAAGCCCCTGCTAACTTGGCAAAGGAGCACCGTTTAACGTAGTGATTCTCTTTATTTAGCTGGGGGAGAGTAACTGGCCCAGTAACTGGAAGTACTGTGCTGGAGGTGGATAGCCACCTCCAGCACAGTACTTCCAGTGACTGTTGCTGGTGTGTATCTCATGTTTCTTTTTAGATTGTGATCCCTTTGGGGACAGGGATCTATCTTATTTATTTATTATTTCTCTGTGTAAACCGCTCTGAGCCATTTTTGGAATGGCGGTATAGAAATAGAATAAATAAATAAATAAAATAATTTAAAAAAAGGAATCTGGCGTTAGAGTATCCAAACAATGCTAATATGGAACAGTTTCTGTTTTAAGACTTCAAAATTGTAAAAATGTTCAATTCCCCTTGAAACCATATATATTACTCCCTTTGTTCTTAGTACTCAATCTAACAGTATCTACACCCCGTGTCCCAGTTGGCACAGAGCAGCCATTTGCTCTGTGACAACTTGCGTGGTGTTTGTGTGGACAGCCATTCTGTCCCTTACTGGTCTCCTGATGGTCCACTAGCGTGTCAGTTCCTCACTTTCCCCATCAATTCCCTTTCCCCTTCTCTCTCTCTCTCTCTCTCCCCCCTCCAACCCTCCTCAACTGCCTCCATTCCAACATTCCCACCCCTTGGCAATGGGTGCTTAGCCCCTGTTGCCTGGATTTTCCCTCTGACATCAGCCACAGATCCTAACATAGTTCATAGTTCAAGCTGTGCTTATGCACAAATGTAATCTATGATTTAGGAGTAGAAGCCCACCAAATTCAGTACAAATTATGGCATAGATAATAAAAAGTAGATCTGGATCATGATCCATTGCACTCATAAGAGTGGGTTCTGTACCTGCGCAGGACCATTTGGGCAGAATTGACTAGCTCCTTGAAGCACTAAGCCCTGCCCCATGCACGTGGTGCACATGCTCAGTTTGGGTGGGCTAGCGTTTTCTCCTCAGTTCCTTTCTGACCACCATTGTGTGAGTCCCTCGGTGAGCTCCTCTGACTGGAACAGTTTTCTATGAAAAAGAACAAAATTAGATTAGTTTTTACCATGTTACAACTTGGACTGGACCAGACTATTCTTATTCTTAGCATTTTGAACTTAGTTGGAATGAATGGACAATTTAATCGGTTACAACCTCGGATTGGACTTGGAACAGACTTTACTTCACGTTACTTGAGTATTTCCCCTTGTTTCTTTATCTCACTATGCATAAGAAAAAGACCTTTAAGCACCGTGTCTGCTAAACACCCTTCAGCGGACAACCACGATTTGTGTCTACTTTGTTTGGGAGAGGAACACAACACCTCCACCTGTAAAATTTGCTTAACTTGCTCTCATTGAACAAGAAAGAACAGAGCCCTTCAGCTGAGAGTTGCCCTTTACGATGACACGCTCTGCCCTGGCACTCCGATGCCCAGATCTCTGGTTGATGCTTCCGTGCCCTTGACATCAGGTATGGTGTTGAAGTTGACATTGGACACGGCATCGAAGCCAAAGTCGAGGACTACCGTTGAGCAGTCTAAATCCTCAATTCGAGCTTCCTTGGCAGCCACCACCAGCACATTTAAAGCGCCAAAGCTGCCTTCGGACTCTTCTTATCATAAGTAACACAAGTCTTGGCATCAGGGCTCTGATACCGAGGAAGCACCCTCTGCACAAGTAACATAATGAGAAGGGTGCACGGACTGCCACTGAGGAGGCTTCCATTGCATCTCAAGCTATGCCTTCCCTGACGACACTCCAGTTGGTTCCTTTGATGCCTCGGTCACGCCCTGCAACCACTGTTCCCTCTAAGGTATGCACACATGCATGCACTCACAAGTTTTTGGATGTCTGCTCAGTTCAATTTAGATCCTGCTCAGGTTGAATCAGGAAGGCCTCATTCTAAATGCAGGTGTGCACACACTGCCTTGATATTGCCATCCAGAACAAAACTCATTCTGCACAGTGATGAAAAAAATTAGAGGGACCACTGCCTGCGACTAACCAACCAATCCTTCCAACCAACCCTGATAGACAAGGTCATCCAAATCAGACTGGACAATACTACGGCAATTGCTTACTTAAACCATCAGGGAGGGATGGTCTTCTTTTGCATGCTCAGCCTGCAAATTTGAAATTGGGTCATAGCACAGCAGATAAGCCTGATAGTGATTCATATCAAAGGAGCAGAGAACAACTTAGCAGACTGCCTCAGCAGATCTTTGCTCTATCTACAGCAACATGAATGGGAGGTCAATCCACAATACCTCCAACTGTGGTTCCAGATCTGGGGTATACCGGAAGTCGACCTGTTTGCAACATTCACAAACAGAAAGTGTCCCCAGTACTGCTCGGGAGCCGGCATCGGCCACAACTCCAGAGGGGATGCTTTCCAATTCAATTCAAGTTTCTATATGTTTCTGCAGCCCTTACCCTCTGCTGAACAGAATTCTAGTGAAAATCCTTCAAGAATCTGCAAACTGTATTTTGATTGCTCCATGGTGGCCCCGGCAGCCATGGTTTCAACAGGCACACAGACTGTTGAAAGGTCACCAAAGGCAACTATGTCAATGTCAGGATCTTGTACAGGAGGGCGGAAGGCTCCACCATCCCGACCTAAGTTCTCTAAACTTGACTGCATGGAGGATAAGCACTTGAATGAAATACTCCTCAGTGACAGAAAGAAATCTACTTGTGTTAACTACAACAGCAAATGGAAGCGGTTCAGGCTTTATGCTCAGGAACATGGCTTCCTGCCTTGTTCTGCGACCTCCCAGGAGGTTGTGCTCTACCTCACATTGCTGAAGCATCGGAACTTGGCCAATGTTTCCATCAAAGTCCACCTGGCCGCTATTTCTGTTCGCCATCCCAGATGGGGCAGGAAAACCGTTTTCTCTCATCCAGACTCAAAGAGATTCCTTAAGGGCTTAAACTACCTTTATCCACCGATCCGGCAGCCTACTGATCAATGGAGCTTGTCTCTCGTCCTATCAGCCCTGACAGAGCCCTTTCGAGCCCATGGCTATGGCACCTCCTAAACTTGTAACCCTGAAGATGGTTTTTCTCTTAGCCGTAACGTCAGCGAACTAAATGCCCTGAGCCCGCCGTGTCAGTGAACTAAATGCTCTTCATATTGATGTCCCCTGTGCAAAGTTTCATAAGGACAAGGTGGTGCTTCGCTTGGACCCTGAATTCAGGCCTAAAGTTATTACTGACTTTTATATTAATAGTGAAATCATTTCACCTACCATTTTCTGGAATCTCTCAGCGTCTCTTGAATGCTCGTTGCATTGCCTGGATGTGAGACATGCTCTCCTCTTCTACTTGAGACAGACCAAGCTTTACAGAAAAACAAAACGTCTCTTTGTCGGTTACAAGGGTAATGTGAAAGGTTACCAAATTTCAAGACAGAGACTTTCCCACTGGATTTTCCTGGCTTACAAGCACCAAAAAATGGAGCCCCCCTAAGACCAAATGAGCCCATTCTGCCAGGGCTTATGCTACTTCTGCTGCCCACATAGCAGACATTCAGCTTAGAGACATCTGCAGAGCAGCAACCTGGTCTTCTGAGCACACCTTTATAAAGCATTATGCATTAGACCTTCACTCTGCAGCTCAGGCCAGTTTTGGGAGGGGTATGCTCAAAAGGGTCTTACCTTAGCATACTACTTTTGCCTCCATACTGACAGCTCATTAGTGGCTCACTCTTATGAGTGCAATGGATCATGATCCAGATAAACAGGTTACTCACCTGTAACTTTTGATCTGGAAGTGATCCGTTTCAGTCATAAGACCATCCTGCCAGCCCCATTGCAGTATGTGAAGTGACAATCTGCATGTTTAAAAGTTTCATATGCTACTTACCTTGTTGAACTGTACTCTGATACCATATGACGTTTGAACTCAATTGTCGGTCCTCCAGGAACTGAGGAGAAAACGCTAGCCCACCCAAACTGAGCATATGTGCCATGTGCACAGGGCAGGGCTTAGCGCTTTGAGGAGCTAGTCAGTTCTGCCTGAGTGGTCCTGTGCAGGCGCAGGACTCACTCTTATGACTGCAATGGATCACTTCCAGATCAAAAGTCACAGGTGAGCAACCTTTCCCCCCTCTTTTCTCCTTGTTATGGAAGTCTGTGACTGGTAATGCAGTTTAGGTTCAAAGGAAAATTGTTTACGAAAGAGAATATTTTGGGAATTTACACATTGGGAGGAAGGAATACGTTTTATTCCCTGAATGACGTCTAGAGTAACTCCGTCTGCATGCTACACAGAAGGAGTAATTTTGCCAATCTCCTATCCCTCTGTAGCCCACTGTGCTTCCTGAAAATGTGTCCCTGCAGGTCGAGCATACCTGCTAACATGTCCCTATTTCCCCATTAAGGTGAATGGGAAAATAGGGACATGGCAGGTATGGGTCAAGCGATCATCGGGGACATATTTTTGGTAGGGATGTGCTCGAAATGCGATTTGGCATCCAAATTGTGGGCAACAAGGGCTTACACGGCCCCTTTAAAGCAGAAGAGGGCAGGTCCATACCTGTTCCTCCTCCAATCACTGCCATTGCTGTAATCCTGGTGCTCTCTCCAGCTATGCTCACACGCCGGCGGGGCATCTCCTGGCTATCCCTGCATGACGCTGGCATGCACATGGCCTCCATGCAAACGTGGCGGCCATGTGTGTGCCGGCGTTGCACAGGGGCTGCTGTAAGACTGGGAATCTTACAGCTATGGTGTAACGATGCCCAGGCATAGCTGGGCGGAGTGCTGGGATTATGGCAATGGTGGTGATCAGAGGAGCAAGTATGGACCTGCTCTCCTCCGCTTTAAAGGGGCTTTTAAGCCTTTATTTTTAAAGGCGTGTGCTCACAATTTGAATGTGGAATCGTGTTTTGGCACATCGCTAATTTTCGGGAGATACAGTAGGCTGAAGAGGGAGGGGAGTGCATGTGCAGCGTTACTCTGGGTGTAGACCCTTGAATTTAGAGGTGAAGCGCAAATGATAAGTGACTGCTTAAAATTATTGTTGGCATGTTTAGTAACTAGGCTCTAGATTTGGTAGTGAGGAAATTTCTTTGAACAACTAGTGTTTATTTCCTATTACAATACATTACTGAAAAAGAATAATTGCTTATACATGTTCTTTATCAATTTGTATGCTTCTGAAATTTTCATAATGTATCTATCCATCTTGATAGTTTTATTCTTATACATTCCCTATTAATTCTAATCTTAAAAAAAAAGCCCACTCTGGAATATTGTCAGATGAATGATTTGCATAGGGGCCCGTCTATCTAATGTTTTAAAAAGACAAATAATGAAACTGTGTTTTGCTAACTGTTGCACAGTGTTCTCTGAATGATAAATCAAAGTGTGTTGCAGAACTTCTGTAACTCTTTGTTTTAATATAAACTGTCACTGAATGTACTTATTGGAGCATTTTTTGGTATTCATATAGCTTTTTTTTATTATTATACAATACAGCCAAAATGAATGACTTGCTTTATATAATGTGCGAATAGCTATTTATTAAAATGATGAATTATTGAAAAAAGTTGCACTATATACAAAATTGCCTCCTTTTGCCTTTGCCTTTTTTTCCCTCTTGGCTTTTGCAATTGGTTAATATAGAAGCTGAGAGAAAATTATGATAAGGCCTGTGGAAAATACTTCTAGAAGGCCACTTTGTCTGCTATATATATTCTTACCTATATTGAGGTCTTTGAAATACAGGTTTGCTGGACCTGACCTCCACATCCCAGTCACATAAGCATTGCCACTTACAGTTCATCTCCTATATTTGTAAACTGCAGACATCTCTGAGGCCAGTACTGAAGTGGAGAGGAAGGTAGAAGGGGTCCCGAAAGGAGTGGAGAGGCTGAAAATAGCTTGTGTCATTTTGCCTTGACACAAAATAGCTTGTGTCATGACTGGAAATGTGTGCCTTGCTCAGTGGTTATTGGTTGAATTATAGAATTGCATGACTCTGTTGATTAAGAACTGTAGGATGAGTACTTCTCTGAAGCCTATCCTAAATAAGAAGAATGTAGGTATGTTTTGCACCCAGTACAAATTTAGATCCAGTTCTGGTATTGCATTGTACACATAATTTTAGTTTTTCATATGATTATTTGCTTGTTTTAATGTTTTATTTGCTTGTACAGTGTAGTCATTGCCAATTGCATGGATACACGTCAGATTGATTTTGGAATATATCCACTCTTCTTATCTTCTTTTAGGAAAGCAGCATAGCAAAGTTCTTCTAGGAGGTCTACTGCTGAATGCCACTTGCATCAGTGGGTGTGTCATGGGATAAATCTGAATTGTATGGACTGTGTGTTGTTGACATTTTCCAAATATGTTGTGTAGTCACAAAGTTTATATGTTCCATGATGCACATAATTTCTCAAGGGGAAAATCTCAGACTTGCTTGCATATTTTGAACTTTTTGTGTAATGAATGCTTTTTAATTGCAAACCAGTGAAATTTGTTGATTTTTAAATATATCTGGTCTCATTCCTCCATCTGTAAATGGTTTAATGTATCAACTGCAAGACTTCTTCCCTGCTTTTGCCTTTATCCTGCCTGATTAACAGCCCAGTCCAACTCTAGTGGTGCTTTATTAGGATATTTGTGAATGATTAGTTGTGCCAGAAATACGGATGACGATGTACATGTTAATCCTATTGAAAGTGGTGGATAGTGGATAGATGGCATCTACATCTGCAGCCTGTTGTTTCCAGCTCCCTTACTGAAGCAGAGATATTTAGTAAGGGAATTATCTTCTTGTAAATGGTGCATGCATTTAATTAAAAATTGACCTTTTTGCTGTGCAGTCTCTTTAAATAGAACGATACACAACATTTTCAGAGGGAAAGGTTCATTTTCTCTCATAGTAATACAGGAGAACCGCGGGTCCAGCACCTGCAGTTCCATGTATCTGAGGTCTGGTAACGGACACCCGACCTTAGTATACGCAAAAAAACCCAGCAGAAAAGGGGTTAAACCCTCATATCCATGGGTTGAGGGTGGCTGGAAATGACCTCTGAGGTCATTTCCAGCTGCTATTTTGACTTCAGAAGCCATTTTATGATTCATTTCTTCCCAAAAAGATAGGGCAAAAAAAGAAAGCAAGCGATTTTGGGCTGATTTTTTACTCTTGGGTGCAGTGTTCCCTGTAACAGGGATTCCCAGGCTATCACAGTTGGATATTATGAGAGTTGTAGTCAACAACATCTGGGAATCCCTGTTACAGGGAACACTGCTTGGATGCCATCTTTGGACTCCTTTAGGACTGTGGAGCATGGCAGGGCACTTTATTTGGCCCATTTTGTCCATTTTGTGGGCAGTTTGGGGCATTGCAGAAACCTAACCCCCAATTTGCATTCACTTTAATGCGCTGTTATTCGCTGATTTCCTCCCCCCCTGCACGGAAAGGAACCCCCACAAATAATGGGGTTCTCCTGTAGTCTCAAGTAGTGTTGCTATAGTCTGGACTTCAGTGAGTGTGAAGCAGGAAGGTATTCAGTAGGTAGTGTTTTTAGTCTACTTTCCAATAGGCTTATGAGATCACCCGGCATTCTGTGTGTGTGTCCGTGTGTCACCCCCTATCAACTTCGCAACACCTGAATATGAACCAAATTGGGTACAGTTGTAGGGACACATAGAGACACCGCAGTGGCGTAGTTTGTGATGATGTCATCTACCCCGATCAAAGATGGCGGACACGTAAACTTTTGCGGCGCAAGTGGGCTATCTTGTGAACTACCTAAATGATATGAACCAAATTTGCTACAGATGTAGGGACACATAGGGATGCCCAAATGGCATGGTGTGTGATGATGTCATTCACTCCAATTCAAGATGGCGACCGCATGCACATCTGAGGCCCCAGTGGGCTAATTTGTGGAGTGCCTAAGCTATTTGAACCAAATTGGGTACAGTTGCAGTGAGTGACACATACGGACACCTCAGTGGCATAGCTTGTGATTATGTCACCCACGCTGATTCAAGATGGCGGACACATAAACTTTTGAGGTGCAAGTGGGCTAACTTGTGAACCAATTTGAACCAAATTTGCTGCAGCTGTAGGGACACATAGGGACACCTCGATGGTGAAGACAGTGATGATGTCATCCACCTCAATTCAAGATGGTGGACACGTAAACTTTGGAGGTGCAAGTGCACTAACTTGTGGACAGTCTAACCAATTTGAACCAAATTTGCTACAGCTGAATGGACACATAGTGATGCCCCAATGGTGCAGCTTGTGATTATGTCACCCACCCTGATCCAAGATGGCGGATGAATAAACTTTTAAGGCACAAGTGCACTAACTTGAGGACTGTCTAACCGATTTGAATCAAATTTGGAACAGCTGCAGCGAATGACACACGGGGACACCTCAGTGGTCAAGATTGTAATGTCAACATCCACCCCAATCCAAGATGGCGGACACAGGAACATTTGAGGTGCAAGAGATCTAACTTGTGGACCTCGATTTGCACCAGATTTAGTCCAGATGTAGAGATAGTGAAAGGAAAGTAGGCTGATTAGTTCTTACTAGAACAACTTGTTTCATATTGCTATAGCACGGCCCGCAATGCAACTATTAAAGACATAAGAGTCTTCTTTGAGGCAGTCATTACCCTCTGCTAGTTAGTTTATTATTGTTTCATTTTAGAAGAGGATCATTGGGGCACCCTTAAATGAGCCTCAATGCCTCAACATTTTTCTTGCAATAGATTGTGAATATCTTTGGAAATAGTCCCCCCCCCCTAAAAACAGTGGTTGGCATCCTAATTAAATCACTTAATAACACTACACAGGAGTTACAACTCAATTTCAACAGGACTCCTCTAGTACATTTAGTCAGGATGTCAGCCAGTGTATTTCACATTTTCTGCCTTAAAGTGACACTTTCCACATTGTTGAGGAGCCCCTGCACATTGCAGGAGATTCTGGGAACTGTTCTAGGATGCACACTTTGCTCACATGAGGCATTGGTCAGACCTGTTGGAACTCATTGGTTATCCATGTGACTTGAGATCATGGCCTAGACCACACCCAATACTCCTTTGCATCCTTATATTACAGGGGGAGATCAGTAACAGTACACAAATGGAAAGGTTTGCCAGAAACTTCCAGAAAAGCTTGCCCACTTCTCAGTTATCAATCCCTGATGAGCTTTTCAAAGAACCTCAAGGGTCCCCAGAACATAGTTTGAAAACTGCAGTCTTGCAATACCAGTTATGATGTTTATCCTCTTAAATAATTGCTTAGTTACTACAGTCACATGTTTGAAAAATGTCATATAGTTACAAATGCTCTCACTGACTTGAGTGAGATTATTTGAGTGTTATGCTTTTAAGTATCAAATGTTGCCTGACCTGTGGCATATGCTGTGGACATAGCCCTGAGCAAATTCAACACTCTTCATATTACAAAGATGTTTTATGTCTTGCATTTTGTGAAAAGGGAATGACTTGTCCTAGAAGATAGTATATTTAGATTCTATTATTGTACTTTTAATGATTTAGTCATGTCCTATTATTCACAGAAGAAGAGAAGGTATGTGAAAAGATTCCCATTGCTGTTAAAAACAGATGTAGTTCTTAAAATATATACATAGTCCTTGGTTTGCTAAGACATACTACTACAATTACTACTACTACTACTATTTACATAACGCTCTGCAACCAAAGTTCACAAAGCAGTTTACAAAGAAAAATACATAAATAATGGTCTGTTATACAACACAGAAGGATATAATTCCTTCTTAAAATTGTACATAAAAATTAGTTTCAGTTGACTTGTAGGCAAGATGGTAGGGATGTGCACAGAACCTGTTCCATCAATCTATGTTCGAACTGGTTCGGAGGGCAGGGGGATTTCTTTAAGGGGCAGGGAGGGTGCCTCCTACCTGCCCATCCCTGCCCTGCCGTTTCCCCCTGCCTGTGCTCTCCCAAAAAGCATGGGCACAGGGTTGCAGAGTTCCTCCTTGCAGCCCCGTTCAGTGTCACCACACAAATGTCTGATGCACATGCATCAGCCATTTGCGTGGTGATGCTGAATGAGGCTGCAATGAGGGGCGCTGCAGCCCTGTGCCCATGCTTTTTGGGAGAGGGCTGGTGGGGAAAAAGTGGCAGGACATAGATGGGCAGTTAGGAGGCACCCCCCCGCCCCTTAAAGCAACCCCCCACCCTCCCAGTTCCGTGCACATCCCTACAAGATGGTAACTGTTAATTGTCAGACTACCTTCTCTGATCATAGGTCACATACTCAGTGACAGTACTCCTTATTTTCAGTTTATAGGGCACTACAAAGCTCAGCTTGACCCTCTCGAGATTAATGCCGTTTCTTTTGATGGTTCCATGAATGAGCTGTGTGCGCGCACACAAGTCGGTGAGCTCTCCCCTTTGACTTGCTTTGTTAGTATGATGTTTTCTTTTTTGCCTTTTCTACCACCCTTCTTATCCACTTCAACCTGTTCAGATCCGTGGACATCATGTGGCTCAGTTGGATCCCTTAGGAATCTTGGATGCAGACTTGGATTCATTTGTTCCATCGGATTTAATCACTACTATTGATAAACTGGGTGAGAATTTTCAAATCCTTTGAAATAAATTAATATTCACAGTGAGGGGACTGTCTCATGATTAATTGCAGTGGGAAGTTTAGGTGAGCGTTACAAAACTGAATATTCTTTTTTCAGCAGGACAGGCAGCTCTTCCTTACTGAGAGAGTCCTCTTAACTGTGTATTAATTTATCATACGTTGTTTGGCATTTGTTTTGTGTGTGAGCATGTACAAAGAGCTTGTATACTTTGTCTGAAGGAAGAGATGTGAGAATGGTGTTTAAAAACACACAAAAACAAGTGGTGGCTTTATAGAGAAGTTGCAAGAATTTGGCATGCATTTTAAGAGATCCTGCAAAACAATCTAATAGTTCCTGACTATTAGTCATAACTAATAGTTCCTGACTGCTAAATTAAATACAAAAACCTGGACAAGAAGATAATACGAAACACAAGACAAGAGAAGAGTAGGCAAGGATACAACAAGAACACTTGTATGTTCATGCCATGGACTGTCTCTCTTTGACCACACAGATTTCTTATTTATTGGCTCACTAGAAGTTGTACAGGTGGCCCTCATTATTCATGGGGGTTCTGTTCTTGCCTATAGGCAAAAATACAAAAACCATGAATAATGAAACCTTAGCCCTGTCAGAATCTAGAGGTTAGGTTCCTACACACACACACACACACACACACACACACACACACACACGGCTAAAAATGGGAGAGAGGGAGAGCATTAATATGAGAAATAAAGTACTCTACCTTGCTTTCCAAGCAATGCCCACCTCCACCTCCTCCAATTTTCACAAAAAAATTGCAGAAATTAAAAAACAACCACCACAAAATGGCTCTGCACTATAAAATGGCAGCCAGAAATGACATTGGAAGTCATTTCCGAGTCATTTCCAGCTGCTCAAAACTGCAAATAGGCGAATTTTAGCCTATTTTTATAATGCAGATAAAGAAATCAGGTCTCTAAGAATACGTGAAATCGTGGTTGTTGAAACCACAGATAATGAGGGCTAATTATATTAACTTATAAGACATCTTGAAAAACCTGCCTCCAGGGTTGCAGATATCTTCAGGTATGTACTGTGTGTGTATATGTATTTCATTTAAGTTCAAGAAATATAGTATATAAATCCTCTTTCCTCTGTCTTGAAATGAAGTGGTATTTCATTACCTTTCTGACCTTGCCTATGAAGAATTATGTTTGTGACTGTAGAGGAAATGTTTGATTTTGGATTTTTCTTCCTGCCATCTCACTGTCAATGGATATACCACAGAGTTTTATGGCTTATATGAATCTGACTTGGATAAAGTGTTCCAGTTGCCTACAACCACCTTCATAGGAGGAAATGAGACTATGCTTTCTTTACGAGAAATCATCAAGCGGTTGGAGGTCAGTGTAATGATTGTGTTTTGTATTGCTCTTTTCTCCTAAATGGGTGTTCAATTATTCAGATCTGGATCGAGATCCATCAAGATCCATAAGTATGGGTTCTGCACCTGCACAGGAACCTCATGGTAGAAATACCACAGCTCGTTGAGGTGTCTGAGCCCCACCGCCACGCCTACAGAATGCTATTTAAAGGCAGGCTGGGCGCCATGTTCCTCAGTTCTTTTCTGACCGCCGTTGCATTAGGAGCTTGGTTCTATCGCTCCTCGTTGGATTAGTTCTTCAATGTTTATTGCTAATTTTGTGTGTTCATCTAAAAAAAAAAAAAGGATGGTTACTTTGGTTATTTTCGACTTGTTTTTGGCTTCTGGACAGTGTTGGTGTTTTTTGACCTTTGGAATGGACTTTTGACTACACGTATTGCCTATCAATATGGCTGAGAAGAAACTGAGCTTTAAGAGGTGTGAGAGCTTCAAGGCTAAACTCCCCTCAAAAAATCTCCATGATTTGTGTCTAATTTGCCTAGGAGAGGAGCACAACATTTCTACATGTAAAATCTTTCTCTCCTTTTCAAAACAGACTCGCAAGAATCGGGTGCTTTGGCTTTGCACCTCTATCTATGATTAAGTATTAACTCACTTGACTCTGGTGAGCCCTGCCCATCGACGTCGGAAACACCACCGAAAACACCCTTGACATCGAAGTCACCCAAGCCTTCGACATCAATGTCAACCGCCACAGCTACAACTTTTCTGAGCCCTAAGCCACCTTCAGGTGCAGGCTCAACACTGAAGCCCTCAAAGTCGAAGACTAAACGACTGGCTTGAATGCTAATCCTTTGACTCCAAAGCCAAAGAAGGCTAAGATTATCAATCTGACTAGAGAACGGCCACCATTTCCAACTGACCTACAGCACCTGCTTTTGAAACAGCCACCAGCGTTGAAGTCAAAGACTGCCCTCGACACTGACCCATCAACAAGATCTTCTCCAGCGTCGAAGAAGTTGCCAGATCCCTCACTGTTGACAGAGCCTCTCGATGCTGACCATCCACCGACACCTATATGGTCGACATTGAGGGCTCATTCATTGCCTCTGGCTCCAATTGCCTCTTCAGTACTGTCGACGCCGACTGATCATCATCGTGGCACTCCATTGACACCAATGACCGCAGCTCCATGTTTTCCACCTGCGATGTCGACTCTGCATACACCGGTACTGTTGGCATTGAGTCAGGTTTTACCTTGATGTCAGATGCTGATGCCGATGTTTGATGTTGATGAAGAGGAGTCAGACAGAGGTGCCATTTTTGGATCCAGACACTTCACCCATGTTGTTGTTGATCCTGGGTTCACCCTCTAGTACCCCATCCACATCTACATTCAAGGGGTTTCTTCCATCAAGCACCGACAGATCTCACCTATGCTCATCTGCACCACCTGTGAATCATCCTTCATCTAATACTCTGTTGGCTGCTGGTCTGGAGGGCCCATCAGTTTGGCGTTCATATGGTTTTGCTCATTCTTTAGCAGCGGGCTTTGCTCTTGCTATAACATCTATGGGATCCTCCTCTCCTGGTGCCCCATATGATTATCAGGAAAGGCCATGGAAATCCATTCCTGAAAGGTCATACAATCCTATTTCTTCCTCACTGGCAACTAACACCTTGGCAAGTGGGGATGCTCCAAGCGGACCTATTACATTTGCGTCTGAATCTACACAAACTCTGGCATAAGCAACACAAACAACACCACCATCACCCAGGGCTGTGGCCACCCAGACGTGTGCACAGTCTCCGCCTATAAAGACTACTACTGAGACTCAGACATGTATTCTATCTTCCCCACCTGGATCTCCATCAGACTATAATTGCTTCTCCAATTTTGAATCCAATCCTGATGATCCAGACGGTTTGGCTGATCCCCCACCGATGTGCCACCCTCCACCTATGTTTCTCCAAATGACAAAATGAAGGCCTACCATAAGCGTGTTAGAGCAGTGACAGAAGCTTTGGGTTTGGATCTGAAATTCAAGCTATCTACAACAGACGATCCTGTATATAATTTCATGGTAAAATCACAGGCCAACCAACCTGTGGCTCTTCCCATTCTGCCAGTGGTTTCCAGAGCAGCAAAGTGTGCGTGGGAGGTTGTACATACACCAACTCCAAAAGACTAGAAAGCTTGTACCAAGTACAATAAAAAGATAATACTTATCTTCTAAAGCATCCCGCACACAACTCCAGCTGATGAGGGTAGAAAATTAGATCTCTTAGGGAGGAAGATTTACTCTACTTCCTGTTTGTAAAATAAAATAGCGAATTACTCTGCCTGCACAGCCAAGTACAGTCATAACCTGTGGGAAATCCTTCAGAGTAATTTAGATAATCTGTCATCCGAGGAGATTAAGAAGAAATTCCAACAGACCTTGGATAAGTCAGCGGAACTCACTAGGCAGCAACTGAGCACAGCAAAACACCTTGCTGAGTCAGAATCTCGCTCTTTAACTGCAGCTTTCTCACTAAGGAGACATGCATGGCTTCAGTCTACACCTCTTCAAACCAATTGAACAAACTTGTTCGTGTCAGAAAATTTTGCATGATAGCGTTACAACAGATCCCACCACTTCTCTATCAAGAGAATAGGCTTGCAGTGCTGGATTTGAAAGATGCCTATTTTCATATTGTCATAAGGGAATGGCACAGGAGGTATCTACATTTTACCATAGACAAATGTACCAATACAACATGTTACCCTTTGGACTTTCCACTGCCCCAAGGGTGTTTACCAAATGTATGGCCGTTGTGATCTCCCATCTGAGGATGCAGGGTATTGCAATCTACCTGTACTTGGATGATTGGGGACCGAGGAGAGTTACTTTCTCAGACACCGTATGTTTTAACTCTTCTCCAAGACTTGGGGATCCAAGTCAATTGGAAAAAGTCCCACCTAGAACCAGTGTGTGTCATCAACTGCATCAGAGCTGTGTTGAACACAGAAACCAGGAGAACGTACTTACCTCAAAAAAGGTACGAATGCACCAGGGACCTGATCCAAGTTTTCCAGCAACATCCGTCTCAACCGGCTCAGCTAATTCAATGTCTCTTGAGCCTTATGGCGTCCTCCAACATATTAGTACGTCATGCACGGTTAAAAGTGTGGAAACTGCAACTTTGGTTTCTGTCAGTTTTCCATCCAAACCGAGACAGTCCACACAAGCTCCTGGAAATTCCATTACAAATACTGCACTCACTATTGTGGTGGTCGAATGACCAGAATCAACTGGAAGGGGTTCCTTCCTAGATTGCGTCTCCTTCAGTTTGGTTGACGACAGATGCATCTCTACTGGGTCGGGGTGCCCACTGCAAGAACCATCAAATTAAAGGCAAGTGGACCCCACAACAAGCCCATTTACACATCAACTTCTTGGAGAAGCTGGCCATTTTCCAGGCAATGAAAGCTTTTCTACCACTATTGCAAGGCAAAGTCGTGCAAGTGTAATTGGACAATACCATGTTCCAAGCTTACATCAACCGTCAGCATGGAACAGTGCCACAGACCTTCTGTGCACTTCAGCCTGCAGCTGTGGCACTGGTGCATCAGGTGTACCAGATAGCCATCCACATAAACGGCCTGGACAATGTCCTAGCGGACGATCTAAGTCGCACGTTTGCACAGCAACAGCAACACAAATGGGAGCTCAAGATGGAATATATTACTCCTCTTTTCAGCTTATGGATGAGCCCTACCATAGACCTGTTCGCAACTTCAGAGAACATGAAGTGCATTCATTTTTGCTCAAGGGTGGGACATGACCCTCAGTAGCTAGGGGACACTTTCCAGGTGGAATGGACTCGAGAGACACCATACATGTTTCCACTACGTCCCTTGGTAAGTTGAGTAGTGATATGTCTCCTGACTGTTCCAACATCATGCATTCTAGTGACTCCATGGTGGCCAAGGCAACCATGGTTCCCACAGGTATTCAAACTATCGGGAAACCATTACCATTGTCTGCCTCAAGAACTAGATCTCCTGTCCCAAGACATGTCTTCCACCCAGACGTACTCACACTCCGTCTGATGGCATGGTGAATCAGCTTCTAAATAACATCTCGCTCAACCGAAGAAAGCCCTCCACCAGATATAACTACTTGGCAAATGGTTGCATTTTAAAACCTGTGCAGGGCGCATGGTTTTCAGCCTAAGCAAGCTACTATTAAGGATGTACTCCTCTATTTGACTACTTTAAAATCGCAGGGTTTGGCTAATGTGTCTCTAAAGGTTCACTTGGCTGTGCTCCCTTCCAAGCATCCGGGTTGTGGTGGCAAGACTCTTTTTCTCAACCAGATAGTAAAGCCTTCCTGAAAGGCCTTATGAATGTGTAACCACCTGTTCGTATTCCTGTGGAACCATGGAGCATTTCCTTGGTGGTCAGCATCTCCAATGCAACATACAGTACTGAGAAATTTCTGTGGAATATTATTGCTCTATATACTAGAAATACATTTGTGGAAATGAAAAAGGTGGGTGGGTAGATAACCTCTGTATGGCCACAGCATAGCCTCTGTGAGGATGATGGGAGTTGTAGTCCAACAACCTTGGGGTCCCAAGTTTGAGAATGCCTGAGATAAACTACTGTGGTTTTGCACCCATTCAGATAAACTATGCCATGTACAAGTGTTCCAAGGTGAACTGTTCATTCATGTATTATAAATCTTTGGTGTGAAGTTACAGACACATGAACAAAACCCATATAAGCATAAAACTCATCTTCACAAAAAGGCACAAAGATGTTTTCAAACTTATCAGTTAACCTCCCCAATGCTGCTATTCTATGTCCACTTATTTAAGTTCACTGGAAATCCCTGGGATTTCTTTCAAATAAATCTGTTTAGGACTAGGATGCCAGCCAGGGGGAAATGCTTCAGTAGTTTTCACTTAAAAGAACACCAGTAATATTATTCATTTCACCAAAGTCTGAAGAAACACCAGAAGCAATCAGGGCCCACTCCACTTGTACCTACGCTTCATCGGCTGCACACCTATTGGGGGTAACTTTCACAGACATCTGTAAAGCAGCAACATGGTCCACAGAATTACCTTTCATTAAGCACTACGCCATAGCTGTGCGCCCTGATGCCGAGGCAAGCTTCGGGAGAAGCATCTTGAAGTGGGTGTTACAATAATTTCTACCGCGCCCTCCTCTATGGGGAACTAGCTAAACACTCATACTTATGGATCTCGATGGATCTTGATCTGTAACTAATGATCTGGTAGAGATCCACTGACATCCATAAGACCCTCCTGGACCACTCCTCTGCACTAGTGCTCTGCTATGTGTGCATACCAGTGTGCATGCCATTCTCCTTCAATTCTGATGAATTCATTTGCTTTTCTGGATGATCATCCTTCATGGTAGTCTCCAAGAACTGAGGAACATGGCACCCAGTCCGCCTTTAAATAGCACGCTGTAGGCGTGGAGACGGGGCTCGGATGCCTTGACGAGCTGCGGCATTTCTACCATGAGTTTCCTGTGCAGGCGCAGAACCCATACTTATGGATGTTGACAGATCTCTACCAGATCATTAGTTACAGGTGAGCAACCTGTTTCCCCCCCTACTTTTAGCCCCTTGAAGATGTATAAATGCAGTCAGCCAAAAATTAACATTACTGTTATATGCATTTTGAATGCTTCAAATACCAATTGTCAAGGAGAAGTTATTGGTCCAGTATCCTGCTAACGTGTAGGTTTTGACCTTGCAAGGAGGCCCATTTTTTAAGACAGTGCACTGATTAAGCTTCACTTGTAGTCCCCATTGGCCCAAATGAGCTGTTGCTCCTGAATGCATTGTGGATTGCAGTTATATCACTGGAAGACCTAAAATATGGGGGTGGGGGGACAGAGAAATATGTTCCATCTGGCCCACTGCCGTTATCAGACCTTTAATTCAGCTGTCATAGCAAGTTTTCCAACCTTGCTATTTGGGAGGCATCTGCTGAAGAGGACTAGGATTGGACCTAGAGCCCCACAAAGTATATGATCTACCATTTTCTATTCATGGCCCCTTTCATTAGTACATCTATGTGTGTTTCTTAAATTCCCTTTTTATTTCCTTAAAAAAATCCAGAAGTATTTAATTGACTTTCACCTGAAGCATCTGTGCAGACCAGGGGCATAACTATAACAGGGCAAGGGGAGACAGTTGTCTGGGGGCCCACTGCCTCGGGGGCCCCCCCAGAGGCAAGTCACATGACTGATTCCCCGAGCTGCGCACCCGCCCGGGCTTTCTTCAGTTGTATTCATTCTCTGAAATTGATGTGAGTGTTAAGACTTGGAGCTACCAGAACAAAATGTCTTTCTCTAGTACCATTACATGACTTGTATCGTCCACAATTTACAAAACCTTTAAAAAAATAATTTAAGATGATGTTCTATTGTGACACATAGGTGTGTTATATCTATATCTATAAATTTTACTATGCTTTTTGTTACCACTATTCAGCTTCATTTAAGATTTCTTTACTTCATGGGCTGAGCTTGAGTGAGGGGGGGTGCATTTTAAAATCTTGTCTCTGGGCCCACTCCAACCTTGCTACACCCCTGGTGCAGACATAATGCTATTTGAATGCTATCCATGATTTGGGAATTGATGTGGAATATGGGATCTTGTACTGCCAGCTCTTGTGCTCAAATCTCCTCTGCCTTTTAACAATGGTTTGGTGTCATGTTTGACCATTGCTGAATGTGATCAAGGAGTTTCCTAAAGCTCTGTTCAGAAACCAGTCAGGAGGGTAGATATGAGGCAAGAGTGGGATGATCCCTGGAAGACCTACAATATGGGGGTTGTGGCGGGGGAGACACTGTGGCAGTCTCACAGTCTGCTTCTGGTTACAGTTTGGAAAATTTTGTCTGCACAGGCCTTGAATTCCTTGGGTGGAGAGGAATGTTAAATGGTAACAGTCCTTTTATGCTTAACACTTGCTTTGATTTATAAACTGACCTTTCTACCTTTTCCTTTTTATACTTTAAAATTTGTCATTTTACCATCCAGAATACATATTGTCAACACATTGGCCTGGAATTTATGTTTATCAACGATGTGGAGCAGTGTGATTGGATCCGGCAGAAGTTTGAGACTCCAGGTGTCATGAAATTCACCAATGATGAAAAACGGACATTGCTGGCTAGATTGGTGCGGTCAACAAGGTATGTTAGAAAGAAGCGATAGAATGCCCTCTGGCAATTGCATAGCAGGGCAATTCTTGCACGTTGTCGTAGCAAATCTCTCTGATAAAGAAAAATATTGTTCCAGCTCATTCTTGGAAATAGCAAGGTGTCGGGTTTTGTCCAAAGCTTGGAAACAGGTAGGCTGAAGAGAATGGGAAGAAGCGGTGCTAGTAGTTTGGTTGCATTCTTTCAACAAGCTGAGAGGGACACCATGGAAGCAAAAAGCCTATGAAAAATAGTCATTTTCTGTTAGTCCACATCATGGTTACTGAGCATAACAATTAAGGTTGTTGTAGAACACTTGCATAGTCAATTTACATTGTTACTAGAACAAAACATTTGCCTTCCATGGTGGTGTTTGTTTTATCGAGACAGCAGTGGATCATTCCTGCCCAAGTTTAATTAAAAGAGAAATGAATTTGAGCCAGATGCTTTTAATAATCAGGTTAACATGGCATTTGAATGACAAGCTGTTAACAAAGTGTCACACAGAATTTTTTCTCATTTATCTTCCTGATCCAATTTTTTTTTAAAAAATAAATCAATATGAATTCTCTGTTAGTTACTGTTTGTGATGGTTAACTTTAGAAGAAATTATTCTGAAAATAGGAAGAATCCTAACAATATCCAGTTCATACCCAGAAAGTGTCAGGAATGGGAATTAGACTAAGCTTGCTATGTGCCTGTTTCATTCAGAACAAGAGCTAAAAGAATGATTTTTAACACTGCACTCTTTGCTGTTTTTGCATTGTAGGTAATATCAGTTTGAGGGCAGTGTCATAATGTGTGCCAAAAATTAAAAAAAATGTACCAAATAAATTAATTTTTGTATCCAGTCTTGTAAACTGAGCAGGTCTGCCATAAATTCACCTAGCTTGTACATTCTGAGTTTAATATTTGGGGTTTGGCAAATTCACAAAAGTGGCTGATAGGGAAGGAAAGGTCAGTTGGTAAATGGGGATTCTGTGGTTAGGGAGAAAATAAGGCTAGGAGTATTTCTGCTTACTTTGTAGGGACACTGGGAATTGTAGTTATGTGTAGAGACGGCATATTTCTCTATATCTAGGGTTTCCCTTAACCCAGTACTTGAAATCTACTTTAAACTAGGGGTGTGCACGAAACAGATTTTGCGTGTCATTTTGAGATTGAAAAGAAACCTGAAATCCTTAAAACATTTTGTCAAAACACTCAAAACGGTTTGAGTTGGTTTCGTGTGTTTTGGCCATAGGGAACAATGGAGAACTCAAAACACCCCATTCTCCCCCATGGATAGCTCCTAGGGACACCAAAGTGGGTTGTGTGGTAGGGTATGATGGGTGCTATCTACCACCCAACCCACAAAAGAAATGGGCAAGTGTGCAATTTTAAACAGATTTTTAACCTTTCCCCATAACCTCCATAGGATCCTATAGGGAAAGGTTAAAAATTTGTTAAAAATTTTGTTCTATGCACTATGCCAACAGACCTCAATGTATGCCTTCATCTACACGTTCTTCTTTTCAATCTCAATCAGACCGTCCCTTTCGCCAGGACAGGTTCTTGCAACACTGTAAGAAGCCCCTTCCATCTTCAGAACTGACTCCAGCCAAAGACAGGTACCCTTACCATAAGCAGGCCTGACTACTTTACCACTGTGACGTGACTACAACCTCATCTCGCTGTCTGGGAAGAGATTACATCAGACAGTTGGGTACTTACCATTGTTGGACTTGGCTACACCACAGAGTTTGTTCGACGCCCCCCCAGATTCTGGCTCCGTGCTGCTCCTCCCACTCTGACTCTCTGGAACAAAATAAAAACACTTCTTTAGAAAGGTGCTATAGATCCAGTTCCTCCGAAGGTTAAACAAGTTTGTGACCTACAAGCGCTTACTCATGCTTTCTGTTGTAGACATTACTCCCCTCTTGTCCAAAGGAATGTGGTTTGTGTCCATAGATCTAGAAGACGCTTACTACCACGTAACCATTTGCCTGCAGCACAGACAATTTCTCCACTTTCAAGTAGGGTTGGAAAGGTTCTAGTTCAAGGCTATGCCTTTCGGCCTTTCTTCCGCCCCAAGAGCCTTCACCAATATGCATGATGGTTGTAGTAGGCTGTCTTCAAGAGCAAGGTGTTCAGATTTTTTCCATGACTGGCTCTTGGCAGCTCAGTCAAAACATGTGTTACAACACCACAAAAGTATCACCACAGACCTTTTTAGAATGCCTAGATCTCAACTGTATGAAGTCCGACCTGCAACCAACAACCAGAATCGAATTCCTAGGCATTGTGTTCGACTCTCTTAGAGCAGCTGTCTACCTTCCATTGGAATGCACCACAAAGATCAAAGATCTTGTGCAAACTCTACAAGCCACACTACTTCACACTGTAGGGCGTGTCCAGCAGCTGTTAGGACTCATGGCATCCACCACGTATGTTCTATTTTCTGCACGCCTATGCATGTGCCCCCTGCAAAGATATTTTTTTGATGTGTTCGATCCTCTTCAAGACCCACAATGGGTGCGACTTCATCTCCCTCTTAGTCCAGAGGTCCCTCAGGTGGTGGTCCATGGAAACCAACCTCTCCTGTTGCATGGACTCTGCTAAAGCCTCAGGCTTTGGTTACTATGGACATCTCCTTATGCAGTTGGGGCTCCCATTACTGTCAGGGTCTCGACTGGACTTGGCTGCACGCTGTCGACATATAGTGACGAATGTTGTTTTTCAGCAGGGAGTAGCCGACTGACGACGTGATATATAGTGCAAGCCACGAGAGCTCCCAGCTGGCAGGGATTTAAGGCTTATCAGCCCTCTGCAATAGGCGTTTGCTTTTCCTAAGAGTCTCTAATTGATCCCTGCGTCTCGTGACACGCCGCTGTTGGGGAGTCGGTGGGGTTTGGTTACATGGCTCTTCTGATTGGTCTTTCACGATTTCTGCTGCCTCAGGTTGTTGTGCCTGCTCAGAGTCATTATCCACAGCTGTTTCATGAATACTGACAGCCGGGCTCTGCCCCTCAGGCACTCCTGTATCGCCTGGAAAGTTAACAGCTTCCCCTTCCTCCTCGCTGTCAGAGATCGAGGGCGTGACAATTACCACGGTTTTTATCTCAGCAGCCACTGGACAGTACACAAAATCAGGCTACGCATCAACCATCTGGAGCTCCTGGCTGTCTTAAGGGCCGTGCAGGGTTTCTGCCCCAACCTGCAGGGCCAATATATACAAATACTGACAGACAATACCATTGTCAAAGTGTATATAAATCGCCAGGGCAGCACAGGCTCTCATTCCTGGCTCCATCTGACTATGTTGTTATGGGAATGAACGCTTTGTCACCGGATTCACCTCTCGGTGGTGGACATTCATGGCCAGAACAACACCTTGGTGAACCGCCTCAGCAGGATGCCAACGACAACGCACGAATGGAGGCCGCACCCTCAAATCCTCCAGAGCATCTTCGAGACTTGGAGGATACCACAAGTAGACTCTTTCTCTAGTACAGAGAACCATCAATGCCCACTTTTTAATATGAGAGTGGGCCTGGGTTTGGGTTCCCAAGGAGATGCATTTACAGTAAGCTGGAGCCCGTTCTTCACATACATGTTCCCGCCAATCCCCCCGTCTCCCTGTCGACTTCTCTTTTTATCACCCATCGAAAACCTCAAAGGGGAGGTCGAGCCTCTACCTAGTCCAGATCTAGTTGGATTGTACAGATGATTAAACTGTGCTATTTATTAGCAGGAAAAGTCGCCCCAGTGCATCCATGCACATTCGAAGCGAGCCATAGTGACATTGACTGCCTTCAACAAGGGCCTACCACTAGAGACCATTTGCCAAATGACCACATGGTCATCTCCTCTCTCATTTGTCAGACATTATGCCTTGGATGTTAGGGCCAGGACTCATGCTGTGTTTGGATGCATGGTCCTGCAATCTATTTTTCAGTGCTGGTATTTTTGTTGTTGAACTGTTTTTCTTTATGCACTATGTTCTGGTTAGTTTAACACGTTTGATCTGCATTTGGCTTTGTGTCTTTCTTCCATCTCCTTATGGTTCTTCTGCCCTCCTCCAGGTTTATTCGCTTGCTATGCGCCCAATTGTGTGATGGACAGATACCACCCAGAAGAACATCAGGTTGCTTACCTGTACCTAGGGTGGTTCTGGTGATCATCTGTCCATTCACACACGCACCCTCTTCCCCACTGCAGGAAACCTTTTGCAGCAGACTCCTAAACTGAGGAGGTAGGGTGTACATGCGACCTATGGGGAGCAGGGAGGGCAGAGCTACTACCAAAAATGTGTTCTAAAATAACAGCTTGGAAAGTTCTGGACAGGCCTTCATGTAGATGCGAAGTCCAGTTGTGTGAATGGAAAGATGAACACCGGAAGAACCCTAGTTGCAGGCAAGCAACCTGATGTTCTGCCTTTGAGATCCAGTGAAACCAGATAGTTATAGCAGCAACAGCACAGTAAGCATATTATACTTACTCAGTGCTGAGAAAACTAAAAGATCAATCCTGCCTGCCATGGAAAGACAGGAGGACAGAGCAGAATTCTTTCTTCTCTTCTGCCTGCCTGCATCTGGATAACACCATGGCCTCTCGTGCTGGGCCCTGCTTGACAGCCTGATACATGCGTCAGGGCACCAGTCCACCATCTCATCATTGGCAATGACGTGTGTGTGTGTGTGTGTGTGTGCGCGCGCGCGCGTGCATCAACAGCACTAAGGGGCAAACTGTGACACATCTGGTTCTGGGATTGGTCAGGATGGGGCTAATTGCCAGTGGTGTTGCAGGGGTGACCATGAATCACTCATCCTCCATGGTCAGCTCTGGATAGCCCAGCAGGGGGAGGTTGGCCTTCAGGAACACCATCCGTTCCACCAAGTCAGCATCCAAGTGTGATGGGGTGTCACCACATCCAGACATGGTGATGTATTGTCCAAAACTGTATTGGCTCTGCCTCCCATCCTGCCACCAGCTCCTGCAGGTACAGCAGAACACACTGCTCATCACTGCTGCGGGGCTCAGTGGGCTCCTCTCACACCCCTGGCAAGGTGCCAAGGAACCCTTCTGTGAACCACTAGGTGGAACACTGAGGTGGAACTCACAGTTCACTTGGCTTTGCCAGGGACACCATGCTGCTGGACTGGGAAGTAGTGGTGATGCTTCTGCTAAGGGTGGACTGTGCACTAGCACTAGGTGCTCCACTACCCGCCTCCTGGTCACGCCCCAGGCTCCTCTCCTTTGTTCACCTATCCTCTTCAACCAGGAGGTTCCTCCACCTGGGCAGCTAGGCAGGGGTGACTGCTTTGCCCTTCATTCTTGGGTCACATAGGCAGGACAAAACATGTGCTGCCAGTGTACCCAAGGGTGTCCAGAGCCAATCTGCCACCCCTGCACTCAGCCAACCTGCCAAGGCAATTTCTTACTTGGTGGTCACGTGGGCAAGAGCTCACCCATCATCTTCTCAAGGAGCAGAGTGGCAAGCAAAGCCTGGCTCAGTGTTACTGTCTTGGTATACAAGCTGTTCATGGCAACAAAGAATAGCTCGAGTGCCAAGACAACCTCGGAAAGGAGCACTCAGTCCTGGTTGGATAGGTCTCATACTTCCAAGCTGAGCCTCTTTGCCAGGGTGCGGATGGCCAGCTCTTGCTTCTGCAGGCACTGGAGCAAGAGAAAGGTAGAGTTCCACTGGGTTGGAACATCCTGAGGGATCAGGTGTTCAGGTAGGCCCAGTTCAAGATGCCTTTATTTGAGCATACACCTATCCTTTTCTCTCTGATGGAAGAAAGCTGCTATCTGGCGACACCTCCACAAGAGCAGTCGTGGCAGCAGCACACAGGCATCCAGCACCGTAAGCGGGGATGTCTCATCTGGGTGCAGCCCCAGAAAGGCCAAGCGCATCCCACATGACCAGGTTCAGATTGTGCACCACGCAATGGATGGACACAAATTGAATCTGCTTGGCTGCCCTCTTTATGTTGGCAGCACTGTCAATGATGATGAACCCTCAGCGATGGTTTGCCTGCCTGGTCAGCCATCTTTCCACCTGGTGATCATGGCCACTGAAAGCTCATCTGCCATGTGGTTGCTGTCTTGTACCTGCAGATGCAGCACGGCCCACCTGTGTTTTGCTGCATGGGAGGGGCTGGCCATGCCCCCAGCAGCAGATGTCCCCTCACTCTCCTGCCCCCACCAGTGCACCATGAGGGACAGGAGAACAGCATGCCTTCCACTGCTGCTGGTCCACAGATCCACAATGAAGTGCACTCTGGTGTCAGGCACTGATGTGTGCAGCAGCCATGACATGGTCTCCCTGCACGCCCAGTACAGGGAGGGTACCACCCACCTGATGAAGGTGAGGCATGGGGATTTTATAGTTGGGGGCAAGCAGTAGAAGCAGCCAGCAGAAGCTAGCTTTCTGCACCACCTAGAATGGCTGCTTATCCAAAGCCATCATCTTGGCAATGGCCCTGGTGATGAGATGAGGCTCTGGGCGAACAGAATGCTTGCCCGCCAACTAAACCCACTGAGCAGGTGACTTCCCCTGCTTGGGAGCAGGAGCCTTGCTGCCTCAGGTTGGGGTGTACACTCGGCCTATTGCTGCAAGCAGGAACAGAGCCCCACAGGTGATGCTGTTGCAGGTGCAGCAGCATCCCTGACATTGTAAAATGCTTGGCCTGTGTCCCGCAGAGGATTCAGACAGCATGGGTTGGGTCACCATGGCAGAGCTCAAAGTGGTCCCACACCATGCTCCCTTTGGTCTGGGACTGTTTCGGTGGTGGCGGTACTACTGAGGCTGCTGGTTCCTTCTGGGGGTTGCTGCCACCACCATCCATGTTCCTGGGCTGTGAAGGTCCAGAAAGCAGAAGTACTTTCTTCTGCTCCTCCTCAGTCTCAGGCAAGGGGGTGACATTGCCAACGAGAATTGGGGAGGATGGAGCGAGTGATCTGGCTGGGCTAGCAGCTGGCAACATCTTCTCCTCTGTTGTCATGAGAAGAGCTTCTTCTCTGACAGGGGAGGACCTCCCTCCTAATTCTACCTCAGCTGCCATAACTGGCTGCGCTTCAGGACAAGGCTCCTTGAGGAAAGGGAGCCTGCGTGGCACCATAGCAATGGGTATGAGCGGGATAAAAAAGAACACCAGGGAAACAGAGAGAGTCTGGGCAGGCTGGGCACCAAGCAAGTCACAGCACACCAGCCTGCCAAAAAATAAAATAAAATAATTATTTTTAATTAAAAATGCAGTACAATCCAGGCATGCAGCAGCAGCAGAAGCAGCAGCAAAGAGGTGCACCTTGGGGCTGCAAAAGGTGCGGGCGGGGGAACAGTCAGCACAGCACTCTAGATATTAAAGCCACTGGCTACAAGAAGAAGAAGAAACACACACACACACACTGAAAGCAGCACCCAGTTAAAACCAATGGAGCTGCTGGTGCAATTTAATTAAAAAAAATTAGAAATGGAAGAGATGAAAAGGAAAGCATTTTCTGGCACTGCAAATTAAAAGGAGAGGGGGGAAAGAGAGACAAATAAGCTACAGGCACTCTCTGGTACTTGGCCAGGCAGGGCCGCAAACGCCAACGCTCTGCTTTCCTCTGCTGTTGCAGTCTCTGTCCTTCCTCTTCAAGAGGCACTGGCACACTGTAAGGGCTCTCTGCCTTCCAGGCCCTTAAATACATCTGAAACTCTCTCCTTTTGTGCTCTTTCTCCCTCCTGCCTCCCCCACAGCCAATGGGGGCATAGTTGCCCAAGACCACACTTGATTTGGATCATAACAAGCCCATGAGTAGAAAGATTCACTGTTGGAGTAAGCTGGTATAACTCCATGGCGCTACTTAGTTTGTTCCATTATCCAAGAATCTGCCCCTTGGTTCTTATAGTTCCATACTATTTTTCTTTTTAACTTTAGTACATTTCTATACTGCCCATACAAAAAGGTAGCTGGGTAGTTCATGATATAAAACCAATTAAAACATTAACATAATTAAAACTATTTAAAATACAATAAAAATGCTAAAACCGAAGTTTTAAAACTAAAAACTACTAAGCAGCTGCTAAATAAAAGGGGATATTGGGGGCTGTTCACACAGTTGCACACATGATTGGGCATGAAGGTAGGGTTCAACCTACCTTCCACCAGATGACCCTTTGCAGCCCGGGTGGTCCACAAGCCATGTGCCCACACAACCAGTGCTGCCGAGAGCAGCGTGGATGACTCTCTGCGCTGCTTCTGGCTGTGCTGGTATACAGAGGCCGGGACTCATTGTTCCAGCCTCCTTGAATCCCACAGTATACCGCATACCAGATGCAGTGCACTGGGTGATTCCCCCGGGGGGTGGGCACTCTAGGCGTCCATCTCTGTGTCAGCGTGAGCTGCAGACAGCTCGTGTTCACACAATCCTGGAGCCAGGGTTAAGCATGCGTTTGCTCCCTTAACCTTGGCTACAAGTCAGGGTTTGGCGCCATAGCACCGCCAGGATCCATGGAGATCCTGGCAGTTCTCATGGGCAGCCATGCCCAGGTTTGGCTGCTTAAGCCTGGGTTTAGCTTCTCAAGAGAACAGCCTCATTATTTAACCATTTCAGTTTTTACTCTGTTATAATAACTCAGAAATAAGACCTACTGGTTCCAATGGGGCTTACTCTTTTTCCATAAGTGTGCATAGAATTACAACCTTAGCTTTGTAACTATAGTTTATATTTAGCTGCATGTTTTAATTGGGGCATTTTTTTGAGAGCCGCAATGACAGCTTTGGGGGGTAGGGTAGAGCAGAAAAGCAGAATATAAACTTATAAGTTAAATAATAGATTGTAATAATAGATGTTGTGACATAACTAGTCCTCGTACAGCGTCGTACTAGTCCTCGTACAGCCTGATGCAACCCCTGGAGTTTTCTTGAAGAAGCTTTCCCCCCCTTTATGTTTAAGTTTTTTCTAAATGCCTCTTATAGCATTAGTTAAATGACTCTTCAGTTATGTACATGGCGTCTAGCACGTACACATTTAAAGGAAAATCTACTTAGATTTGTTGGCAAGACAGCTTTGATTTGCCTAGTTAGATGCTCTAGTATAGTTGCTGGCCAATAATAAAGCATTATATCATCATCAGGTTGAGTAGCTGTGTCATCCCGGACAATTTCCAAGCTTGCTGATAGTTTAATGCTGATATTTTCTTTCCTTCTTTCATGATGCTTTGCAGCTTCCTGCTGTATCTACAGAGTGAATGTTTTCTCCCCTGCGTTTTGCAGAGAATTTTTCATTAAGATGGATAGACACCTATACATGAAAAGCAAGAAACCAATTTTGAACTTCTCACATAGATGTTTTCAGTTGGGCAGTCTGCTAGTTTCAAATGGCATGCGGAAGCTCCTTCAAAGAATATCTGAGTGGCAACTGCTCTACACTACAGCCATAACTGTTGAGAACTCCCAAACCTGAACAAGGGACTTCATGGTCTGGATCTGGGACTTATCTAACTACCTGTGAATGTCTATGATTGGGTCCCCGTGCCCTCTTCAGATGCAGAAGAAAGGTGTTCATCATTGGTACCTGAAAATAGGCAATAGGGTTGTGCATGGCCGTCATTGATGGGATCAGTATAAACCATATCCTAGTAGTAATTGAATCATGCACTGTATCCTTGGGGTGGTTCAGACTGGATTGAGCTGATACACTGAGGTGATGTCCTATTGGAGCATTTTCAGAAACTATTCAAGTGAAATATGCCTCCAATAATCAGTAAACTATTTGATACCATACTGCTTTGTATTGATATAGAAGGGATTCTCAACATGTGGGTCCCCAGATGTAATTGGACTTCAACTCCCATAATTCTCAACCAAAGGCCACTGGGGCTGGGGATTATGGGAATTGAAGTCCAATAACATCTGGGGACCCACACATTGAGAAACCCTGTGATATAGTATTGAATAGGATTGGAGGGTGGGGGTGAGGCTTATCTGTATTGAAGAGCTGGCTCCTCCAAAGAAATAGGTTGCCTTCTGGGTGGCCATGATGGCAGCTTTTCAAATTGCTGCCTTTTCTTTCCTGGTCTTGCCCTGTTATGGGGATGCAATTATAATGTATCACCATGTAATGCACCAGGAAAGAAAACAATGTCATGTTACATGGTAACCATCCCTGCCCCTGCCCTGTTTTCAGTAATGCACCAGAAAAAGGACGCAATGTTGCTTCTGTTCCTGGTGCATTATACACTGAGATCAGGCAAAAAGGGGTGGTGATTTGAAATGTCACCATGGCTGCCCAGAAGGCAGTCTATTTCTTTGGAGAAGCTGGCTGGTCAATACAGGTAACCCCCTCCCTGCCCCCAATCGTATTTGATATTATGCCGATATGAAGTGGTATGATATTAAAAAGCTTACTGATATTGAAGGCATTTTTCATTGGAAAGTCTTCCGGAGAAAATGCTCTGATAGAGCTTGCATCACCATGGGCCCAGTTGTTGGTTAGATGTGATGCACAGCCCTACTAGGCAGTAGACCTGTTCACACTTCCATTTGAATTTTGATTTAATTTGGGTTACCAGCATTAGTGTGGTTATGTGAACCCATATCAAGGTGGGAATATTGGCCATAAAACACATTTGGGATGGGTTCACATAATAACTTCAGTGTTGGTAATCCACATTAAACAGATTCATGTGATTTGTGTGACCAAGCCTAGTATGAAGCATCTGGATTGGTCAGTCCTAATTCAGATATTAAGAACCTGGTCACCTGGTACCTTCTGCCTGTCATTCTTCAGGCTTGAGCTCCTATCTTTCCAGTTTTGCTTGAGCTCCGATCCAGATCAAGCCCAAGCTCCAGTTTGAACAACTTCCCTTGGGCTGGGAAATATACCATTTCCTCCTAGATTTGGGTAAAGTTGTCTACAGTTGAAATCTGGCTCTGACAATAACAGGTAGAGCAGCTTGCCAGGCTGCTCATCCATTGTGTGTAGAGTCTGTATGCAGCTGATGCTGAGATGGACACTTTCCTAATAACACAGCGTTCTGTGTGGCAAGGCCTATTACATGTTGCAGCTGCTACTGGGAACAGTTTCCTCATGGTGACTGTAACTTGGAGACTGGTACAATTTCCTCAAAAGTATATCTTTTTCCATTTTAAAAACTTGGGGTGAAATTAAAAATAGGGTGAAATTCTTTTACATATCCATGCTGCTTCACTTTTTCAGACCAGTCGTTAGTTTTCAATCTCTCTCTTTCTGGACAGATTTGAAGATTTTCTAGCCCGAAAATGGTCATCAGAAAAGCGCTTTGGTTTGGAAGGATGTGAAGTAATGATCCCTGCTCTTAAAACCATCATTGATAAATCTAGTGAAATGGGAATTGAGTATGTTATTATGGGCATGCCTCACAGGTAACTGCTTGCCTAATTTAATTTAATGGCAACAATTACATAGCAATGGACTCATCTGCACATTGTGGTAAATAGTGTTAGATTGTTGATCCCCTGTTTCTAGAGACTGGATATAAAATGGGATTAGTGAGGCTGATGAAATGAAGATGTGGTGCAGCTGAAAAACATTTCTTACAATTAAAATCCTAAGGGAGTCTTTGGTCAACTCAGACTGAATGACAAGTGAAAGATAGTATGAATAGTATGGTCATTTAAAATCAACCAGCAAGTTGAACAACCTTAAGCCATATTGATCAGATCAGAGAGCTTTGAATTCATGAGATTGTATGAGTAAGAGTTGATTTTTGTTATTTGATGGGAAGAATAAAAAACTAGAAGGAAGTATCATGCAAGGTGGGCAGAATTACTTTAAATGGGAGAGGATGGTATCCTGCTTTACATAAATGCCAGAGGGTCAAGGGTAGGGGTGTGCACAGAACCAGTCAGGCTGCTTTGACCACCAGACCGGTTCAAACTGGTTTTCAGACCAGTTTGGGGTTCTGTTCGTAAAGGGGTATCCGGTAAGGATTTGGTATGGTTGTCGTGAGTGACACATAGGAACACCTTAACAGCATATTTTTGATGTCATCCACCCCAATTCAAAATGGTGGATGTGTGGACTTTGAGGTGCAAGTGGGCTAACTTGTGGACCACCTAATAAATTTGAACCAAATTTGGTACATTTGTAGGGACACATAGGGACACCTTAATGGCATAGCTTGTGATTATGTCATCTACCCCAACTCAAGATGGCGGATGCATGGACATTTGAGACGTAAGTGGGAACTGATCTGGACCAAATTTAGTACAGTTGTAGGGACACCTCAACAGCGTAGATTGTGATTATGTCATCCACTCTAATTCAAGTTGATGGACACATGAATGTTTGAGGTGCAAGTTGGTCACTATCAATTAAGATTATAGTGGAAGGAAAGTAGGCAGATTAGTTCTTACCAGAATTTATAGCAGCTGGATAGACTTCCCTATGAATTGGGAAAGCAGCATGTCGAAAGGAGGGCTTTAATTCCTTTATCTTGCACCCTGCTGAAGTTGCTACTTGGTCTGGGGAAAAATGGCACCAATGGGAGCTTTTTTCCAGGACAAAATAGTGATGAGTGTTTGATCTGGACTGAAACCATGGCAAGGCAGAAGGTTAAAACCCACCCACTCCCAGTCTCAATCTGTAGGGAGCTTAATCCAGCTTCTGTTTGCGGAATAAAAAACAAGCACTTTAGTCCCAGTCATGTGTAGTTGATCCTAATTTGACCATTTAGTTTTGATCCTTAGCTTTGTTTATATGTAGGAAAATGCATATATGATTTCTCTGTGCTAATTGTTGGAACTACAGGTATGATTTGTAAAACGGTTGTTAACTTTTGCATATCTTACTACTTGAGTTTAATGAGGTCTTTACTCTTGGATTTCCCTTTTATTCCAGCATGGGCTATTAATCTTATCCCCCAGCCCCCATTCATTCTATGCTTTAAGATCTTCTAATTTCACTGTTGACTTTAATATATATATTTCCATCCTTACATAAGAACAGCCCTGCCAGATCAGGTCCAAGGCCCATCTAGTCCAGCATCCTGTTTCACATAGTGGCCCACCAGATGCCACTGGAAGCTTGCAGGCAGGAGTTGAGGGCATGCCCTCTCTCCTGCTGTTACTCTTTTGCAACTGATTATGTGATCTCAGTTCTGTTCTTGGGAACCTTGACGTGATCCCGGTTTTATTCACATAACTGGGATTGCACATGCGCAGCAGCCACCATCGGTAGGATTCTCTAAGCTCCGCGTGACACTCTAGCCCCGCCCTGCATTCGTGCATGTCCATTAGGAGTGGTGATTGGAGTGTCACTGGATTTTGTTCATTTCTGACCACTGCCATAGCAACATTGGGAAGCAACAGCTCTGGTTCTTGAGAGTTTTTCTATCAAGGACTTTTGTGTGTGAGAGAAAACAATTGCTTAAGTTGTCCTCAGAACACATTTCAAATGTACATGACTGAAAATAAAACATTTAAATGCTGTGGAAAATGCAAATCAAAGTTTCCTACCTTTGACCAACATGAACTTTGTCTCTTGTGTCTGGGTGAGGAACACAAAATTAACATGTGTAAAATCTCTTACTATCAACATTGACACCAGCAGTTACTTTACACAGACATTGACATCAGCAACAAACATACCATTGACATCAGCAAAGGATTTGACGTTGACCACAACATCAATCATTCCTACATCGATACCGAAACCTACAACTTCGACTACGGTAACCACTCAGGACTTCTGGCAGTAGAGACTTTAGCAATAAGCAAAGACATTCCCATCCAAATGGAATGGCCACATCAGTATACCTTATTAGCTCTCCCATTAACATCGAGGAAAGAGTACATGCAACTGCCTCCACTGTCTTTTGGAGGAGATCTAGAGTATGAAGAAGAAGTGATCAAGATTCTGAAGACACCTTCAATGTCCCCAACCTGACACACGTCACCCTTAAGAGATGACCAAGAGAGGTCTTGTGGTAGCAAGCATGACTTGTCCCCTTAGCTAAGCAGGGTCTGCCCTGGTTGCATATGAATGGGAGACTTGATGTGTGAGCACTGTAAGATGTTCCCCGCGGGGGATGGAGCTGCTCTAGGAAGAGCATCTAGGTTTCAAGTTCCCTCCCTGGCTTCTCCAAGATAGGACTGAGAGATTCCTGCCTGCAACCTTGGAGGAGCCACTGCCAGTCTGTGTAGACAGTATTGAGTGAGATGGACCAATGGTCTGACTCAGTATATGGCAGCTTCCTATGCTCCTATGACTAGAAAAGAGTTAGAGGAGAAATGGAGTGATGATGGGAGCTCAGGAGTTGAAGAAATGGTCTCCTCAGAATCTGCAGGTACAGCAGTTCCTTCAGAATCTTCTCCAGATGATGAAGTTTTGAAGAAATCGTCAGATTCTCAAAAAGAAGAGCACAGAACATATCACATAATTGATATGGCAAAGAGACTGAGATTAGACCTTAAACAAGTTAAGGAGGATGTTCAAGATCCAGTGTTCAGCTTCTTGCAGACAACCAAAGCTTCACAGCTGGCAGCTCTGCATATACTTCCCATATTGCTACAAGTTTCAAAACAAGCATGGCAAAAACCATCTAGCGCTGCACTAACCTCAAGAAAGTTGGATAATATATACAAGGTTCAAGAAGAAAAGTGCACTTACCTGTTCAAACATCCATATCCAAATATGGATATGGAGGAGAGCTGGTCTTGTGGTAGCAAGCATGACTTGTCCCCATAGTTAAGCAAGGTCTGCCCTGGTTGCATATGAATGGGAGACTTGATGTTTGAGCACTGCAAGATATTCCCCTCAGGGGATGAAGCCGCTCTGGGAAGAGCAGAAGGTTTCAAGTTCCCTTCCTGGCTTCTCCAAGATAGGGCTGAGAGAGATTCCTGCCTGCAACCTTGGAGAAGCTGCTGCCAGTCTGTGAAGACAATACTGAGCTAGATAGATCAGTGGTCTGACTCAGTATATGGCAGTTTCCTATGTTCCTATGTTCCAAATTCGTCAGTGGTAGACTGTGCCTCATCATCTAAGTCCAGCAGGAACCAAGCAGCCCCTGTGGTCACAGAGGGACATAAATTAGATGGGATGGGGTATAGATTCTCTTCCACCTCTACCCTTTCAATGCGAATTGCGAATTATATGGCATTCATGTCTAGATAACAACAATGTCTAGGGAACAACTGCAGGAGACAGCAAAAAGGGTCCCAGAGAGAGTAAAATCAAAGAATTACAGGTGAAGTCAGTAGACATCATCATACAACAAATCAGCACAGTAAGACATTTGATGAATTGTGAGTCCAAAAATCTGGCAGGAGCGATAGCACTATGCAGACATGCTTAGCTTCACTCCTCTAAACTACAATATGAAGCAAGGGAGAAAATAGAGGATCTTCCATTTGAGGGTGAAGACCTCTTTAGCAAAGAAACAGATGACACACTTGAAAAGCTGAAGAAATCAAAGCTGACAGCAAAGACATTTGCAGTCCTAACAGCTCCTCAAAGCTATTCTGCAAAACCAAAACAACCTTACTCTTCCAATCAACCCTGTGGGAGGAATTGCGAAGACCACAGAGAAGACCCTATGCAGAAAGAACAAAACAAGGCGCTTCCCACCAGAAACAAGGGGATGGGGTTAAACAATCATCCTCAAATTAAATCCTTTGATGCCTTAGCTCACCCATCACAGCTACGTATACCTCAGATTCCACTCCTAACAGATCACTACCCTATGTGGGAGCAAATAATATCAGATGTGGGTACTTTCAGTTGTCAAGAATGGCTGTGCTATAATGTTCCACACAAGGCCAATTTTTCAGGGTATCAAATATACCCAACCACCTACAACCCTATTCGAGGAAGTAGTGAGACTTTTAGAGAAGGATGCCATAGAAATAGTTCCCCCAGATTCACAAATTGGAGGGCTCTATTCCAGATATGTCCAGATACCAAAAAAATAAAAATAAAAGATTGGGGTATTCAATCAATATCGGACCAGAGGGCTTTAAACAACCTTATCCAAATGACAAAGTTCAGAATGATATCAATACAAGCCATACTGCCCCTTTTAATAGGGGACAGGTGGTTTGCAGCCATAGACCTGAAAGATGTGTACTTCCACATAAAGATCTGCTCAACTACAACAAGACTTGCAAAGTATGCTGATGCTCCTGGACAATCTGGGTATCACAATCAACCACAAAAAATCCAAGATGCAATCCACAAGAACCATACTATTGAAAGATTCCATTCTGGATGCAGATTGACAGAAAGCCTTCCTACCAGCAGACAGAATCTCCAAGATAATACAGCAAGTAGACTTAGCCTTCCAGTGTCCACAGCGGATGTCCAAAAAAATCCAGGTTTTACTTGCATGGCAGCAATACAACATGCAAAGTTGAGAATGCCCATTGCGATACATATCAAGGGGACAGAAAACAAGGAAGGAGATCTCTTGAGCAGAGATGTGACCCATTCTAATACACACGAATGGAGCATCCACCCCGAAGACCTACAGGAGATATTTGACACATATGGGTCACTTCACAGATAGACCTATTCACATCTTTGGAGAACAAGAATGCGAGCAGTACTGCACCAGAGCAGGTGTAGAGAGAGACTCGCTAGGGGAGGCATTTATGATGACATGGGATAATGCATTCTATTATCTATATCCTCCATTAACACTCATTACAAGAGTGGTGAACAAGATAATATACCGCAACACAGATTGCATTTTGTCGATGCCAAATGGCAAATGCAAGTGTGGTATCCAACACTATTACAGATCTTATAGGGCAGAATGTGCACACTACCCCTGTATATGGACTTCATACCCATGGAAGAAGGCAGGGTTTTACATCCAGATCAATGACAGCATGTAGGATCATGGGGATCCCACATGAGCTGAATTACTAGAGAATATTCTATTCAATGAAAAGAAACCATCATCATCAACAACAAACATGCTGGAAAATGGAAAAGATTTGTGTCCAAACAGGTCTGGCTACCCTTGGGTTCAAGCCTCTGATTGGGGTTTAAAGGCCTCAAAATACCCAGGGAAGGGGGTTGCTCATCACCCTCTTCCTAGATGGGGTGTAGGTCTTGGTAACAGCCCCTCTCTGGAGGCCTGTGACTCTCACGCTTTCTCTGCTTCTCTTCATCCTTGGCCATTCACCTTTTATACAGGCTTGTGCATCCCATACAGTCCCAGTTGTTCCTAAGTAAGTCCCACTCCTCCTTATTACACCCATCAGCCCCATGCCAGCTGCAGCTGTGACTTCCCATGGCCCTCCAGCCGCTCCTTCTTTGTCCACCCCCTCCCAGCTGCTCTTCCTTCCCTTGTCCCCCTCCCCTCGAGGCACGCCCCTAGTGTCATCAAGCAGTGCCACCTCTGTGCTGGCTGGCCAGAGCTGAAGCTTAGCAGCCAGTGCCAGCCTGCTCCTTGCCCTGGTGGCCGCTGGATCACTCCTTGGGCCCAAAGGCCCCAATGTCTTCTCTCTTCTCAGGCCATCACCCACCCACAGAGGCTCCTCATTTCCCTGCAAGCTTGCTGCACAGTCCTTGGTAAGGCTGGCGGGTGGGCCTGCCAGACAACTTGAAACCTGTTCAAAGACCAAGTCCTTCACACCAACATCCAATGCATCAACTAGACAGATATTGACTTACCTAGCCAGTTTGAAATTGCGTGTATTGTCAAATTCCTCAATTAAAGTTCACTTGGCCGCAGTTTCTAGCTGCCATGCAGGTGTAGATTCTGGCATGATATTTTCACATCCACTGGGTAAAAAAAATTCTGAAGGGATTAGAAAATTTATACCCTTCAGTAAAGAGGCCAGTTTGCCAATGGAGTATCTCAGTAGTTCTGACAAACTGCCCATTTGAACCATTAGCAACAATGTCATCAAAATTTCTGTCTCTAAGAACAGCATTTTTGATCAGGTTGGTTGGTTGGACTGCCACAGTCATCCAGGAACTGAATCCAACAACACTCTAACTGCCACTCCTAATGGGCATGCACTCGTGTGGGGTGGGGCAAGAGCGTGGAGCTTGGAGAGTCTTATCAGTGGAGGTGACTGCTGCTGCACATGTGCAGTCTCAGTTGTGTGAATACCCCCGGATCACTCAAGGGTCACTAGTTACAGGTAAGCAGCCTGTTTTTCCTAAACATTTTCACCCCTTTAAGAAATATTTCCAAATCCCCCCTTATTAGTTCCCATCCTGGATCCTTTATTTCTTTTAAAATCTATATACCTTATTTTAAATTTTAAAATTTCAGGTGTTATATTGATGCAAAGAACCTTAATGGAAGATCTAAGCAAAACTTTAAATGGCAGTGAATGTGTGTTACGCAGTCAGACAACTAGAATTGTATATGTCAAGCTCTGTAATACTTTTATTTGCACGTGTTTGTTGGCCAACATTCTATTCCTCCTTGCAATTTATATATTTTTGGGGTTTTTTTGTTTTCTATAAGAGGAAGATTGAATGTGTTGGCCAACGTTATCCGAAAAGAACTGGAACAAATATTTTGCCAGTTTGATCCAAAGCTTGAAGCAGCTGATGAGGTAAGATGCAACTCTGATCTTTTAAGAATATTAAGTTATCACTACAAACCCTGATGGATGTTACCATATAGGGGTTTTTATATCTATATCTATATAAAAATTTTACTAGTCAGATGTTTGCTTCAGCTATGGTGGTACACTTGCTATCAGGAAGAAGCTACACCAGCCTGCCACATTCATTCAGACTGAGTCTAAGTTAGTCATGATTAACTTGTCTTATTGATTTCAGTTGTGCTTAGTTATGACCTGTTAGTCTGCATGCTGCTACTTACTATTAATACAGTTTTCTATACTACCTCTCAACAAGTTCACGATGCAGTTTAAATAGCAGATTCTTTAATGGTTGCCTGTTTCAAAGAGCTCACAATCTAAAATCCCTGCCTCTGTATCTATATCCTAATCAAAATCAAGTGTTGCACAACTATGAGAAAGAATCTTGAGGATTTTTTAGGATGGTTCACAGCATTGACAAGAATCCTATGTTTTTTAAACCATCTATGGTATATACTTGTTCAAAGTAGATTCATATGCAATCCTTGAGTTTCTTAAGTATTGGCTGAAATCTGCTTGAGATAGGCAAAGTGGGAGTTTAGTGGATCTCTTGCATGTTCCCTTCTTTCCTGTTTGCTCTGCTGCAGCTTAGCACTCTGTTTCCCTCTCTGTTTCTGGCAAGGACCTGCTGGAAATGGAGATGGGTATGCATGCACCCTGACACCATTATTGAGGCATGCGTGCGCCTGCCAGCATTTTCATCAGGGGTCTTGCACTGGCCAGAGTGGGAGAATCGGTTCTTTCATTTGCACAAGAGTCGATTTTCCCACTCTGACCGTGTCAAGAGCAAATGTGGTGATGGCGGTGGGAAAACACGGCGACGAGAAGGCACTGAAGGAGAAGGAAGTGCAGGCAAGGATGAGATGAGGGAGAGGCAGCCAGCTCTGATATTTTCACTCATAGGGCAGCAATTTTCACTCGTCCCAGATGAGTGGACTTCTGAAGCCGTGTGTGTGTGTGTGTGTGTGTGTGTGTGTGTGTGTGTAGGTAGTGTATATAGATTTAATTTAATAGTGTATATAGATTTATTTTCAGACTCCTGTGGATATGTAAAATATACCACATTTTAAGCAATATTTAGTGCATGTGTATGAGCTTTCATTGTTCCTCATTCTTAGGGATCTGGGGATGTAAAATATCACCTGGGGATGTACCATGAGAGGATCAACCGATCAACAAATAAGAATATCACCCTGTCACTTGTGGCTAACCCATCTCATCTGGAAGCAGTGGACCCTGTTGCTCAAGGAAAGACCAAAGCTGAGCAGTTCTACCGAGGGGATACCGAGGGGAAAAAGGTAAAATTATTTGGAAAAGAGCTTTCGCTTGACCTTCATTTCTAAATATTATAATTGAAAGGTAAGATTAGAACGCCATTCATCAGAAATGTGTGGAGTTACAGACAAATGTATATTAACATTTGAAGTATCAAAGCATTGCTGTATACTAGGTTGTAAATAAGTCTACAGAAATCAATAAAAGCATCCAATTCCATACAAATTTGTTAATTTTTTATCTTTGTTCTTTAACTCTGACATCATTTGTCAGTTTAGCCACAAGACCAAAATTGTACATATTTTCCTAGCAATTATCTTACAGATGGTGTTTTTTGAGAACCTCCAGTATGTTGCATAGACCAGAAGCTGTAGACATGAACAATGTTAATTCTCTCATTTTGCTCCATTACATCAATGGTGTGCTTCAAAATGAAAAGTAATAGATCTAGCGTAATTGGATATACCAAGATACTTATATACCACTTTTGAACAAAGTGCTCAAAATGGTTTACATAGAAATAGAAATAATAAATAAGTAAGATGGTTCCTTGTCCCAAAGGGGCTCACAGTATAAAAATAAACAACCAGCAACAACCACTGGGGGGATTAGGCACGTGCTAATTAATTCACTTTTTAATCAATCGACCATGAATTGGTGATTTGCTGATTTGTTTGCGAATCAAATTGCCCCTTAAATGGGCTGATTCGGTCATGAATTGAATTACCCCCTGTTAGTGGACACCATTTTGTCTCAGTGTTTTTCGATTGCTCATTGGTCTCCTGGCACTTCTGATTGGCTTGAGATCTCCTTGCTTCTTGATTGGCTAGTTGACATTAAAAATGCTGTCCTTAGAATGAACACAAAACTGATAAGTCCTTCATGAGGAAGCCTCGGCGAAAAATACTGAAAGGACTTACTAGCGAAAGAATTATTATTACAAGCTTCAGATAACAGAACGGACTATTATTACAACACATCTCTCTATGCTAAGGACCTACTAGCGAAAGAATTATTATCCTTACAAGCTGCAGATAACAGAACGGACTATCATTACAGCACATTTCTCTGTGCTGATTTTAAAGGACTGGAACTTTGCCAACATCTCCTATAAATTTATGTACTTTGGGAAATAGTGAACTTGTTTTGGTGTTCTGTTGTAACATCATAGTCCTTCATACTGATTAAGCAAGATTGGAATACTTTTACCATCTTCATTATTCTGTGCTCTGGGCAACTTTGGACATTTCTTGGTGTTCTTTTGAAATATGTACGTTTATTAAGATATATATTTAAAGAATTTAGGACACACATATATAAAAATATAATTATTTAATTTCTGAATTTGCATGTTTATATATATATTTGCTGTTTGCACATGGGCTATCTAGAGCTGGCTATGGAGGTCATGGTGAAGCCCTGGGGAAGCTGCCAAAGCTGTGCTCCAGGAATTCCAGTTGAATTCCAGGAATTACCAAAATCCCACAAATTCCTTGAACTCCTGAAATTCCTTTCAAATCCCTGACATTCCAGGAATTCTTTGAATCTCTGAAATTCCTTGAGCCTCAGGAATTTGAGGAATTTAAGGAATTCCTGGAATATAAGGAATCCAAGGAACTTCCGGAATTTGGATTTCTGGAATTTCGGGAATCTCTGGAATTGCTGAAAATCCTCATATTCAGCTTGGCAGCTTTGCCAGGGCTTCGGTGGCTTCGGCAGGACTTCAGCAGTTCTGTGGTTTCTCCAGGACTTTGGCAGCTGCGGCAGCTTTGGTGGCTTTACCAGGATTTCAGCTGCTCTGTCGTCTTTGCCAGGACTTTGGCGTCTTCTTTGGCCGCTTGGCCAGGATTTTGGCGGCTTCTTCGGCGCCTTGGCCAGGATTTCGGCAGTGATGCTGCTGTGGCAGCTGTTGTAAGGAGTCCTATTTCTGTGTGAGAGAACAACTTGTGATGTTACTGCAGTGCAGGCATACTGTGGCTGGCAGTGGATTCTGGGTCAGTGATTCTCTTTTGGCCATCTGGATTGTGTGTTTGACAAAATGTGTACTGTGTTGGAAGGGACTATTTGTGCTTCTGTTCTGCAGTGCTGTTTTTCAAGGCAGGGTTGCAAAATGCATGTACTCTGCTTGTTTCAGGAACAATGGGAACTTGAATCATAGGGAACAATGGGGAACTCGAATAACCCCATTGAATGCTGACACACACACATGCCACCGCCATGGTCAGTGGTGAGATATGGACTGTTGCCCCTGACCCATATGTCAGGCTATCCAGAGGTGTAGTTAGATAATTTTGGAGTCTGGACCTAAAGGCCTATGGAGCCCCCCCCCCCCCCACAGGTTAAGCATCATCCCCCTACACACACACACACACACACACACACACACCCCGTGACACATGCAGTATTTTTAACGTGGGTTCTTGAGGGCATAAACAGCAACTGAATTAATAAAACAGGTATATTTATGCAAATATACATTAGCAGAAACATTTCAACACACAACAACATATTCCCATCCCACATATTTCTTTCCCCACTCCCCCCTCTATCTCTAAAGCACCCAACACATGTCATAATCAGATGCTGCCAGCCGGTGACCACACCACCCAGGACAGATTAAAGAGGATTTGGGGGGGCCCCAGAGGGTGTGAAGGCCCTGGACTTCAGCCCTGAAGTCCAGGGGTAAGAGTGTCACTGAGGCTGCCAGCTGGGGCCCAGCACCAATCTGAGGCCATGGTGTTATCCAGACACAGGCAGGCATTGCTTTCCCACCTTCCTTGAGTTGTGGTTTGGTCTGCTTGTAATATGGTGGTGTTGTGTTGAGAAATGGACAATGGCAGCTCAGTGCGCGCACACACACGCTCTCTGTAATTCCTTTCTTGGTGATTGCTGTGAGAGGAGCTCCATGTCTGGCCTTGAGAGTAACTTGTGCTTCGCTCACTGTGTTGCAATCTGCATACTGCATTGCAAGGTGTAGTCACTCAGTCAACATGCGATTGAAGACATCACGTTGCTATAGTTGAGCTTATGAAGGAGAAAAACAAACCCAACCCGTGAACAAAATGATCACCACTCTAAATTAACAAAGTAAAGTAACATTGAACTATGTACTAAACATAATATAGAATTTAATCAGATTATATGCCTATTTTGGCTGTTGGAGTCATTTCCTTGCCTCTACAAGACCTTGGGTTCCTAAAGGGAGTTTACTATTAAACATCTTTACATGTGCATTGTATTACATTGTTTACACATGTTGGTTATAGATGTCTGACTGGTTGATTTTTCTGCATAGGAAGTTTCCAGTCATACGGTTTACTGCATATGTACTGGGTTTTGGTCATACAGTGGTTGTTTGATTATACTTTATATTATGTTTAGCATATAATCTGATTAAATTCTATATTATGTTTAGTACATAGTTCAATGTTACTTTACTTTGTTAATTTAGAGTGGTGATCATTTTGTTCACGGGTTGGGTTTGTTTTTCTCCTTCATGGCTCTGTGATTTTCCCCTTCTCTATAGTTGAGCTTATGGCCATGCTTGCTGGCTGCTAAGGGTGCTGCTGTGGCAGCTGTTGCAAGCGAGGACAGAGTTATAATTATGTGTGTGAGAGCAACTTGTGCCAATAATGCTTCTGCAGTGCAGGTACTGTGGCTGGCGGTGGATTCTGACTCAATGATTCTTTTTTTGGCCATGTGTGTTTGGCAAAATGTGGTGTTCTGTTCTGTGTTGGGAAGGACTGTGTGTGCTCCTGTTCTGCAGTGTTGCTTCTCCCCCGCCCCCAAAGCAGGGCTGCAAAACATGTGCTTGTTTAGCCCATAGGGAACAATGGGGTACTTGGATCTCCCCATAAACCAACCTTCCTACCACCCAACCCACAAAGCAATCGGGCAATCAGACAACTTTTAATGAATTTTAGAATTTTATCTGGGTCAGTAGGCCATTGCCTTCTGCTCACCCCACACTCCAACGCCACCCCTTGCTTCATTAGAGACAATGGTAAAGAAAGAGTTCCTTATACCCCCTCCAGTATCCCCGCAAATCAGAGTTGTCACCGCCTCATACACCAAAGGCCTGCAGTATCAGAGAAAGAGAGAGTTGCTCATTTTCCCCACCCCAACAGTATCCCACCCAAATCAGAGCTGCAACCTCCTCATTACTTGGTAGCAAAGTTGGATGAATCCCCCCTTCCCACCCACCAAGTAATTTGCTCATCTTAATTTTAAGGCCTGTTAGTTGGCAGCAAAGAATAAGGCAGAGAAAACCCAGCACAATAAGCTACAGTATCTCTGCCCAGAACAGAACAAGAACAAGAAAGTGGTGTCATAATCACATCAGCCAATGAGGTGCATTTTTAGTCTCTACTGTTGCTAGGCTTACTTTAAAAGTGTATTTTCTTGAATACTGTAGAAGTTAAAACAATGATTTTTGTTTCACTATCTACTAATTATGTGACTGAATGCAGTTATGGGACTGATACAGAAATCTGAGAGTTAGAAAAATACCCCATTGGTCTAGGGAGTATTTCATTTGAAACTTGTTGGCTGATGGGCAACAACAATTTTGAAATCTCTCACCATATAGGTTATGTCTGTACTTTTGCATGGAGATGCTGCTTTTGCTGGACAAGGAGTGGTTTATGAAACCTTTCATCTCAGTGATCTTCCGTCTTATACCACCAATGGCACCATTCATGTGGTGGTCAACAATCAGGTACAAAGTGGAGATGTCTTTAGGAGTCTGGGTTTCATTAACAGCTTTTGGCATCTCTCTTTCTGTTACTTTCATTGTAGATAGTGGAACATGACTTCTTCCTTGCTCTTAAGACAAGGAGTTGCTCTGTGGCTGCAGGAAGGCTTTATGAGAAGGAAGCCTAAAGCACTGAGAAAATGTCATTGGGCTGAAAAAAATTATGGGAGGGAAGCAAGCAATTTGCTAATTGTTTGCTTCCCTCCAATGCTAATTATGCAGAGTAATTCTTTCTTTAGAATGTAGCATGTTTTACTACACTTGTCCAAAATGACCATGACTTTCCATGGAATAGCCCTTTGTTCTCTCAGTCTCCACTGCCAATAATATCTTCATGCTAAATAAGAAAGAAATATTACTCCTTTCAGAGCTTGGTGGTCCTAACTCTAAAGCATACAATCCTTCCATAATCTATCAACCAGAATTGAAACGTCAAAAAAGATAAAATGGCAGTATTTTGCATTTTAGATTGGCTTCACTACTGATCCACGAATGGCTCGCTCATCTCCATATCCAACCGATGTTGCTCGGGTGGTCAATGCACCTATATTCCATGTGAACGCTGATGATCCAGAAGCAGTGATGTATGTGTGCAATGTGGCTGCAGAGTGGAGAAACACTTTTAATAAAGATGTGGTTATAGATCTGGTAAGTACTACCGTTCTTTACTCTGGTCAAGAAAGACATACACAGCCTTCCTCTCATGGGCTTGCCACGTACACATGGGGACTCTGCAGCTGCCCACTTCCCACCATAATATCCCTTTATGCCTTTTGGAAAGCCTCTCCTGAGTTTTGGACAGACTATCTGGAAGAGCAGCCAGTGCAACTTGACAAGAAGGGGCGATTGGTAGAATACCATGTATACATGGAAGTATGTGAAGTGTGTGCACATGGGCTTCTTTAGATCCCGACCCTTGAACACTTTCTATAGTAGGCTCTACACATAGTGCTCTTTGCTGAACATTGTGATATGATTTATAAGCTGCTCCTTCTCCCTGGTAGCATCCAGAACAGGACCCAAAATGCTTTCACTGAAACATTTTCATGATGACTTTACAAACCTGAGTGTAAGCAATTACTTTGGCACAGGTTCAGCTTTGGAACTTGTCTTCCGTGCCAGCATGCAGTTGTGAAATAAAGTTGCAGTATTCCATACCTGCCAATGGAAAACCTTTTCTGGGACAGAAACAAGATTTTGCTACTGATTGTGCAGCAACTAGTTAGTGCCCCATGTTGCACTAGTGGTAGCGCAGCACCTCCTGCTAGTTCCAGAATGAGTCTAGAAAAGAGTTTACTTTCTTCATTCAAACCCCTCAAGCCTCATCCTTATGCCAGCAAACAGCATTATGCTAAGGCAACACTAGTCTAGATCCTGTTTAATGAATTTTTATTCTTAATAATGCGCAGTTGCACACTGACGGAAATAAGACTTTTTCCTGTAGGTTTGTTACCGAAGACGAGGCCACAATGAAATGGATGAACCCATGTTTACTCAGCCTTTGATGTACAAGCAGATTCACAAGCAGGTGCCTGTGCTGAAAAAGTATGCTGACAAGCTGATTACTGATGGAACTGTAACACTGCAGGAGTTTGAGGTATTGCGTGTCAGCAAGCCAGAAGACCATTTGTGTGCTGCTTTCATAAAATCATTACTGCTATTATTTTCCTAATTTTTTAAATTTAATTTTTTTTCTTTGTACATTGTTAAGGCATACGTCAGAGGTTATTTCAGATACTTTAAAAACAATTTGCCCTCAAGGAAGGTTCTTACAGAGCATTCCAAGAACTTCAGTCAATGACAACAAAGGAGAAAGAGCAAGGGCAGCACAAAGCTGATGAATGACAGATCATTTTACTAAGCACAGGGGTCCATGAATTGTCACCATGGTGCCTCCCATCCCATTTTCCTCCTCCCTCCATCACCTTACAGTGATCAATCCCTCCTTTTCCTCTGACCTTATGCTGTGCTTTTGGGACACTCAGGGTCAAATTAAATGTTACATTAAGTGCATTCTTAATAGCAATAGCACTTACATTTATATACCGCTCTATAGCCGAAGCTCTCTACGCGGTTTACAATGATTTAGCATATTGCCCCCAACATTCTGGGTACTCATTTTACCGACCTCGGAAGGATGGAAGGCTGAGTCAACCTTGAGCCCCTGGTCAGGATCGTACTTCTAACCTTCTGGTTACAGGGCAGCAGTTTTACCACTGCGCCACCAGGGGCTCTTTGTGGTTGATGTGCTTTTTTTCTTAAGTAAATAGCAGCAAGATTGGCACCATAGTGTGCGGGGAGGGAGCTTTAACACTTCCCCTTGTTGCAATCCCAATCCAGGACAAGCCTTGCCTCCCATTGCTCCTATTTGCCTTGGAATTCAACCTCCAATTGGCACCAGTCCTGAGCATAAATAACCAACATAAATAAAAGCTCTGCTGATAAATGCAAATGATAAATGCATCTTTGCTTAATGCAAAAATGTTTAAAAGCCATATTTCATTTTAAATAAGATGACCATTGACCTTTTAGTACATGTTCACCTCCCCAGCACAGCATCCCTCCAGTGGTTGTTGCTGGTGTCTATTTTAGGTTTCTGTTTTAGATTGTGAGTCCTTTGGGGACAAAGAGCATATGTATGTATGTATGTAAACCTCTTTGGGAACTTTTGTTGAAAAGCAGTATAGAAATATTTGTTGAATTCATATTCATACATACTTGTTAGATTTTCTGGACTTGTTAATAACTTTGGGGTCCCCTTAAGGCAGTTTTGGGAGAGGGGCTTAAGAGGCAAAGAATGGAAAAATGGGAACGGAGGAAAAAGGAGAGACAGATATATATGGAGATAGATACAGGTATACACACACACACACACACACACACACACCACTTCCATCAGGGGCTTTCTGGGTATGAAGAGATTGAACATCACTGCCTTGATGGAACCATAGTACAGTATTCACTAGCTTCATGCATTACTGCTATAGAATTGTCAATTTGATTTTTTCCCCCTGTTCTGCAGGAGGAAATTGCAAAGTATGATAAGATATGTGAAGAAGCTTATACCAGATCTAAAGATAATAAAATTCTTCATATTAAACATTGGCTTGATTCACCTTGGCCAGGTAGGAAGTGATACTTCAAATGCAACTGTGAGATGAGATATTTTACTTACTTTTTCAACCCAGATCTTTTTAACTTTTAGTTTAATTGTGATTAATGCAGAATTGAAGTTTTTGGCCCCTGGTTTGCCTATGCAAACAAAGAAATAAAGAGTCATAGGGCTGCCCAATCCTACATTTCACCTTCTTGCTGTCTATCAATGCCCTGTTCTGTCCCTTCCTGTCAATATGAAACAAGAGATTTCAGATCTGACACAGCATTTTTGTTGCGTGTTCCACTTGTTTGTTTACTTTTAATAGGAAACTGGTTATCACTTCTTTATAGTATGCTATTTTTCTACAGAAGCAGGATTTTCCCATTTGTGTTTTACTTTTCAAAATATCTCCTTTTCCAGGTTTTTTTAATTTGGATGGTGAACCAAAGAGTATGACTTGTCCTCCTACTGGTATCCCTGAAGACATGCTGACCCATATTGGAAATGTAGCTAGCTCTGTACCCCTTGAGGGAGTTAAAATACATGGAGGTGAGAGGAAAATTATACTCTTCTTCAGATGCACAGTTAGCTATCAAAAATATTTCTTGGTGTAATGCTGCTTCTCCCTGTCCTCTGTTCAGGATGTTATTGTTTTCTGAACAGAAGAAATTGTTTCCTTTCATGCCCATCCTTTTAAAGCAGGTAATGTTAATATACCATATACAAATGCACGGCATGAGCAACTGTTATACAAACTTGTATGTCTTACTTTTCTGTCAAGCATATTAAACATTGGTACAAGCAGTGTTAAAGGAATTGCTAATAATCGAACTTGCTGAATTGAAGGACTTGCTGAATTGAAGGACTTGCTGAATTGAAGCAATCATTAGTTTACTGTTAATTTTAATGGTCCGGTACACATTGCTCAGGAGATGATAGGGAAGTAATGGCACTCGAAGTAAAGTTAAATTAATAGTACTAAGATTTATTTTAGAGGGTGAATGTGCCCAAAATGATGATAATGACTGGCTCTTGTGTCCCTTAGGAGCTATAGTGAATGGACTGATTTTTGTCTTTAACACTTCTAGCACCACGATTCATCTTTCTTTTTCTCCATGTGAAAAGGTGTTTTTTTGTTTTTTTTAAGGACATCTTTTTCATAGGGTGGCTTGCTTTCAGAACACTTGCAAGTGATCAAAAAGTTACCAGAATAGAGAATGTGAAAGTTGGGAAGAAACTGGAAAGGGGGAGTTGCCAAGGCAATCAGTGGCTATGCTCATCTTGATGATTGCATCATTCTCTTACAAATGCTGTTATGTTTGTAGTTGCCGCTGGTGGCCAATAAGTGGCTCTTCCTGCCGGAACCAGCTTGTTGACTTTGAAGTGATCTGTGTCACTTGATTCATTGATTCATTTTCTTAACTGGATCCCTAGAGTCGAATCATGCCACACAAATGACAAACTACCAGATGAGCTTCATGAGATTTGAATAATTTTTTGATCATCAAATCTGCCTTTCTTTTATTTATTTTCCTTCCTCTGAGATTGATCAACAGGGGTTATTTTATGCAATTAAAATTCCTTAGAAGCGATTACAGCAATGCTTTCAATTATGCATCTTGAATGTTTTGTGTTCAAGTGGCATGTAATTAACATAAATTTTCTTATTAAATCAAAATATCATTACTCATTAGGAAGTATCTGTAGGAGGCCTTGTATACAAACTGTAGTTCTGTCATCAGTTTCTACACATTCTTAGACAAGGGTTTTGCTGAATACACACATGCACACTCTTCTGAAACACTTACAAGTAATATGGTACAAACAGGGAACCATCTGTTTGATGCTTTGTGGACCTCTGTAAGGCTCTTCAATTTTAAGGGGCAATTGTTAAAAGATGTATCACCCACACTACAATTATGAATAAGTTTTTTAAAAGTGAAATATTGCTTGCTTCATGAAATAGCTAGTGCCTTGCAAAAATCATCCAGCTTTTACAAAAATGCTTAAATTGCGCAACAGCTTGGCCTTCTTCATGAAACAAGCACAGCTTATGCAAGACTTTCCATGACTATAACACAAACTTTGCTTTGGCCATGACATTTAATGAATTAGTCAAGTACTTGCCTATTTCATCAGTAAGCTAGATATATGGTTAGTTCATGAATTAGGGACGGGTATTGGCTATATTGTGAATGTAGCGTATTGTGCCTATTTCATGGATAAAAGAACTTCATGTATTTTAACATATCCAATACCCTTTATTTGCCTAGATCAGGAAGTAGTGCAAACAGATAAAATTAAAAAATGAAGCAAAACACAGAATTGGTTGGTTGCTTACTTGCACTTATCTGTGTAAGGAGGTAGATGCTTGCTGTCCGGGGCTTTGCTTTTATTCATCTTAGATGGAAGTAGATTCTCCTGAAATGAATGTTGTTTATGTGTTACTGATTTGAGATGTAAGGCAAACCAGGATAAATATTTATCATTAGAAGGGTGTTCAGATGTAGTGAAGTGCCATTGCAAGATGACCAGGAAGGAGCTATGATGAATAGGCTTTTAGCTGCATAACCAGTTTAAATAGAAACAGCAGTTTAAGTGCATGAAACTTTTAAAAAAATGATGAAAGTCTTATAGTTGCATTGGAATGGCTGGATTGCTGTGAAACTATGTAATGGTAGCAGAAACATGCAATGGTAGGTGGGGAAAGGATTAAAGGGATGTACATTTATCCTTTTCTGGCCATTTCCTTGGTGGTCCAGTTTCTGCCTCAATGCAGTTGAATTAGTTTCCAGATAAATATTTGAGAGTTGCAAGCACTAATTCTTCCCACATCCCATATTTAGGACTTTCTCGGATTTTGAAAGGCCGACTGGAAATGACAAAAAATCGAGTTGTTGACTGGGCCTTGGGGGAATACATGGCTTTTGGATCTTTATTGAAAGAAGGTATCCATGTTCGCCTAAGTGGACAGGATGTGGAAAGGGGCACTTTCAGGTGAGTAGTGTAATCTGACTTTGTAGAAAATGTCTTACAGATTCAGGTGAGAGTTGATGCTAATAAATAAGAATTATAGGTAGGTATGTATGTATGTATGTATGTATTTATTTGAAACACTTTATATACCGCCCACTCCAAAGACTCTGGGTATATTATGAATGTAGTGTATTGTGCCTATTATTTTACAAAACATGCAAAACCAGACAGCATTAAAATTACATTCTAAATAAAACTAAAGTAACTAACAGAGGGGAAGGGAATAGATAAACTACTGGGTAAAAGCCTGACAAAAAAGAAAAGTCTTCAATAAGGATTTAAAAATCGACAAAGAAGGAGCTAAACGAATCTGCAGGGGAAGGGAATTCCAGAGAAGTGGGGTGGCAACCGAGAAGGCCCTTTCACGGGTTCTAGCACCCCGAACCTCTCGGAAATCGGGGACCGACAAAAGGGCCATCTGACCAGATCTGACCGGATAGGATGTAACTGGATGGGAGAGGCAGGTCTGTAGGTAAACAGGTGCCAAACCCCGCAAGGCTTTGAAGGTCAAAACCAGGACCTTAAATTGAACTTGGTAGCGAATAGGCAACCAGTGCAATGACTGCAGGAGAGGTGTTACCCTGTCATATTTTCTGGCACCCATAAGTAAACGAGCCACTGCATTCTGGACCCGTTGTAGCTTTCCAATCATCCTCAAAGGTAACCCTAGATAGAGGGCGTTACAATAATCTAGGCGGGAGATAACAAGGGCATGGGTCACTGTCATTAATGCTTGCCGATCAAGGTAAGGGTGTAATTGACGAATCAGATGAAGCTGGGCAAAGGCACTTCTGGCTGCAGCCTCCACCTGCTGTTCAAGCAGGAGGTGCAAATCCAAAAGGACCTCCAAGTCATGTACAAGCTCCTTCAGGGGCAGCACCACCCCATCTAAAACAAGGTTCACATCCAGCCGTTGGCCGGTATGAGGGCTGAGTAAAAGTAGTTCAGTCTTGGTGGGATTCAGTCTGAGCTTATTTTGATTCATCCAGACCTTAACAGCTTCCAGGCATCGAGTAAGCACAGAAACAGCATCTCCAGAATGGTCTGGGATGGCAATATACAGCTATCATCAGCATATTGATGAAATCTCACCCCAAACTGGGAAATGACCTGACCCAGCGGCTCCATATAGATGTTAAAGAGGACAGGGGCAAGAACTGAACCCTGGGGAACTCCATAAAGGAGTGGCCATGGGTCAGAGCATCTGTCCTCAATGCATACCGACTGGACACACCCGCTAAGGTACGAACGGAACCACTGTAAGACAGTGCCCCCGATACCCAACCTACGCAGGCGGTCAAGGAGGATAGCATGATCGATAGTGTCAAAAGCCGCTGAGAGATCTAGAAGGACCAGGAGAGAGACACTACTCTCATCAAGGTCCCGAAGAAGATCATCTACCAGAGCGAGCAATGCTGTCTCTGTGCTATGCCGAGGCCTGAAACCTGACTGATAAGAATTAAGGTAGCCAGTTTCCTCTAAGACCCTCTCAAGCTGGGCACATACAACCCTTTCTAACACCTTCGCTACAAAAGGGAGGTTGAAGATTGGCCTATAGTTGTCAAGGACCTCAGGGTCCTGGGAGGGTTTCTTCAAGTGAGGGCGAACTATCGCCTCTTTAAGGGCTGCTGGTATGAAACCCTCACATAACGAGGAGTTAACCAACTCCCGTAGCCAAGAATTAACATTCCCACCAGCTGTTCTAACCAGCCAGGAGGGACAAGGGTCCAAACAACATGTTGCCGCACCCATACCCGAGAGAATCGTGTCCATATCCTCAACCAACTCAAAGGTGTCCCATATAACATCACAGGGCGGAATCCCCTCTATCTGATCAGATCCAACAGAAGTAGAGTCAAACTCTAGCCGAAGGTGGGTGACTTTATCAGCAAAGAATTGAGCAAATTGATCACAGCGTCCAGATTGTACATCGACCGGCTTCTCTCTCCTAAGAAGGGAGCGGGTAATCCAAAATAAGGCCACTGAACAAGAGTCCTCTGATGCGATAAGAGCGGAGAAATACTGGGATTTCGCCACTCTTACCATCCTAGAATATTCCCGAATACAGGCAAGTAGTCGTATTCAGTCATCTTTGGCACCAGTTTTCCTCCAATGGCGTTCCAAGCATCTTTTGGTCTGTTTCATCTCCCCAAGCTCCTCAGAGAACCAAGGGAGCCGGGATCCACGAACCGTAAGAGGACGCTTGGGAGCAATTTCATCTAACGCCCTCGTGGCCTCGATGTTCCAAGATTCCATGAGCTGTGATGGAGAAACGCCTACCAGATTGCAAGGAATGTCCCCAAGAGCCTCCTAGAATCTGACAGGATCCATGAGGCGCCTGGGGCGGCCCATCCGTGTTGTAGTGCTGTCCCGGTAGAGACAGGGGGCCGCTGCAATCTGCATATTAATCAGAAAATGATTGGACCATGGCAGAGGAGAGATGACAATATTTTCCATGACCAGATCTGCCTGCCATTGCCCTGAAAGATAAACCAAGTCCAAGCTATGTCCACCCACATGAGTCGGGCCCGAAATGATCTGAGACAAACCCATGGTAGCCACAGAGCTCATGAACTCCCGAACCATCGAACCCCCATCAGAAGCTGGAAGATTTAAATTCCCCAGAACCATAAGTCTAGGGGTCGTAATCACCAGGCCTGATACCAAATCAAAGAGCTCGGAAAGGGCAGCAGATGGACAACGAGGAGGTCGATAAACCAGGAGAAGCCCAAGTTTGTCACGTTGACCCAGACTTATAGAAAGACATTCGCACCCCATCACCTGTGGGATAGGGCCCCTGATCAACATAAGATCTTCTTTTAAAATCACCACGACACCACCACCCCGACCATGACCTCGGGGATGATGAAACACAGAGAAGCCAGGTGGACACATCTCAGTGAGGGGAATACCCCCATCCGGATATAACCAGGTCTCAGTGATGCAAGCCAAATCTGCCTGTTCATCTAAAAGGAGATCAAAGATGGAAGAAGTTTATTACAGACAGATCTGGCATTAAACAACAGCATCCTGAGACCATGGGTGGCTACAATCTGATCACTAGGACTGGAAGAAGAGGAGGAGGGGACAAAGGAAAGAGCCCGCCTCAAGTGGCAGGACTTTCCCCCCTTAAAAGAACAGACCCTCCTCCTCCCACTATAATTCCCAAAGCCAGTCACTGTTGAAATAATCTGTCAATTTCTCCCATCAGTAAAAAAGGCATCACCAACAATAGCCAATTGCCAGGGGGCCCTGGAGTACAGAAGAGAAATACTCCTCCTGGGTGGGATTTTTAAAAATTAATTTTTTTTGCTGTTTGCAACACTTAATATGTTATGTACTGTGAAAAAAGAACATGCAATTATGTGGAATAATGGAAAATCTATTTGAATTATAAATTGACTGCAAGGATTCCTGGCTGTTTAGGAAAAGAAGGTCTGATGGCAATTGGATGTTGACTAACTGCAATATCTTCCTAGAGAGTTTGGGAGAAATGTGGCAAGGTTGGAAGCTTTGGGTTATTGCATTTAGCAGCCCAAGTGGAGGAAAAGTAGTCTTGTTTCTGTGGCTTTTCCTTGGATCTTGAGGAAAAACGTTGATGTGCTCTGGGAAAATGTTCAAGAGTTCTGGGTGACTCTCATAAGATATAAGTGACTTTCATCACTTGTATCTCAGTCTTTGGTTATGTGATGGTTGCTCATGGCAATTGAATTTATTGTTTTTTTCAGCCTCATGAATTAGAATATTCTACACATTAGAATGACTATACTTTAGTCAGAATGAAATGATAGATTAAGGTGGCAAGAGTTCTTACTTTTTAAGTTGCAGATGGTAGATCAGTTTTGAATCATCACTAGCATAAAATATTCCCAAGGTTTAATATCCTAATACATCCCAAAAGGTTGTCCTTAGTTACACCAAAAGGTTGTCCTTAGTGTGCTAGATCATTGGGTGTGGGGGTGGGGGTGGTAATACACGAAGGAGCATCTAAAATTATGATGAGCCCTACAGTCTGAAGTGCTAGATAATCCTCCTCATCTTGTAACAAAGGTTCTGGTCTTCCACCTAAAGTAGACTATCATTCTGCATAGTATGTAGATTGGCTCTTAGAGGGTCTTTTTGAGAAGGGTGTCAACAAAAAATGCTCTCTCTGTTACCCTTCTGTAGTTGTATTTTAGCCTGACATTCTTTTGGTCTCTGGTTTTGTCACATTAACGAATTCCGATTTAGAGTTTTTAGCAGTTTTTGCTGAAATGCCTTAGAAGAACAGAGTTTCTGTCTGCAGTTTGTTCAGCATCGGCAGGTGTGCACCACAGAATAGCTATTATCAGGGTAATAGCCCTTCTTTTTTTAGTGGTTGTAGAGCTTGAACATATTGGTGTGTTTCACTCAGTTGGTCTTGCTCAGGGAGTTAATGGATTACAGTAATTACTTTAGTCATCTCTGTTTTGATAATGCTCCTTGGTGCAACATTCTAATGCTGATTAATGGAGCTCCAGAGAGCTCTAAGCAGTGAGCATGTGAACGGTGGGCAGCGAGGAGGATGCAGCTTTTTCAGATCTTGGTCCTGAGAAATGTTCAAGGAGGTGGAAGCTGGTGCACAATACAAACGGCACATGATTCATGGTGATGAGTAATATAATTTTGCAGCTAATTATAATTAGAGGGAGAGCAGCCCTGTTGTGTAATGGCTTCCACGCTTCATATTTTATGGAGTGTAGCTGCATATCACTAAAAGCTTCATGCATTGCATAGAAACAATTCCAAAGTTATCTACAGTGGCAGAAAGACGGTGTTAAGACTATTGTCAGAACTGTATATTTCCTCTTTCAGGCCTTTTAATATTTATTTATGTATTAAAAATTTCTTATGCACCGCCTCCTCCAAAGACTCTAGGCGGTGAACAAGAACAAGAACAAAAAATTAAAGGGCAAAAGCCTGGCGAAAAAGGTACGTTTTAAGAAGGGCCTTAAAAGCCACTAAGGAGGTGGCTGAACTAATCTGGGTGGGGGAGGGTTTTCCAAAGAAGAGGGGCGGCCACAGAGAAGGCCCTCCTATAGGCCCAAGCATCACGCACTACACCAGGGCCCGGGACACTAAGGAGGGCCAACTGAGAAGACCTCACAGGACAGGATACACTGGTCGAGAGAGGTGATCCCGTAGATATACAGGTGCTAAGCCTGTATATAAGGAAAATATATATTATGCTTAATCCCTGTTGCCCGCACACTGATACAAATCATTAATCCATGAGGTTTTCTAGATCTGGTGAATGGTATCCTTCTGTGTAGGTACTCTACAAATTTCTATAGCATTAGGCATACATTTTACCTTTACAACTATACATAAAATAGTCTAAATGCTGATGTAACGCAGTGTAAGAATGTGAATTATAAGCTGGGAAACTGCTGGTTCAAATGTCACCTCAGCCGTGAACTCACTAGTGCCTTAGGCAAGTTACTATCTCTCAGTGTCGGTGCTCTGTCTGCAAGATGGAAATAATAGTACTGACCTACCTTCCTAGGTTGTTATAAAAATTAAGATAATATATATGTGAAGTACTTTGAAAATTCAAAGTGTCCTGTAAATACTACAACTTCTCTTTCTTGTTCTTGTCTTAAAAATATCTTTCAAAACAATTGTGTTTAAACACCTTTGCAGCCATCGTCACCATGTGCTCCATGATCAAGATGTTGACAAACGGACCTGTGTTCCTATGAATCATCTCTGGGAACAGCAGGCCCCCTACACTGTATGCAATAGCTCCCTTTCAGAGTATGGAGTATTAGGTAAGTTTGAGAGATTTTCTTTAGTTAATTGTGGAATTTGAGGTTATGTGAAATTACATGGTTTGCTGGCTAAAGTAAGTTGAGCTTTGAGCTGACCTGAATTTACACATTTAATTTTAATTTTAATTTTTTAAAACTGTGATCTTGCCTTTCAAATTAAGAACATGGATGATTTCACAGTGCACCGCTTTTCCTAGTTACCAAGTTCCTTTTTTCTCAGTCCCATTACAGGGGATGTTTTAACAGTTGTTATAAGGATTGGAATGTAAAATGTAGTGTAGTCAGTTTACACAGTATCATAAAACCAATAGAAGTAAAGGCCATGATGGAATATTCTTGTACAAAGCATCCATATCTGAGGACAGGTTGTATTATTCCATTGATGAAGAATTGCTTGGCAGAATTGAATTGAAATTATATAAAAAAAGATTCAATACATTTTGAATGACAATGGCTGACATCAAGACTAACAAAGTGTGTATGCAGAGACATGCACACACTCCAGGGGAGGAGCGATTTTCTTCAATCTCCCCTTTCCTCTGTAGCTGGCTGTGACTTCCAAAAATATGTGCCCAAGGGTCACATATCCCACAGGGACATATTTTTGGGAGTCACAGTCTGCTACAGAAGGAAGGGGAAATTTAAAAAACCGCCCCTCCCCTGAAGTACATGCTGGGCTTTCATTGCACCAACATTTCATTAGAATGGATATGGCCAGCGTAATATATGCATATTATATTTCTTTATATTTGAAGTATCGGTACAGTTAGTATTTCTGTTGATACTGACAAATGCAGATAAAAACTAGGTTTCCTGAGAATCAAAACTCTCCTGAAATGTTTTATTTCCTTCAGTACTAGTTACTTTATTATTGGAGGTGGTAAAAATGTAAGGGTTATAATCACCACTTGATCATAGTTCTCTTTTAATAGTAACCATAAAAGAAAAATTGGCTATGAGCAATTCTCATCTTTTATGAATTACCAGTTTACCAGAGAACAGAATTATTCATATTCAGCGTGGTGTAGTGGTTAGAGTGCTGGACTAGGACCGGGGAGACCTGAGTTCAAATCCCCATTCAGCCATGAGACTTGCTGGGTGACTCTGGGCCAGTCACTTCTCTCTCAGCCTAACCTACTTCACAGGGTTGTTGTGAGGAGAAACTCAAGTATGTAGTACAAGTATGAGTACTCTGGGCTCCTTTGGAGAAGAGCGGGATATAAATGTAAATAAATAAATAAATGGTTTGTGGAATTCTGCGTCATGTTTTATACTGACTGACATCGAGGGTACGGCTGTGCATGTGCAGCAGTGTTGAGATCCAGGCTACAAGTGTGCTGTTGTGTGAAGGGGGGGAGGAGTAATTTTTGCTGACACCCCCCCGCCCCCCGAAGCCCACTGTGCATCATGAAAATTTGTCCTTGTGGATCATGTGGCCCTCAAGGACGTGTTTTAGTGATGCACAATGATCTTTAGAGGGAAGCAGGGGATAAGTGAAAAATTTCCTTGCATGTGCGACAGCCCAGCCATAGCCTGGGACTCACACGTGTGTAGTGCTAATCTGGATGTTGGACAGTATCTTTTTAGACCTGTCATATATGCATGTAAATGTAGTTGTGACAGGAGAGAGAAATTAAGCACCTGGTGTGAATTTGTGCTAGTGTAAATAAGCCAAAAAACGCTCAGTCATTTTGGGGATTCCTGTTAGTTTTATTTTGGATTGAAGCTAATTAAGTAAAAATTAATTGAATGGCCCTGCATGATGAAGCTTCAAATGGCTTTTCTGGCAGATGCAGAAGCAGAGAGCTGGCACCTGTTTAGAGCTGTGAGCTTAGTGCTGAGTTATTATTGAACCACTAAAGATCACCAAGTGTATCATAGTTCTACTAAAATGGTATCCTGGCAGGACTGATTTTCCACAGGGATACCACTGCAGTTGAGTTACTCTACGACATAAAAGAGAATTTCTGGGAAAGGGGGGGGTGCATGTTAGAAATATTGGAAATGCTACTGCTTTCCTTGCATGCCTTCATTATAAACTGGATTTATAACTTATTTTTATATTTTAGCACTGTGGCTTCTTTAGCCAGCTTTATATTTTTTTTCTGGCTGAGTGCCACTCATCAGTTTGCACAGAAGTGGTTGCTAAACTGCCCGTTCCAGTCCCCGTCACAAATTTTGTGTACAGTCACTGTGGCACTGTGGAGTGTTACCACATACCTGTGCTGTGGAGACTGTGTGTGTGTAATGTCTTTGCCTTACCAGCTTTATGAGACTACTTAAAAAAAAAAAAAAGGAGAGCAGAAGAGAGATTGTTTGCAGCATCTATAGTGTGTTTCTGTATCTTGCCTATATGTGGTTTCCACTGACTCCTTCCCTTTAAATGCTGCTCTTTCACTGGTCTTCAGTCCCCCGTGGTTTGGTTGTGTGTTGAAATGGACAACTGAGTCATGGGTTGCGTTGCTGGCTGGGCTCTCTCTTCCTGCCAGCATCAAACATTTAGTCCCGCATTAGAAGAGGGAGCTGTTGGTTGGGACAGGGTGGGGAGAGGCCTGGTAAACAGAGCAATGAGTGACTAACTGCCCTCTTTATAATGAATTAATCACCCAGCAAGACAATTAAGCTATTTTCATGACTGTCTTTGGGTGGTGGTGGTAAGGCAGGGTATCACCTACTCCCCCCCCCCATGATCCTCGACATCCTCATTGGTGCACCACCGCACAGCCACACAATTCATACTGCATAGAGCAGCATGGATCTCTGGAGGCCAGGACTCATTGTCTCGGCCACCAGGAATCCCACAGTGCTCTGTGTCATGAATGTGGTGCATTAGGGATTCCCCTGGGAGTTGGATGCTCTAGGCACCTGACTCTGTGTATGCTTGCACTGCATGCAGCCCAAGCATACATGTGACCCTGTACCTGGAGTAAAGGGCGTGTTCATGCCCTTTAACCCAGGTAAAAGCCCTTGTACAAAATCTGAGCTTAAGACAAAAACCGCCGGCCCCCCCCATTATAATATCAAAGAACTTGGAAAAAACCTAGTTTTGGATTCAGGTAAATACAGTTGTTGACTAGCAGCTGCATGTGCTTAGAAATTTGGTGGGGATTCTGTTCACTTGGAAGTGCAGAATAGTATAAGTGTGGTGTAAATGAATACTCTGCTTCACTGATAATTCTGAAAAAAATGATGAAATAACTAATACAAAATGCCCACATGGTGAAATCCAACTATACATTCTTATTTCCAGTCTCTCAGAACTTTGCATGCCAAAGATTAGATGTCTGTTATATAGAGGAGTACGGTTTTTCAATAACTATTCAAGATAGCTGACAGGTTAGCCATTTAGTTTTCTTCCCCAGACTGTATTAAATTTAGAATCCCCTTCTAATACCCTTGCTAACTTGGCAAAGAGGCACCTTTTAATGTGGTGATTCTCTTTATTTAGCAGGGGGAGAGTAACTGGCCCTATCCACCCCTAGCACAATACCTCCAGTGACTGTTGCTGGTGTCTATCTTGTGTTTCTTTTTAGATTGTGAGCTCTTTGGGAACAGGGATCCGTCTTATTTATTTATTATTTCTATGTGTAAACCGCCCTGAGCCATTTTTGGAAGGGTGGTATATAAATCGAATTCATCATCATCATCATCATCATCATCATATAACTCTGTCACTTCCTTATGGGTGGACATTAAGCTGTATTAAATATAATAGGAAGCCTGATCAGCAAGTTGAATGTTAAAATGCATTAGTAAAATGAATGGTGTGTTGCCATTTCAAAACACACTGTTTTAAAAAAACAAGACAAACCAGCCACAGAAACTTCTTGGTGAATGGAAGATCATGTTGAATTAAGCTTCATTTATGTTAATTGAAAGAATCATGCTATTTTTGACAGTCATGCAACTTGCTGTGGGGAAAGGTTGGAAAGACAGGATAATACAAACAGCAAGCTGACACTACTTCTCAACACCTTTATGTCTACCAGGGTGACACTTGAAAACAAAGATGAAAAAGGAAGTACCTTTCTCATCTTTGTTTTCAGGGGGAACTGATCAACCCGTTCCACATCCAAGTTCCACATCCAAGTACTTTGTCAGCATCAGTTCATTGCACCTTCAGAAATGTGTGCTGCTAGAGGATGTACATTATGTGGTCACTGATACTACTCAATGCCACATAATTTTAGTAACATGGCCCCACCTGTTAGTTCAGCGTAGTCTGATCACTAAGTGACCGTGCACTGCTTTAGTAGAGCAACAGTTAAGAAAAGGGAGGTAAATATTGTTTTAATATGAAGAGATAGTTTATATGAGTAGGGTAATCTCCTAAACCAGATTTTAGCCTGAATATCTGGGCTTTGCAATCTTTTGTTTACATAGATTTTTGTAAGATCTTTGAGTTCAGATTTCCAGTTTTATACTGACAAAGTCAGACTTCCCAACCTAATAGAGCAGCATATGTGTGAATAAGCCCTGAACAAATGAGCCATCTTGTGTGTTTTCTCAACCATGCCACCTCATCAGTAGAAAGTCTTTTAATGCTTGTTTAAAAATAGAATTGGACTGAAACCTATCTAGGAAAGCCTTTTTGCTTTCCCCTTTCTTTATATAATATCCTAGGGAGTTGCAATGCAGGAGTTTTGAAAGATTTTTCTTGTTACAGCAGGCTATGAAATGACAGGACCATGAGGCTTTTACATTTCTCCAGTTGGACATAATTATTAATTATTTGTCATGGAACAGATACTGGAGATATTTTGAATAAAAAGTCAAAAAGCCAGTACTCTGTGTGTTCTAAGTTTCTGACAGTGAGAAAAGTAGAACATATGCTGGAGTTACACATGGGCTCTTCATGGAGTTCACCACCACGAAAACCAAATGGTTCAGTGACATATTTTCATCAAGATTTGGTCAGACATCTTGAATAGAATTAGCATAAGAATGTACATAAAAATTCAAGCTCTCTGCAAATGCAAAGTGTGTATGCATTCATGAATGCACCCGAGTGCCACTTATCTACTGTTTTTGCCAGGCATCTGGGGTGTTACTTCTGTTAATTTCCAATGTTTTTGTTTTGTGTTGTCCTCACTCAGCGTTTGTTCAGAAGAGCATAGCAGGTAGGGAAAGCAGAAGAGGAAGTAACTTGGCCTTTTGGTTCCCCACCTGAAGTATCCTCAGGATCCATGAGACTCCCCCATGGTGCCTTTTTCTAGATATACTTCTGCATCCTCAGTGCTTTTCTGTAGCATCTGAATTGGCTCTGAATGACAAAGGGTATGCCACCTACTCAACCCTAATCCCTTTTTGCCTCCTTTTCATGCATTCAGAAGTCAGATTTTTTTGTTAGGACCTTCTTGAATAAAGGCGAAGGGTGCTTTGTGAATTATAGCATTAGGAAGAAAATTGCTTTCTTATAGTATTGACCTGATTTGGGCTCTGTGGAAATGGGACATGGTCCACAGAGGCTTGGCTAGACATCGGCAGATGACTGGTGATTGACAATGGGAGACAATAAGAGGCAGTTGAGGAGCAAACCCCAGGCAGAGAGACAGAGCTCATTCATTCATTCATTCATTCGTTCATTCATTCATTCATTCATTCCCTGTTATCCAGAATTGAAATAGCATGTTGGTGGAGCTGAGCAAACCCTTCACTATACAGATTGACTTTTATTAGAGAATGTTTAACATATGGTTTACATAAGCAACAGTGAATAGAATTTTCCGATAAAACACAGCCGCGTACTAACAAATGTGTGGTTGCAATGTTAGAGAGAATATAGCACTGTACGCAAGTTCCTACGGGTTTGGGTAGAGTCTGGTTAAAAGAGTTCAGTGAGAGGAATGTCCAAAAGATCCAAGGGAGGGACAGATCCCAGCCTCACCTTTCATGTGGCCGGCAGGGCTGTGCCAGTCTTCTTCTGCCAATTGCAGCCTCTGGGCATGGGTCCTTGACAGCGGAGGGTCTTCTCCAGGTCCAGGGGGTCCTCCAGGGGTGTTCTCAGCAGGAGTTCCTGGCGTGGTCAGCCACTGTGCTGGCATGGTTCATTTAGCATGCAGATATGTTATAGATCACGTTCCCGAGGCGGGTGGTTACATACATGCATACATACATACCTATATGCAGGTCATGACAGCCATAAGAAAATAAGTGTCCATCTGAGTTAGTTGCAAACTGCAAGGCATCGCCAATGTATGTAAGTCCTCCTTTGGTTCCACGTGTATGTGAATCTGGACAAAGTCCAGGGTAGAGTCCAAGCCAGGAGAGCGGGGGAACCCGGTCTCAACTTGTGGGTGGGAGGTGGCACATCGTCCAGGGTGTCCTCTGGGGGTTTCCAGGTGGTCTGGCATCCTCCTGCAGGGAAAAAAGAAACCTCACTGGGCTTGTCCGCAGCTCTGGTGGAGCTCCTCCCTATAATACATATGAGCTGGGCCTTCCTTGCTAATAGTCAATCATGCAGAGACCCCTTTTATGCACTTTCACCACCTCATAGATAGGAGAGAGAGAAGGAAGGAAGGAAGGATTTGTCTAGCTGGAATCTCCCTGTGATCAGTATAAAACTTCAGTGGTTGTTATGATCTTCATCCCTTGTTCAGCATAATCAGGCTTAAGGGGGCTGTGCTCTAGCCTGGAGCTTCTGAACAGAACTGTTGGCACCTGAGGCAAGGATTTAGATGAGCCCAGAGTTCTGAGCAATTAGTGAATGGATTTATTGGAAGGCTTCAAGATGTTCACTCAAGTGTTCTGTATTTCTGAGTTCAGGGTCTGGAGTGGACAGCGGGTGGTCTTTCCTATAGGAGTTCATAATCTCCTCTTCAGATGGCACTACTATCTCCTTGGAATGTGTGAACTCCCTGGTACTGCCTCCTTCGGTTCAATGTCTTGAGTTGCTTCTTAGGAGGACTAAACACATTATTATTATTTATTTACACAGTCAGACAGGTGTTATTGACTGGTTTGTTTTATCCAGACATCGAATCCTTCCCAAGGACCTGGGATGCCAGAATTTTATTGTCAATGTTGTTGCTGTTGTTATAGGCATCGTCGCAGAATATAGGCTGTTCCCAGTAAAGCTGCTTTTTGTAATTGGCTGATGGTGATTTCTGTGGCCCCTATGGTGTTGAGGTGCTCTTCAAGGTCTTTTGGAACTGCACCCAGGGTGCCAATTACCACTGGGATGATTTTGGTCTTTTTCTGCCACAGCCTTTCAATTTCAATTTGTAGATCTTTGTATTTTGTGATTTTTTCGATTTCTTTTTCTTCTATTCTGCTATCCCCTGGTATTGCTATGTTGATTATCTTAACTTGTTTTTCTTTCTTCTCGACTACAGTTATATCTGGTGTATTGTGTGGCAGATGTTTGTCTGTTTGTAGTCGGAAGTCCCATAATATTTTTACATCTTCATTTTCTACAACTTTTTCAATTTGATGGTCCCACCAATGTTTGGCTACAGGTAGCTTGTATTTTTTGCAGATGTTCCAGTGTATCATCCCTGCTACCTTGTCATGCCTTTGTTTGTAGTCAGTCTGTGCGATCTTTTTACAACAGCTGATTAGGTGGTCCACTGTTTCATCTGCTTCTTTACAAAGGTGGCACTTGCTGTTTGTGGTTGTTTTTTCTACTTTTGCTATTATTACATTTGTTCTTAGTGCCTGTTCTTGTTCAGCCAGTATTAAACCCTCTGTTTCTTTCTTCACGTTGCCATTCTTAAGCTATTGCCAGGTCTTGGTGATGTCTGATTTTCCACTTATATTGTGCAAATATTGACCATGCAGGGGCTTATTTCTCCATTTTTCTTCTCGGTTCTTGACTTGTTCTCTCTTGTAGGCCTGCTTTGTTTCATTGGTGTTGAATAGTTTCTCGTTCTTGACCATTTGAAGTGCATCTTCTTCACTGTCCTTGATATATTCTTCAATGCCTCTTTTCTCCTCCTCTACTGTTTGATGGACTTGAAGCATTCCTCTTCCACCTGAGCTGCGAGGGAGGTATAGCCTATCTACATCACTGCGGGGGTGCAGAGCATGATTGAGGGTCATGATTTTCCTGGTCTTACGATCTAGCGTCTCTAGCTCTGCCTGGGTCCAGTCTATTATTCCTGCAGTGTATCTGATAACAGGTATAGCCCAGGTGTTTATGGCTTGTATGGTGTTCCCGCCATTGAGTTTGGACTTGAGGATTTTTCTAACTCTCCTGATGTATTCACTTCCAATTTTTCTTTTAACTTCAGTGTGTGCGATGTTATCAGCCTGGAGAATGACCAAGTATTTGTAAGGTTTTTTCTCTTCCAGTTTCTTGATCTTGCTTCCATTGGGCAGTTCTATTCCTTCTGTTTGTGTTATTTTTCCTCTGTTCATTATTAATGCAGCGCACTTGTCTAGTCCAAACTCCATTGCTATATCGCTACTGAATATACGGACAGTGTTTAGCAGTGATTCGATTTCTGACTGGGACTTTCCATACAACTTCAGATCGTCCATGTACAGCAGATGGTTGATTTTACTGGATGTTTTAGATGTTTGGTATCCGAGGCCTGTTTTGTTTAGTATTTGTGAAAGTGGGGTCATGGCGATTACAAACAACAGAGGGGATAGTGGGAAAATGCCTCTTCTAATGCTAACCTGTCCAAGTGTCTCGCCATTGATTGTTAACTGTGTACTCACATGCTCATTGCTTTTTAAAATAAATATCTGAATGTTTTTGCTGACACCAGTTGTTTCTAAACATTTTAGTATCCATGTGTGAGGCAATGAATCGAAGGCTTTCTTGTAGTCAATCCATGCAACACTTAGATTGGTTTTTCTTCTCTTGCAATTTTCTAAAATCATTTTGTCAATCAGCAGCTGGTCTTTTGTGCCTCTGGTGTTTGGGCAATTTCCTTTCTGTTCAACTGGAAGCTGTTTGTTAGTTAATAAGTTTTGCATCACTTCATCTGCTATTATTCCAGTTAATAATTTGAACATGGTTGGCAGGCAGGTTATCGGTCTATAATTACTTGGAACTGCACCTTTTGCTGGGTCTTTCATGATGAGATGAGTTTTCCCAGTTGTTAGCCATTGTTCAATATCACCTGCTTGCAAAATGTGATTGAACTGTTTTGATAGTTGTTTATGAAGACTTGTTAGGTGTTTAAGCCAAAAGCCATGCAGTTCATCTTCACCTGGAGCAGTCCAATTTTTAATTTTCTATGCTCTTTCACTTATTAATTCTGGTATTATTATTAGATCTTGCATTTGTTGGTTACATTTTTTTGACCTCTTTCATCCAGCCTGCTTTTTTATTATAATCTATTGGATTGTCCCATAATTTCCCCCAGAATTACACTGTTTCTTCTTTATTTGGTGTTTCTACGTTTTTTGCAGTTTCTCCTTCTATGCTTTGGTAGAAACGTCTCTGATTCGATTGGAATTGGAGATTCTGCCTGTGTTGTGTTATTCTGGCTTCGTATCTGCTAATCTTCTTTGACACTGCTGTTATTTGCTGCTTTATTATTTCCAGGACTTTTCTAATTTTCCTTGAATCTAGGTGGTGTTTTTGGATCAGATACTGTTTGGTGTTTTCATTCTTCAGCTTCTTGTCTTTCATATCTTTCAATTTACTAGCATCTGATCTGAGCCTGAAGATTTTATTTTCTAATCTAATCTTCCATTTAGGTGATGTACTACTTTCTTTTTTGACAGGTCCACTGATCTTATATCCGAGCTCTTGTGTTGTTATTGTTGCTGCACTGTACATTAGTTGGTTTGTTTCTTGCAAATTATTGGTTGTTATTTCTGCAGGTGCAGCATTGACATCTTTTAATGCCTGAGTAAGTTGTTTTTTGGCAACTGTTTTTAGAGCTGGAAGTCGAACCCTGGTGGTTGTTTGGTTCATGTGCTCAGTTATTTTTTGCTGTAGTTCTTGTTGCTTTTCTGTTAAACGGCATTTGGGTTTTTGAGGTGAAGGCAAAGGGGAGGTTGCCTGGTTTTGAAACAGTTCAGCAACAGTGGCATCCTCTATTTCCAACACCTCCTCCACCTGTGCCTGAGCAACTTCTTCAGTTGGTGGTAATTCTTCTTCCATATCTTGATCCTGTGTTGCTCTTTGCAGTTCTTCCAGCTCTACTCCTGTGGATACTTTGTTTCTTATTATGAATCTTCTCTGGTCTGCTAGCCTTTGTTCTGTTATTTCTGTATCTGGATGCTTCTCTTTCCAAATTTGGTACATTCTTTTTAAATAACCTCTTCTCGTTGGACTAGACTTGTAATAGCAGATCATTATTTCCTTCTTGGCATTTTTTGTATATTTTTTTCAGTTAAGCGACGTTCTTCCAGTAACCTTGCAGTCTCCAGCCCTGGTTGCTCAGCTGAAGATCCTGAGTCCTATTGCCCACTTGCCACCAGATGTCCAGGGACTCCAGCACCTGGCATGGTCCTTGTTGACCCGGGCGATGACCGATCCGGTATAGATTTATTAAAGTTACGTCTCACCATATTGTTGATGCTCCCAGCACTCTTTGTCTGGCTTCTCTGGTGAGACCTGTCCAGTATGGTTGGACCTCTGGCATAGCTCTCACCTTCCTCAGAGCACACAAGCCCCACAACCACGCCAAGGCAGTGCCATTATTATTATTATCATTATCATTATTATCATTATCATTTTATTTTTACATTCATATCCCGCTCTTCCTCCAAGGAGCCCAGAGCGGTGTACTACATACTTGAGTTTCTCTTTCACAACAACCCTGTGAAGTAGGTTAGGCTGAGAGAGAAGTGACTGGCCCAGAGTTACCCAGCTAGTTTCATGGCTGAATGGGGATTTGAACTCGGGTCTCCCTGGTCCTAATCCAGCACTCTAATTATAAGAGTTCTACAGAAGTAATGTATGCCAGATCATAAACTTCCATTATTTCCCACCCAGGACCTCTATACATAGAGCTGATTAATCAAATGAATACATAAAATAAAGATACCACACACTAGATTTGTTGGGTAATGCAGTTCAACTTCCTCCTTTATCCTCTTGTTTTGATTATTTCCATATGAAATAGGACTGTGTTTCTGCCAATCAGAAATTTTCATGAAAAAAAGTGTATTTTTTGGAACATATTTTCAATATGATGAAACATATTATTGACTTAGGGCAATTGCTTATGCAATCGAGTGGTGATTTTGAAGATCTCTGCAATGGTAATAAATGCCACCAAATACACAATAACTAAAATTTAACATTCTAATAAAAGTGAACTTCCTTTGGTGTCATAAATGTTAAGTCTACTTTGCCCACTATTTTTATAAATGTTGTGAAACAATCCAGGCCTTAAAATTCATTCCTATAGGAACATTATCCCTGGATAGGCTTCAGTCTCTGTTCCTCACAGTATAAATCACAAATGACAAGTACATGAGACCTGTCAGTGACTGCTTGCTGGTGGGTTTGAAGCGATAGCCTACTGTGTGCAGTGCATATCAAGAGCCAAGTTGTCCTCTTTTGGTCAGCAGGAGTTACAAAGTTCATAAAACTTTTCTAATTAAAGGTATGAATACAAATTTTTATCACAGCCAGATACTGAGTCCAGAGATTTCTTTCTAGGTTTATTAATAACTTCTCCATAGGTTGCCTGGTATGTTTCTAAATATTACTCTGTAGAACAATGACTATGGCTAGCTGGTTATGCTGGATTTAATATATAATTACTGAAGACACACATTTCAATTAAATGCCCAACTTTTGTTGACTGTTAGTAGATAGATATTGACTGACAGTTTTCAAAATATTGTTCATAATTATAGATCCTGGCAGAACTTAATTTTGTGGCTTTTCCATTGCAGTACAGAAATTACAAATAACATTTAGGGCAACTCCACACATTAGAGTTGCTGCAGGAAATGCCAGTGTTTTCTATAGCAAGTATGTAATGCATGGACATAATTCACATTTTTTGGGAACCATAGTTCAAACAGGTTTCTCTTGCACACATACATGATAGTGTTTCAAGAGGAATATTAATGGATGTATGGTGTCCGTATACAATGTGTTTGCTGCTGGAAACATTGGTAAAACAACATTGTTTCCTAAAGTAATCATAGTTTGGGAAACTGCTTTTGGTAGACCTGAGGTGATAATGATTTTAAGTTCCTGACCTATGTGTTATAATTATACAGATTTAGAAATGGGATAAATATTAAAGAAAGGGAAATGGTTTATTTTACAAAGTACTTACTAATTTTAATCAATGTAACAAGTGTTTTCGTAACAATCTCCATGTAATTCTATTCTCATTTAAGTGTGCAATTGTATATTCTGCACTTTAGTGCTTGTCTTGTCAAATGTCATTTCCTTTTGTCTGCTAACTTGTTCAGCAAAAAAATGACAAAAGCTTTTTTTCATTGATCTAGTTATTGTATCACTCAGTTGTTCTCCCTGCTGAAGGCACTTGAGGTGGTATACAACATCCCACATGACAGTTAAACCAGTAACACAGTAAAAATTGACACAAATTTAAAACACATTTTAAAATCAATTTTTTTTAAAAAACTAACAGCATCAAACTATAATATGTGATTCAGAGAAAGCAGCCATGTTTAGCATGTTTGGTTACCTTTTAATTCTATGCAAGTAAGATGAAAAAACTGCAATAATTGGTTTATTCTGTGTATCAAAGAATGTTTATTAAAAATTATGGAGTTTTATTTTATAATGCGAGTTTTCAGACTTCCTGACTGCAGAAAAGCAAATCTTGAAAATGAAGTCTACAAAATGCAGCCACTGTAGCTGCAATCATCCACCAGGGAGTGCTCCCATAGGAGCTTTTCTTATCAGATGCTGTTGCTGCTTTGAAATGTGTTAATAAATGTCTGTGAATTATCCAGCCTTAAAAAAGTTACCCCTCCTTCACATTTCATCCAAACCTCTTTCAAGTCTGTTTTGCTATCCCTTGAGGCCACTCATAGAATCAAGAACTGTGTTCTACCGGGATCTGGAGCTATATGTTCTCCCAGTTTTCAGTTGTGTGGAAGCAAGGCAGGACGAAAAGCTACCCAGATTTTCCTCCTACCTGGCTTCCACACAGCTGAAAATTGGAAGCATACCCAGTTCCCAAACCCCGGTAGAACATAGTTTTTGATAGTGTGGATGTCCTCCTTGCGTGCTGGCCTAGCTGCCCAATGTGTCCCTCAGACTTAACTTCTGTGTCCCTCAGACTTAACTTAAAGGTTCCTTACCTCTCTGTGACCATATTTAGCTTTCCTATTCAGTAGGGTTATTTGCTGTTCATCTGTGCATGTGTGTTTTCATGTGAATTACTGTACACAATTTAAAAATCAACATGGAGAGTAGATAACTCAAAAATGGAGATTGAGGAGAGTGCTGTATGCATGTTGACCATGTTAACTGTATATGTTAACATGTCTGTACACATGAAAATATTGTCCATGCATTAGACATAATATGGAAAGGATAGTTGCCATTCTTTCCTTTCCAAACCTCTTCCCTCTTTTTCCTTACTTGAGTTCTGACAAGAGGCTCCCTTGATGTGCTTCCTTTTTTCAGATAGGTTCAATCAACTATTGCTTTCTGGAAGTGTGACTCTCTGGATTCTGCTCTTCTGCTCTCCAGCCCCTTTTAAGCCCTCATAAACTAGACAGGATGCGGAGAGAAAATGCCAATATTAAGAAGAAAATGCAGTTTTGTTTTGTTTTTACCCCAAACTCAAAACCAAAACAAAATCCAATCTTTCAGCAACTTGTAACAATGATTGTTTATTGTTTATGAAGGTGTGCTGCTATGTAAATGAAATATTATTTGAACATTTTAATATTTTTGCCTTGTAGGTCCATCCTACTCTTGAATTGTGTTGATACTTCAGGGAGGGGCTTGTCTTTAAAAAAAATGTGTAGCAATTAGTTTATTTTAAGTGCTATAAAAATAGTAACAATAATCCTATTGTACTTCAGAGTAAAGCCTCATTGGAGGAAACATTTAATTTGTGTCTGTGTGTGTACGCACAAGCACACACACCTTTAAGCAATTAAAAAAAGAAAGAAAATTACAAATAGGTGAAACAAACTCTTGAAAGTCAATAAGATGTGCCACTGTATTTTCATATATAATCCACATGTTGCTGTCTTTCTACTATTAAATTATTAAATTTACTAGCCCTGTATATGTATATGAATAATAATTGGTACCAAAGAAAAATTGCTTTAAAGGTACATTTTATTACTGGATAAATAACATTCTTCTTTGTCCTCCATTTGTAGACCATAATGCGTTTTTATGAGATATAGCTTTGTGAGGTATACCATAAGTTAGCATTTTCTCTTGGGAAGGTTTTGTGTGTGGACTTTATTTAATTATTCAAGATCTCCCTGATCTGGATCGAGATCCGTCGAGATCCATAAGAATGGGTAATGCGCCTGCACAGGACCTACTTGCTAGTGATGTGCACGGTCCGGAGAAGTCCGGACCGGCACCGAAGGGGGGCCTTGTTTTTAGGGCGGGGAGGGCTTGCTTAGCCCTCCCGCCTCCTTGCCCCCGCCAGCGCCCGTATTTTCTAGTATAGGGGCGCTGGAAACCAGCCGCCCCCCTGCCGCCGCCGCGGCAAAAGAACTCCCAATGCCAGCCCTCCCTCCCTCCCAGCTAGCTGCCCGCCCGCCCGCCCGCTCGCTCACCCGCTCACCGCATAGGAAACGAGAGGAGCTCCGGCACAGAGCTTCTCTCGTTTGGAAGGCCTCCGGCATACTGGTGTTTTGCGCGCGCGTGCCACAAAACACACAGTTCGCCGGAGGCCTGGTCTACCCGCCGGGAAAGGGCCGGGTAGACCGGGCCTCCGATTGCTGGGTAGACCGGGCCTCCGATTGCTGGGTAGACCGGGCCTCCGATCGCTGGGTAGACCGGGCCTCCGGCGATCGGAGGCCCGGTCTACCCAGCGATCGGAGGCCCGGTCTACCCGGCCCTTTCCCGGCGGGTAGACCGGGCCTCCGGCGAACGGCGTGTTTTGCGGCGCGCGCAAAACACCATTATGCCGGAGGCCTTCCAAACGAGAGGAGCTCTGTGCCGGAGCTCCTCTCGTTTCCTATGCGGTGAGCGGGCGGGCGGGCGGGCAGCTAGCTGGGAGGGAGGGAGGGCTGGCATTGGGAGTTTTTTCGCCGTGGCGGCGGGGGGGGGGCGGCTGGTTTCCAGCGCCCCTATACTAGAAAATACGGGCGCTGGCGGGGGCAAGGAGGCGGGAGGGCTAAGCAAGCCCTCCCGCCCTTAAAGGCATACCCCCCACCCGGACCCGAACCAGGCAGGGCCGGACCGGTCCAGCAGTTCGGCCATTCTTTGGAATGGCCGCCGGACCGGTTCGGGCACACTGCTACTACTTGGTAACATGCTGCAGCTTGTCAAGGCAACCAAGCCGCACCTACACACCTTCAGCGTGCTTATTTAAAGGCGGGCTAGGAGTCATGTTCTTCAGTTCTTTTCCGACCGCCGTTGCGTGCAGTCCTTGAGTTGTCGCTCCTTGTCGGACTAGTTCTTCTTGTGAGTTTATCTAAAAATAACAAACAAATCGAATTGATTATTTGCTTTGTCTTGGAACGGGACTTTTATGACTACTTTGGTGTCATTTGTATTGGACAGGGATGTGCACGAATCAGTCCACAGGCCATGTTAGAGGCCTGCAAACCGGTTCGCAGGTGGCCCGGTTTGGAAGTCCGACGCCAGGAGGGTGTCGCTTTAAGGGCAAGGGGGTTGTACTTACCCCTCCCACCGCTTTCTCCCCTCCGGCGCTCCATTTTTTCAGTTAAATTTTCGGGGCGGCAGCGGTCCTCCCTGCTGCCTCTGCCCCCTTGTTGGGCCGAAGTTCGACATGGGCCGAAGCCGGGTGTGTGTGTCGCTTTAAGGGTGGCGGGGTTGTAGTAACCCCTCCTGCCACTTTCTCCCCTCCAGCGTTTGAGTGATTTTTTGGGGCGGCAGCAGTCCTCCCTGCCACCCCTGCCCCCTTGTTGACTGCCCAAAGTGGAAGTAACTCCCATGCATGCACCCGCCGCTAACGTGCGTGCGCATGCCGCACACATCACACACGCTGTGCGACACACGTGAGTTATTTCCACTTTTGGCAGTCAACAAGGGGGCAGGGGCGGCAGGGAGGACTGCTGCCGCCCCAAAAAACCACTCAAACGCTGGAGGGGGGAAAGTGGCAGGAGGGGTTACTACAACCCCGCCGCCCTTAAAGCGACACACACACACGGCTTCGGCCCATGCACATCGCTAGTATTGGAATGGCTTCTGGAATTTGCTGGCGTACATTGGATTATTTGGAACGGACTTTGATGACAATTTGGATCATGCGAGATGGCTGAGGAGAAACGGATTTTCAAAAGATGCACTGGCTATAATGCCAAGCTCCCCTTGAAGGACCTACATGACTTCTGTTTAATCTGCTTTGGGGGAAAGCCACAACATAGCCTCCTGAAAGCTCTGCCTGTCCTTCTCAAAACAAATGAGAAAAAAACGGGCTTTGCAGTTCTGCACCACCATTTATGATGAGGTGCTAAGTCCCTCGATGTCGGGAGAACCACGCCCTTCTGCTTTAACATTGACTGCAAAGGCATTGACATCGACTCAGAAACCTCCTTCCATGAAACAACCGTCAACTCCAAGTACGTTAGCATCTCACCGCATCCGAAAACTTTCATCAGAGTCTAAACTTTCTAAATCTAAGGGATTGAAAACTAAAAGGAGGCTTTTGGACTTGGAGGACCCTCATTCCTCCCATAGATTGAAGAAGCCCAAGACAGTGGACCTTACAAAAGAAAGGACACTATCTCTTTCAACTCTACAGGTGCTCGATGCCATCCATCAGCCTTCAACATCGAAGGATTCGACATTGAAGGCATCACGTTCAGTGACCATTGAGTCTGTCGAGATTGAATATGTGTCAACGTCTAGGCCCATGGCATCAAGGACTCGATCGCTATCGCCAGCACCGACGTTGATAGATTCTCCATCGGCGTCGACTCCATAAGTTCGACATGGAGAACCACCTTCACTACTGACAGAAACTATGGATCAGGATCGACATCAATAAGTATTGTCGATGTCGACTCACGATCCTTCAATGCCCTCAGCTCGACTTCCTGTTTCGACCTTGAATACGCACGCCTGTATTGTCGGCATCAAAACTGGTGACCCCTCAGTGTCTTGCCGACATACCAACCTTCGACATCGAAGAGGAAGATAGGGAGGTAGCCCTAGATACAACTATGGTTAATTCTTTGCTATCTATCTTAGACTCTACTTTGAGCATCCCCTCAGCATCGACTTTCAGGGGCTTCCCACAGACGTCAATGTCAGGGGCGCAAAGGAACAAGTCGCTCAGCATTCGGACACACTTACAGCTGCTCACCTGGCGATTTCACCATGGCATACCTGAGGCTTTGCTCACCCACCTGCAGCAGGGGGTGCCCTGACTTTGGCGCCTCTGGGAACGGTATCCTCTGGTTTGCCTTATAATTTTCAGGAAAGTCAGACTTGGGGCCAGTCACAGGCTCCCATTCGGACAGTACCAGGAAAACCAATGCTTTTAACTTCTTCAAAGACCACACAGATGTCTTCTGATGCACTCTTCCAGGATTCAGCCACACAAACCCTATGTAACAATGCGCACATTGGAACTCAGACACTGATTCCACAGACTATTTGCATGGCTGCAATAGTGGCATACCTTTGGACTCAGGGCATATCAGTCTATCCCTACCTGGACGATGGGCTTCTGACCTCCAAGGTCAAAGAAGAGTTACTTTTGCAGACACAATATGTACTGTCCCTTCTTCAGGACTTGGGGATTAAAGTCAATTGGGGAAAAATCCGAACTGGAACAAGTCCCAACAATCAGTTACATTGGGGAGAATCTGTATACATGGGCCAAGAAGGCATACTTACCTCAAGAACGTTTCCTTTGCATCAAGGACTTAGTGCTCCATGTCCAACAGCATTCATCCCAGCCCACTCGACTCATTCAGAGACTGTTAGGTCTGATGGCGTCCTGCAACACAGTAGTGAGATATGCCCAGTTAAAAATGTGAAAACTGCAACTGTGGTTTCTATCGGTCTTCCACCCAAATGTGGACCCACAGTCCAACGATCCCAGTCCAAATTCTGTGCTCACTTACCTGGTGGTTGTTGGGCAGGAATCTACTGGAAGGGGTTCTCTCTATCTGGCTTATGACAGACACTTTCCTCATGGGCTGGGGGGCTCACTGTAGGACCCACCAAATACAGGGCAAGTGGACTTTTCAGCAAAGGCAACTCCACATCAACTTCCTGGAAATTCTAGTTGTCTTCAAGGCAATGAAGGCCTTTCTTCTGCTTCTACATGGAAAAGTGGTACAGATACAGTTGGACAATACTACAGCCCTGGCCTACATCAACTACCAGGGTGGCACTGTATCTCACAGTCTATGCGCTCTCAGCCTTCAGTTATGGCATTGATGCATCTGGCATCAAATGCATCCATCGGCCATTCACATAAAAGGCCTAGACAACATCCTGGCAGATGATTTGAGTGAGATTTTCCCTCAACAACAGCAACACAAGTGGGAGATCAAAGCGGAGTACATCATACCACTTTTTTCAAAGTGGATGCTACCTACCATAGATCTGTTTGCCACTTCAGAGAACAGGAAGTGTGGCTGTTTCTGCTCGAAAGCAGGACACAACCTGCTGTCTCTGGGGGATGCTTTCCAGCAGGACTGGCAACAGGAAGTCCCTTATATGTTTCCACCTCGACCACTGATCAGCCAAGTGGTCTCACATCTTCTAACAGCTCCTGCATCCTGTATCCTGGTGACTCCATGGTGGCCAAGGCAACCATGGTTTCCACAGATACTCAGACTGTCAAGGAACTGCTACCAAAGACTACCACAGGTAGTGGATCTCTTAACTCTGGACAGAGGCAAGATACTGCATCCAGATGTTCTGACACTCCGCCTAACAGCATGTTGGATCAACTCCTGAACAAGATTCTTCTTAACCAGAGCAAATCTTCCACCAGGCGCAACTACAGGAGCAAGTGGCTTCATTTTAAACTTTATGCATAGAAACAAGGTTTTCAGCCTGACCACGCCACTATCAGATATGTGCTTCTTTAACTTACAGGTCTGAAGTCTCAGGGTTTGGCCAATGTGTCCCTCAAAATGCATTTGGCTGCGTTATCTTCTAGACATCCAGGTTGCGAGAGAAAAAGTCTTTTTTCCCATCCAAAAAATAACGCTTTCCTGAACCACTTTTCCTGAACGCTTTCCTTGAACCACTGTTGAGCCCTGGAATATATCTCTGGTCCTTTCATCTTTGACTGACGACCACTTTGAACCTATGAGCTCGGCCTCCATCAAACTGGTGACTCTGAAAATCGCCTTCCTGTTGGCCATCACTACAGCCAAAGGAGTAAGTGAGTTAACGGTCCTGAGAATTGATCTACCATACACTAGAATGTATCCAAAGTCTTGATGCGTATGGACCCGGACTTTCTACCAAAAGTAGTGTACACCTTCCACCTCAACCAGGATATTGTCCTACCAACGTTCTTCAGAGATCCTACAACTGTGTTAGAATGTGCAATGCACTAGATGTACAGAGAGCGCTGTTATACTACCTATATCAGACTAAGGACTTCAGGTCCACCTGTCGTAAATCTGTTAGCTCGGCTAACCCAAAAGGATTTACAACCCCCTTCAGCACTCCCCCTGTGAGTTAACAGAAAATAGCAGCGAAGCTGCACGAAGGAAAACAAAAGTCTCACAAAGAAAATAGTAAATGAATCAAGTCCCCTGAACTGAACTAGGTACCCCTCTCTAACAATAACTGAGTAATAACTGAAAAGAAAACACAGAGCAAGGAATGAAAAGAACGAAGGACACCAGAACAAGGAATTAACGGAACAAAGAAGGAAAGCACAAACAAGGGCAAACTGGAACTCGGAAACGTTGGAATTCAAAATAACACACGGTCTGCGGTCAGAGAAAGTTGCTAACAGCATCTGAGCAATTGACAGACTGCTAAATATATATGGCTCAAGAGAACCAGCAGCCAATCAGGCTTCCCTGAGTCAGCACTTCTGCTTCCTCTCTTGTGATCTCTTGCGCCTGCATGACTCCCGCTGAGCTTCCCTCTTGAGACATCTTCTCAAGACAGGTGAAATCCCAGCCTCCTCCTCATCAGGATTCATGTCTGGCAGCTGTTCAGAATCCTCAGCTCCAGAGTCTGGTCTCCCAGCCAAATCCTGTTGCTGTGCCTCTGAGCCCTCACTAGCATGCGAATCCTCCCGTTCCTGCTCTGACTCTTCTGAGTCAGAAGTCTGAGCCATGACACCACCAAACACCTATTTGTTGCATACGAAGGCTCTTCAAGTGGCTCCTGTATCTTTAGACAGAGGATGTCCAGTTGGCTGGTGGAATTCATCCTACTGACATACAAGCAGCAAAAAGTTCAGCTGCCAGAAGCAATCAAGGCCTACTCTACTTGTGCCTATTCTTCTTCAGCTGCACATCTATCGGGGGTAACCTTCATGGACATCTGCAAAGCAGCAACTTGGTCCACTGAGTTACCCTTTGTCAAGCATTATGCCATAGACATGTGCTCTGCTGCGAAGGCGAGCTTCGGGAGAAACGTCTTAAAACGGGTGTTGCAATAGCTACTACTTCATCCTCCTCCTTTGGAGAGCTAGCTAAACACCCTTTCTTATGGAGCTTGATGGATCTCGATCCAGAAAAACAGGTTGCTCACCTGTAACTATTGATCTGGTAGAGATCCGTCAATATCCATAAGATCCGGACCACCCCTTTGCAGTAGCGCTATGGGGTGTGTGTGTGTGTGTGTGTGTGTGTGTGTGTGTGTGTGTGTGTGTGATGTGCATGCTATTCTCCTTTGATGATAAACTCGCCTGATTCCGGATGATTGTCCTCCACGGTGGTTGTCCAAGAACTGAAGAACATGGTACCAAGCCCGCCTTTAAATAAGCACGCTGAAGGCATGTAGGCGGGGCTTGGTCACCTCAACAAGCTGCAGCATGTTACCGAGTGGGTCCTGCGCCAGGAGCATTATCCATTCTTATGGATATTGATGGATCTCTACCAGCTCAATAGTTACAGGTAAGCAACCTGTTTATCTTTGGGGAAAATGTATTACAAAGTAGGACTTTTGCTGGAGAGAGGGTTGTTTTGCATTGATGGTTTTTCTCAATCAATCTCTTTATTTCGGTCAGTGACCAGCATGATGGTTTTTCTTTTTTAAGCTATCTGTAGGATTTTCCTTTCCACTTGAAATTATAATTGTGGTATGCTGAACCTTACTGGTTCTTCTTTTCTGCTTATATGGAAGATCTGACCATTTGTAGGAGTTGGTGTGTGAGCGATCATGTAACAGGACTCAGGGATGATAGTTGTCATCCATCTTTCAGTCTTAGGGGCCCATTTCTTTTATCTTTTTTTTTTTAAATTGTAGGGTTTTTTTGGCAGGGCCAGATTTGTGTTAAACACTATATAATCTAAGAAGCTCCCACATTTGCAAATCTGCCTATTTGTCTTTCCTGCCTAAACCACTTTGATGGCATAGGTGAAGGAGATACTTTTCTCTACCTCTCAGCTTTCTGAAGATAAGACTGTATTCAAGGAATCTGTAACCTTCAAGAAAGCCTTACAAATGCCATAAACTTTTAGCAAGTTTACTGCATTCCCCTGCTTTTGGTATACTTTGGTGTCTTTTGAAATCAACAACCTCCCTCAGACTTATCTAGAGCATCTGCTTTGCATGCAGAAGGTCCCAGGTTCAATGGTTGGCATCTCCTGCTAGTTTTTCATGCCCGGCTTTTATTTCACATCTCATCCAGAATGGAGTGGGTTCATTCACATATAGTCCAAATTTACCCCCAAGTCCCTGTGAGCTAACGGGGAGCACTTCACACACAATTTGGGTTTTTCATTACATGTTAAGAGTGTAGCCCGGTTTATATCTGGGGTTTAAAAAAATCAACTTTTTGCGTCGGGTTTTGGCGGACAACTTTGAACTAGCAGTAAATCCGCAGTAAAGCCTGCTGTCTGGGAAAGCTCCAAGTAGGGCTGGGAAAGATTTCTGCCTGGAAGCTTGGAGAGCCACTGCTAGTTTAGAAAATACTGAGCTACATAGATCAATGATCTGACTCGGCATAAGGCAGCTTTCTATGCTGTCTGAGTATATAGAAGCCAACATGCCTCATACTAAAGAAATGAGGAAAGAATGATTTAACAGGCCTGGAAGCAAAGGGTGAAGAATAAATGTAGCTCCTTTTGCAATCCTACTCCTTTGACTGTTGGTAATTTTCATAGATCTAAAGCAAACAGAAATGAGTATGATTTGCTGGCTACCCAGTCAAAGCTTCACTTTCACAGATCAATAACTGTAGCCTGGATCTAAAGAACTGTAGTGAAAGGAAAGTAACTGTAAAAACACAGTGCTATAATAGGCAGGTTCTATAGCTATTTTTATGCTTGCACACATGGAACAATATCCTTGGATTTTGTTTCGTTTTTCTTGCACAATGCTTTGGCTAGCCCTTCTATGAGAAGAACCCTTCTGTGTGCAAGTGTGCCTTTTGGATCCAAACCAATCAAAAGATATGGGGGAAGGGACCAGAATGGTCATTTTCCAGATTCCACAAGAATTTGTGGTTGCAATACTCCTTTCAGAAGTGCAGTTACTAAGGCTATTCCACACACTATACTAGTAAACTATAAGAGATAGATAATTCTGTTTTCTCTTCTTCCTCTCTTTGGTGTAAGTTGATGTTTAGCTCTATGTAGCATCATTTAATACTACTATAGGAATTTGTGCTCTTCTCAATCTTATGACCTATTTAAATGTAGGCAGTCCAGGGAAGTGGTGGTGGGGAAAATAGCATGAGGGCAAGCTGAGCGGAGAAGAGATTTTTGACTAACAAGCACTGTTAGCCATAGTTACATAGCAGAAGTAAAGAGAAATATCCTGGAGTCAAGGTAGGTCATTAAGAAAGAAATAAGGTTAATACTATATTTAATGATGTTTTCATGAACTCTTCTGGCCCTGCTTGAAATCTCGCATTATAAAACAGCTCCACAAAGCAGCACAGTGATTACAGCTATTGTCGCAATTTCTGGTTAATCTGCCTTAGTAGAATTGTTGGGCAAAAGCTATGGTAGCCATGTTTATAGTCTAATAGATATTTGTTCAATTTTTGCCAATTATTTAATGCTCCAGTTCCTGCCTTCAGACTTTGCTATATGGTTGAGCAGAACTCTTTCTGTGGAGTTCTGTTACTACAAGATTCCTACAAGGCGATCCAGTTGAGCTTGGAATATGAGGCAGCATCACGGGGTTCAGTTTGGTCCTAAGTTGTGTGCTATACATATTAAAACAGTTCCTATGTAGACTTGCATATGTATACATATAATTCTGAGTTTTTCCAGGTGTTCTAATATTTAGAGAAAGTATGGCTTCCTAGAGAAAGAATGCACCATACACTTGACAGATTGTATTTGTTTATATTATTTTTATAAACAGGCCAAACACTATGTTGTCTATACTCCTAAAATCTAAAAAAAAGTCCTAAATTATTACAAGTTTGTAGAATACAGACAACAAAAACCAACCTGTTTGGTTTTTCATTTGTACTGTAAAAATACTATCTGTCAAGTGTACAGTGGATTTTTTTTCCTATGGAGCCACACTTCCTCTGAATATTTGGAAACACATAATTATTCCTATATGTACATTGGTCTTCATGAGCAATGCTTTTGTATGCATAACATATAATTTAGGGCCAAACTACCGTGATGCTAAACTTGCCATGAAGATAGAAACCAGAAAGTGGGCCAGAAACTCCCCATTTATGTTGAAACACAGCTGCAGGGGGCCCCAGGGTAGCTTGGGACCGTAATAAACAGAAAGGGGTTATTAATAAAAATAGTGTTTATTCTCAGTGCTGCTGGTTTTTATTTAGTTCAGTTGAACAGGTTTTCTGAGCCAATGTTGTACATTGGCTCTGGAGAAGCCAGAGTTCCTAATTAGTGCTTGTCTCAGCCATGCACTCACTTGGTCTTAGGCAAGCCACTACTTTCTCAACCTCAGACTCCCATCTGCATTATGAGGTTAATACTTTCCTGGCCGTTGCAAAGATTACTGAGATAATGTACATGAAGTTCGTTTGAGCTATGTAGCTTAACAATGCTGTGTACATGCTAAGTATTGTAGTTGACTTCTCTGTAATATTATTATACTTCCTTACTTCCATAAGAACAGCCTTGCTAGATCAGGCCCAAGGCCCATCTAGTCCAGCATCCTGTTTCGCACAGTGGCCCACCAGATGCCTCTGAGAGGCCCACAAGAAAGAACTGAGGACATGCCCTCTCTCCTGCTGTTGCTCCCCTGAAACTGGTATTTAGAGGCATCTTGCCTCTGGGGGTGGTAGTGGCCTATAGCCCTCAGACTAGTAGCCTTTGATAGACCTGTCCTCTATGAATTTAACTAAACCCCTCTTAAAGCCATCTAGTCTGTTGGCTGTCACCACATCTTCTGTCAAAGAATTCCACAAGTTAATTATGTGTTCTGTGGAAAAAGTACTTCCTTTTCAGTTTCATGGGATGCCTCCTGGTTCTAGTGTTATGCAAGAGGAATAATTTTTATCTTTATCAACTTTCTCCAGACCACACATGATTTTATATATTCTATCATGTCTCCCCTCAGTCATCTTTTTTCTAAACTAAAAGCCCTAAGTATTGTAGCCTTCCAGAGGCGCATATGGATATATGAGTATATTTTCTCTAAGGATAAAGTAATTTCTGTTCTGGAGATTTCTTTGAACTGTATTGGTGGGAAACTACTCGTGGTAGCTTTTGTAAATTTAATTTGTACTGGATTTCTTCTCTCCGACCCGCAGTTCCTAAACTCCCAGAAAGAGAGAGTTTTATGGAGGTGCAGATTCTGCTGGCTTTTTCATTTATATTCATACCCTAACAGAATCTGTTGTAATTTGCTGAGGACAAGCATGTATAGGAACAGAATCCATTTATGAAGGGAAGCGGGGAAAGGAATGACTGAAGAAGTAACATGAGACTGGTGACAGAAGTTTGTTTATAAGAGGAACATAGAGAGTGGCATGATAGGCAGCATTGCCCTTGGTGTATATACACATTTCTTTTGCCCCATTGTTCACTCTGCTGAACCGCTTTTTGATACAGTACAAAAAGCCATCATAACCACTTGTGCTTCTTGTATTCCTTCAGGGGGGAAAAAGAGTATCATTACAATGGTTTCCTTTAGATCTTGTCTCCATATGGTTGCAAAAACTGAGATACACAAAACAAATGTGTTGGGCCAGTTGCTACAGAAATGTCTATGTGTGCTAAGCTAAGGAGAGGTTTTTATTACTTTAATGGAAATGATGCAATGTAAGAGAGAGAGAGAAGCTGGGTTCATATGTAATATGAAACACTGTGAGGCTATTCCCACGATCCCTGGAAAGCGGGCTAAGGGAGCTTAGCCCGCTTTCCAGGGATTGTGGGAACCACCGGGCTCGCAGGCGAGCCTGGTGCTCCTAAGGTGGCTAGCCCGCCTAATTCCCCTCTCCTTAAATGATGTTAATGGAGCGAGCGTTCCGTTAACCTCATTTTTTTGCTCGTGTGTCGCTGTGGTGCGCAATGACACACAAGTAGACCCCGGGCTCAAGGATCTTTCCAGGATGCTCCGTGTACTTGCACAGGGCATCCTGAAACTTCCGGGGGCTGTGCCACCCCCGATCCTGCAGCCCCCACCAGCTTCGTGACGGAGCCAGCAGCCATTTGGGCGGCCGATGCAGCTGCCCAGCTATGACCGTTTGCTCATCTGTGAGGAGAGCGGGCTGAGCCAGCTCTCCCCGGAAGCCCAACAGAAGCTCTTCTCATGGATCATGAGAAGAGCTTCCGTGTGAGGGTATGTGTCTATGAAACCATTAAGGCTCTCCACACAAGCAGTGTGGAGAGCCAAAGAGGGTTCTGCGGGGAGAGCAGGCTTGACCCGCTCTCCCCGCAGATGATCAGCCACCCACACGATTATTGGCTCCGTCACAGAGCTGGTTGGGGCAGTGGGGATTGGGGGCCTCCTGGCCTCCAGAAGTCCCAGCATGCCTCACGCAAGTGTGCAGGGCATTCTGGGGAGCCCCCTGACACTGGGAGGCTTATTGTAGCCTCCCAGTTGGGGGGCTACTCATGAGTCGCTGCGGAGCTGCGCTGCAGCAACACACGATCAAATAGGATTAGCAGAGCACGCACTCCGCTAACCTTGCTTAAGGGGGGGCAATTAAGCGGGCTTGCCTCCGGGAGCCATGTCGTTCCCGACGCTTCACACGTGCAGTGGAAACTGGGCTGGGCTCCCTTGGTCTGGTTTCCAGCTCATGTGAGAATAGCCTCGTTTGCTTTAACTTCTGAACCCATGCTTGCCCACAAATGAAAGCATGGTCTGAAGCTCATTTGCAAATCACAGGAGCTCTTCTCACGATCAAGGATGTCGCAAGGAGAGCAGGTTACACTTAACCTCCTTACAGATGATTGTACTTGTTTCCCTGGGTGGGTGGATCACCCGCCCAGACAATTGGCGGCTGCTCCGTGCAGCTCCGAGAGTCATTGTGCTGGGATGTACTGCCGCACGTCATCTTTACCCCTGGAAATCCAGTAGTGCACTGCATGAGTGCATGGTGCATTGTTGGGATCCCCGCCCCAAATGTGCTAGCCAACACATGAACAAATAAATGAGGTTAATGAAGCACTCTTTCCCTTACTCTCATTTTAAAGGGAGGCTACTTAGACGAGTTTGCCTCCGCGTAGTTGCCGGGATTATGCCCAATCCCGGCAGTTCACACATGCATGCAAAACTGGGCTGGGCTCCCTTAACCTAGTTTTGCGTGCACGTGTGAATAGCCTCACAGTTCATGCCACTATGGTTTGCTTATATGTCTGAATTCACACACAATTGGAAATTACAGTTAGGACCTTTTCTCCACCTCAGATGGGCTGCTGTGCTGTGAAGACAGGAGTGAATCTATAAAGCTGAGTCCTGAGCAGATGAGAAACAAAAGCAGACAATTCTAATCCATAGTTTGCCATTTGAATGTCTGGAAGCTCAAACCATGATATGATTTTTCTTAACTATGAATAACCTAAACCATGGTTTCACATTACATCTGAAGAACCCAGCCATAATCTTAATTTACTTTCTGCCACACAGTTGTAACTCAATTTCATCTTCTTGTTCTCCGTGTATTCTGCTTAGCTGTAGTAGAATACCTCGTGTCTTAATTATGTCTTTTTCTTTCTTGTTTAGGTTTTGAGCTTGGGTTTGCCATGGCAAGTCCCAATGCTCTTGTATGCTGGGAAGCTCAGTTTGGTGACTTTCACAATACAGCACAGTGCATAATAGATCAGTTTATAAGTTCGGGACAGGCAAAGTGGGTTCGTCATAATGGAATTGTCCTACTCTTGCCTCATGGAATGGAAGGAATGGTAGGACACCTGCAATCAAAATAATATTTCTGTGTGCACATAAAACAACCCAGTGTTCCAGTTACAGATCTTTAATGCATCTTTGTCAAAATCAGGACAAGGAGATAAGAAAAATAAATTATTAGATCAAATATGTGTCAATGGATCCTTTACAAATGATTGGAAGAGGGGAGAATGCTAAAAGTGCTCTCAGTAGCAAGACTGCAATCCTGTGCCATGCTTCCATGGAAATAAATTCCATTGAACTCAGTGGAATTTACTTCTGAGAAAACATATGTAGAATTGGACTGCTTGTATTGTTATGTGCATTTGTAGTGCTTTCAGGTTCTTTTAAATAAGCAAATGCTGTAGTTGGCCTTCTACTAAATGGGTCATACATGGGAGTGATTAAGACTACTGCTCATACCCTCTCCAGTGAAACAGGTTCACATCATTATGCCTATTAAAAATTTTTTTAAATTCTTAAGACATTTTGCTGTAACAGCTGAACAACCCCTGCTAACTTGCCAAAGAGGCACCTTTTAATGTGGTGATTCTCTTTATTTAGCAGGAGGAGAGTAACTGGCCTTATCCACCCCCAGCACACTACCTCCAGTGACTGTTGCTGGTATCTATCTTATGTTTCTTTTTAGATTGTGAGCCGAGGACAGAGTTCCATCTTATTTGTTTGTTATTTCTCTGTGTAAACTGCCCTGAGCCATTTTTGGAAGGGCGGTATAGAAATCAATCAATCAAACAAACAAACATTCTACAAGTGTTGTACCCTGTGCTGCCAAGGGAGTTTTTCCTGTATACTACCATGAACTGAACTTGGGTGTATTAGGAAAACATGTAGTATTGAAAAAATGTAGTAGAAACATGTAGTATTGGCCTCTTCTAACTGAGCAAAGAGGCACCTTTTAAAAGTGGTGATTCTCTTTATATAGCAGGGGGAGAGCAACTGGCCCTATCCATCCACAGCACAGCAATCCTCCATTGGCGGTTGCTGTTGTCTATCTTATGTTGCTTTTTTAGATTGTAAGCCCTTTGGGGGCAGTGACCCATTTTATGTATGTATGTACAAGTGAATTTCGGCCCGTTGAATAACGGGCGCTAGTAACGGCGCTCCTGGCCCCCCGCCGCCATTCCTCCTCCCTCCGCCGACTGACTGCCCGCCCTCCCAGCTGCTTTGTGATCCACCCCCCCCACTCGATTAAGGGCCAATTCGACCCAGGCACTTGCCCCCGCGGCTTCCGCCGCCGACCGACCACCCGCCCTCCCAGCTGCCGATACCTCCTTACCCCCAGACCACGTCCTTCGCTTGATCGGAATATCTATTTACAGGAGGAGAGAGGAGCTCGCATGTAGAGCTCCTCTCTCTTTAAAGTCTCTTCCCGAACTGGTGCTTTGGGCGCCAAGGACGCCTATTGCGTCCTTTGCGTCCATAGCGCCAGTTAGGGAAGAGACTTTAAAGAGAGTGGCGCTCTGCATGCGAGCTCCTCTCTCCTTCTGTAAATAGATATTCCGATCAAGCTAAGGATGTGGTCCGGGGGTAAGGAGGTATCGGCAGCTGGGAAGGCGGGCGGTCGTTCGGCGGCGGAAGCCGCGGGGGCAAGTGCCTGGGCTGATTTGGCCCTTAATCGAGGGGGGGGCTTGGTTCAAAAATCAGCTGGGAGGGCGGGCGGGCGTCCGGCGCCGCAGGGGCCAATACATGGGCCGATTTGGCCCTTAAACTTAGCCAATATGGCTGCCCGTGTCTGGGCGGCTGTATCTTTTTCAGCAGTTCTGAGCATGCGCTTTGCGCATGCTCAGAACTGCCGAAAAAGACACAGACGCATGGGTTCACACTCAAGGGTTCACACGCGCATGGGTTCACACGCCTTTTATTATATAGGATGTATGTATATCCATGTAAACCACTTTGGGAATTTTTGTTGAAAAACGGTATATACATATTTTTCGTATTGGTCGTATTTCTTGTAATTCGTATTTTGGCTAATTTCTTTAACCTGATAGCTATAACTTTCAGTTCAGATTCAATACTGCATTCATATTGGAGCACATAACTATGAGGTCTGTTTAAAGGGACTTTCTCTGCAGTATTTTGTGACTAGGTGGGGTGATGATGATACTACAGAGGAGTTGGCCTCTTATACAGCTCTGGCAAATGGCTCATGACAATTAAATTTGTGATCTGGATCTTTACAGGCATCTAAACTTGCTTTCCTTTCAATAATGTGATTTTCAGGGCCCAGAGCACTCATCAGCCAGGCCAGAGAGATTCCTTCAGATGTCTAATGATGATCCTGATGCTTTTCCAGTAAGTAGATCCGTTGCTTCTCCTTGTGTCCCCGCTCCCAACTCTGGCAGCCACTTCATTCTTCTTTGTAAAGTCCCATTTCAGTCAGTTATTTTTAACTACATTTCACTGGAGTTAATTGTGCACTATATCTTCTGTCTTTAGCCTGGCACAGTCAAGCCACAGGATATAGGGCTTGATATAGGGTATTTAAGAGAGTATTGATATAGGGTATTTAAGAGAGCGTCTTCTTCGCTATGAGCCCCACCGGCCATTGAGATAACTTGAGGAGGTCCATCTCCAGTTGCCACCTACTCGTTTGGTGGCTACACAGAGACGGGCCTTCTTGGCTGCTGCCCCGAGATTGTGGAATGCGCTCCCTGCTGAGATACGATCCTCCCCATCTCTGGCAATTTTCAGAAAACACCTGAAAACACATCTCTTCAACTAGGCTTTCTCAGCTTTTTAAAACTTGTTTTTAAATTGTTCTGATTAGTTAATTGTTGTTTTATGATGTTTTTAATTGTTAATCATTGTTTTATGCTTTATAATTTTTGTTATAATATTTTGTTATAATATATTATTAACTGATTTTAATGGTGTTTTAATGTAAACCGCCCTGAGCGTTTTGGAAGGGCGGTATAAAAGTTTTTAATAATAAATAAATAAATGAATGAATGAATAAATAGGGGCAGAGATAATGTCCATACAGATGTTTATGTGATAGGTTTATTACTTCTGCATGTGATATAAATAGGGCTGTTATAAAAAAAGACTCATTGATGGTTAAGTTTCACATACCAGTTGAATGACTGTGCAGCGATAAACGTTTCCAAACCTCTTCTAATTGCCTTTCCTCTCCTCAAAGTATAAAAATATAGACAAGTTAAATTGATGTAACAGATGGCAATGAAAACAATGGCTGACTTTCCAATGTGTCTAATCTGTCCCTGTTCAGCAATTTGATGATGATTTTGAGGTTTCCCAGCTCTATGACTGCAACTGGATTGTGGTGAACTGTTCAACTCCAGCTAATTACTTCCACGTCCTCAGACGGCAGATCTTGCTGCCATTTAGAAAGCCTGTAAGTAGTGAAAGGAGTGTCCTTTTGTTATAATTATTATGTTGCAGTGTTTTCTGTGTGACATAATGGATTGTAGGCAGGGCTCAGGAAATCCATTAGTTCACTTGTCCTGACGAGTGGGGGGGGGAATCCGGATGAGTCATGTACTACATAGCTCAAGGAACCATCTGATGAATAAAACACTTTGTCTGGCTGATGAACTGAGCCAACATTTCTTGATCCCTGATTACGGAAGACCTATATCTGTGGAATGGTGAAGGCACTTCACAGCTGATAGATAGTTCTATATATGAGAACTTTGTTTAAAACATTTTAGGCCACTTTCCCCAATTGATTAAAGTGGTTCAGATTCTGATCAGTGCAGGAATCTGGTTACAGTTCTCCATCTTATTATTCTGTATAGACTGCTTTTTTATACCTGTTTCTAAATCTTACAAATCCTAGTATAACTTTCTGAAACAATTTTGAATATTCTAGAAGTTGCTTAAAATAAATAACTGTGATATGTCATTTAGCTGATAGTGGACTACTTTTGCCCGTCCTTGATTTGAGTAACACATTTCTTTGTTTTTATTTATTTATTTATTTATTTGTTTATTAGAGTTATATACCGCCCTTCCAAAATGGCTCAGGGCGGTTCACAACAGTTGTTAACAGATACAGAGAAGGCTGAGATTTTAAGGACAGCTAAATGACCAATTTTGGTATCTCTCCCCCCACCCCCAACTGAGACCCTTCAGTTAGCAGTTTTCACTCTAAAACCATTCTGGTTTTCATGTACTGTGGGCACTACTTTTTAAAATAAAATTCAGCATCCCTTTATGTAAAATTCAGCATATTTCAGTATGTAGAATAATTTGTCTGCATATATTGAACAATGGCAAAAACGGAGGGTTCTAATAATGACCATTTTACAGCTGATTATCTTCACACCCAAATCCTTGCTGAGACATCCAGAAGCTAAATCCAGCTTTGATGAAATGGTCTCAGGTATGGAGAATGAGTTATTTTATTTCTATGTTTTATTCCATTAATAGACTTAATCACATCAGTGAGAGAGAGAGAGAAAGAAAGCAGTAGATTATTCTGCCCATCTCACTTACAACAAAGTACAGTATTACTTTTTATTGCAAGGCTTTTGCCAGTTCTGTTGGGAGATTGTCCCACAAGTTATAAATATAGATCTCATTGATGAGAAGAATGCTTTAATGCTGGATCTGAGAGCAGCAATATGTGTGGTGTTCCTTAAGCCATCAGCTAGAGCAAGCTCCTAACTTTCCTGTTGCCACCTCTGGGACTCGCTCTGCTGTCAATTTTCTCCCCTTGCAGCACCTTTCATCATCTTGTGGTGCTGAAGGGGTCCATTGGAAGACACAAAAAGGTGCTGCAGAACAGATGGACAAGCTAATGAATGGGTGGGTGGAAAGAAGGGCATTGAATAATTACCTTTTTGAGGTGAGGCAGAGTGTTGAGCATTCATTATGATTATGCAATTGGACGTGCATGTCTTCATGTGGTCTGGTTTTTCCCTGTACTGGTAGTACGGTATGATTGGAAGGATGACAGAAGCCCTAAGTGGTGGGGAGAGCGCAAGGAATATATGGAAGGAAGTGAGGCTTTGTTATCTAAGCTATCAGAAATTGCTTGTATTCTTAGTTACCTTCTGATTTAATATTCAATACGATAGGATTGCAAAAAGCTCGTTATGACAGTCAGTTTGATAATCAACTAAATGTTTACTTTATAGTTCTAAACATCATCACATAAAGTGTCCCCATCTATAGTTATTGACATTTATTGAATGGTTTTGTCATGTTTCAAAGTTCTTGATGGTCTGATAGGAGATAATAAAAATATCATAGCCATCATAGTTCATTACTCAAGCTTGTTTGCTGGTACAATTTTGTAATTAATTTTAGCACATTTGATATGTGCTGTCTTTTTTATGATGTATTGTTAGATAGGAAAAAAATATTGTTTCCACAGGCATTTCTAAAAGACATTATGAAAAGAAAGGGCTCAGTAAAGTAACTGAGACCATGAATCATTTCTGTTTTGCTTGGGAGTTGTTCTTAAATAGAATATAGAGTTGTGTGTTAAAATCCCATATTCTGTAGACGGTTGTGGGCCTTAAATATTCTCTTCAGACACTCACTCCCAGAGATGAGCCAAGAAATGGGCCAATAGATGAGAGGTGCATAAGGAGGGGATTGCAGTAGAGCTTTTTGCTGTAGCTTATCTTGATAGGGAGAAGGTTAAAAAGCCTTTTGTATGTGTCAAAAGAGTATGAGTGAATGGCTAAGGTGCATAATAAGAGAGAGACTGCCTAAGCCCCATGTTCACACTGGGGAAGAGCAAGGAAAAACAAACACACCAGCAGGAAGATCTGCTTCATCAGAAAGCCTTTTATACTCTTCCTGTCTGCAGGGAAGCCAATAACAGGCTTGATAGGGCAGAGCCAACATAGGGCCTGGAGTCCCAAAAGCTGCTGAAGTGCAACAAGTCACCACAAGGGGCAGTGGTTAGCAGAATCCCAGACTCAGGGAATTCCTACAGCAGGGGTAGGCAATGTGTGAGTCTCCAGATGTTGATGAACTACAACTCACATCATTACCAGCTGTAATAAATTGTGTTTGAGGGTGATGGGATTTGCAGTTCAGCAATGTCTGGAGAGCTGCATATTGCCTACCCCTGTGCTACAGTGACACTGAAAATTATAACTTTTGTTAATCCTTTGGTTAAGTCTGTGTCTCAGCAGTTCTTGATCAGATTAGACAACTTTATAGTAAAGTATTTTTGTTGTGCATCAAGGTACCAGCTTCAGGCGTGTAATTCCTGAAGAAGGGCCTGCAGCTGAAACCCCAGGAGATGTGAAACGAGTTATTTTTTGTACTGGGAAGGTATATTATGATCTCATTAAAGAGAGAAAGAACCAGGACTTGGAGAAGGAAGTGGCTATAACCAGGCTGGAACAGGTAAAGCAAATATGTTGGAAACTCAAGATAAACTGTGCAAATGATATAAATTTGCTTGTCAGTGAGACATAGCTTTTTGCATATTTTGTGTCAGTTACCTGTTATTCAAGACAATTGTGGTTGGCTTTTAATTTATTTATTTACTAATGCCATCAGAAATCAGTTTTAGGTCCAAAGATGGCACTAAGATTTCTCAATATGCAGTGCTTGGATAGGATATATTTTTAATAGGAAGTAATATCCCATCCTCTTAAACCCTGTCTTTGATGATGATGATTAAGCATTTTCCCACAAAGTTACAGCCAAAGTGACTCACACTGCATAGAAAAGGAAACAGCAACAATAAAACATAGTATCAGTATTTAAGTAATAATTTGCTTCAGTGCTAGTTTGCCTTAGATCCTTCTAGCCTTATGTCCCGACACCCTCCCGGCATGTCCCTGCATTGCATGGATGAGGGCTGTTCATCTGAATGGCCCTCTGGAATGTAGCCCTTTTCCAGTGCCAAAATGTGTGGTACCTTTTGAAGAGAATATGTTGATATTATGTATTTTGAGAGTCAGTATGCATCAGCTGTGGTACACAGTAAAACCTCTTGTCATACATGAAGTATCTATCTATCTATCTATCTATCTATCTATCTATCTATCTATCTATCTATCTATCTATCTATTAAATTTATACCCCGCCCAAACTTAATGTCTCTGGGCGGCTTTTAGAATATATTCACATTTTTCTCTAGATCTCTCCATTCCCTTTTGATTTGCTGAAAATGGAAATCGAGAAGTATGCTAAAGCTGATCTTGTCTGGTGTCAAGAAGAGCACAAAAACATGGGCTACTATGACTATGTTAAACCTCGTTTCCGCACCCTCGTGAACCATACTCGACCAATATGGTAGGATGTCTGCACTGATTTTCTTTTAGGCTAGGTTGGATTGACTTTGCTTTTGGTAAAAGGCTTAGAAATGGCACACACATGGAGAAGTTTGAGATGTGGTACTGATGTTTCTATCTGGACCACCCTAATGAGCCTGTAATGTCTATTCCAATGGGCAGTGGCTTCAGGTGGTAGTCTTTCCCCGCCCTGCTGCTTGAGATTATTTTTTTTTAACATGAAAATGCCAGGTATTGAATCTGGGACTTGCTACATAATTATTCTCTCGCTTTTCAGATGACTAGCAAGTTTCTGTTATAGCTTAAGGTGCTGCATATAAATCATGTAGATTGACCGATTGCTTGAATCTACAGCACAAATAAACAAACTGAGGCTTCATAGAAAATATCTCAGGGATGCAAGAACCCACGGTTGAGGACATGCATGTTGCAGATAATTTGCCTTAATGGAGTCATGCTTCTTAATAGGACAAGTTGGCTGAACTAGTTTTTATAAATTTAAGAAATGGGTAGCAGAAGCAAATCGGCCTAGGTAGTGGCAAGTAGTTGTGAGCTTCTGTCGGGTATAAGAATCTGCCCAAAGAAAATACCTGCAATATGCGGGGGGATTATTGGTGTATGTCTGCATCAGAAAGTGCTGCTTCTTGGCTTTTTTTTAACCTACTCTGTTGTCTCCTGTCTCAAGGTATGTTGGTCGTGAACCAGCCGCTGCACCTGCAACCGGCAACAAGAACACTCATCTGGTATCGCTCAGGAGATTTTTGGACACAGCTTTCAACCTGGAAGCATTTGAAGGAAAGATGTTTTGATCTTAATGCAGCAGCCCATCTCCTCCATGTGTAGTATAGTATTATGTATTTAGGAAATGCTGTGGCCATAGATGGAAATAAAAAGCAGTAGGAAAATACTTGGGATCTTTGTGATGTGCTTTTTTGGAAGGTTGTGTGTAACTAGTCTCTTGTAAAACTAATGCGTGTACTGTAAATGCTAAGGGGACCTCTTCATTCTTCCCCAGTTTATGTGGTTTTATGGACTACAGTGCAGCTACCTCTTGACAAAGACACAGAAGAAACAGGTCTCTTGTTTTACTTTCTAGAACATTCAAGTTAGGCTGGACCAGTATGTTTGTTTAGTAGGATTGCTTTACATTAGATATCCGTTTCTATTTTGGTGTAGCTTATGTAAATAGTTACTTAGACTATTAGCAAATTGGAACATTTTTTGGTAGATTCAAACTGCTTGCCCAAACATTCTTTGATTCTTGCATGTAAGAACACAGCATACAACTTAGTAGAGAACAGACTTACTTTCTTTTTAGTCACCAAAACTAATTATTGGGTTTGCTTCCAGATTTGTAATATTTAACACATGAAGTTTAAGACTAATGCTTGAAGCTGGGTTTGTCTCACAAAAGAAGAGTCATATGCATATCACCAGGAACAGTCACTTCTAGTGACTGTTGTTGGTGTGTGTCCTATGTTTCTTTTTAGAATGTGAGCCCTTTGGGGACAGGGAGCCATCTTAATTGTTTTATTTCTCTTTGTAAACTGCCCTGAGCCATTTTTGGAAGGGCGGTATACAAATTGAATTAATAATAATAATAATAATAATAATAATAATAAAAATAATAAAAATAATAATAATAATAAATAATATCTGTTCACTGTTGAGAGTCACTTGTGGGAAATCCCCTAGTTCACTTAGTTGATACCTTCACAGTGAAAATCAGTGCACTGATAAATCTTTAGATATGCCCATACACATAAGAAGACATAAGTTTTATAAAGGAGTTGTTTAAACATGTAACTTCTGAGCAGCTCCCACCCTTTTGAAGAACACAATTGTTTTTGAAGTCACCTTTTCACATTGTAGCTTAGCTCTTAATTTCACAAGGAAATTCTCAAAATATTGGTTGTGCAGCCCTCCGAGACACATTCCTATAAGTCAGAAAGTACTTTTGGATAATGGAGAGAGCAGCAAAAATTGCTCCCCCATCCCTCTCAGCATGCCTTTGACAATGGTTCAAGGCTGACCTTTGGCTGAGTTCCGCAGCAGCCTTTTGTGAGAGTGCAACTTGCTCTACCCTTTTAATGCTGAGGAACATGTTGGCCACTCTCTTTTATAAAGCTGTATAGAATACAGTACATTGAAGATCCTGGAAGAGAGAAGAGAAGATAGATAAGCTATTTACACATGCAGGTAAAACCAGGCGAAGGAAGACAAGCTCGGTTTTTCCTGAGTGTGTGTACCGCCAGGATCGTGCCCGATCCCAGCAGCGCCTTGGTGGCAAACCTGCCTTCAGAGCCACCCTCTTAAACGGGACTAGGAGAGTTAGTGCTCTCCTAACCCTGTTTTACCAATTGTCTGGGGGATCCTGGATGGCTTTGGGGGAGAGAGGGGGGATCCCCATAATGTACTGCACACTTGCATGATGCATAATAGGACTTCCGGGGGGGGGGAATGACCAAATGACCCGGCACTCCGACCCTTGGAGCTGCCGGCAGAAGCCCAGCAATAAAAAGTGCATCATCTGCGGAGGAAGTAAGCATTTTGTGGCTTCCTCCCCTCGCCTTGTCTGAGCCCTTTCTCCAGTTGTGAGAAAGGGCTCAGAGAGAATAAGTACATTAAGTGTATGTTTAGTCAAGAGAAAAAAGTTAAATATGTTTTGTTAAAAGCTGGTTATTATACTAGTCAGCACTGAATGGCAGCTCAAATATAGGATTTTCCTAAAAAATGATTTCTGTTAATATGCTTTCAGTGCCATCCCCTTATATATGGGTTATTATGAGGACAAAATTGGAGAAAACCATGTATTCTGCTCAGAAAGTCTTGGTGGAAGAGTAGGATGATAGCATAGTTAATGCATATTTGCCCCTAATGTCAATTAAAGGATATATTCCCTAGAAGACTTTAGTAAACAAAAACCTACAAGCAAGTCAAAACTCTCTATCTTTCATTCACCTTGTAACTATAAATTTAAAAACACATTTTAAAAATAAAAACCTTGGTCAGAATCCTATAAAACTCTTAAAGGTTCTATTAGTCTCCCTGTTCTGAAACTGAGTACTTCAAAAGGGACAACCCCATATCCCCTTTTCACTCCTTTCTCAAAGCTTGATGTAGTCTGTACAGTGTTCCTGACAAGCAGGAATTTGTTTGCAGAGATGTGCCATACAGATCTGTGAACATCCTTACCCATAAAAGCCTTGGGCGTGCGTCCGTGCCGCCCGTGTCTTTTTCGCCCGTTCTGGGCATGCGCGGAGATGGGCGGCCATGTTGGACCCGGCCGCCGGTGGGCGACTGGCCCCGATGGCGGCCGCCGCTGCCACGGGAGACCAGAAGGAGCAGAAGCGGCGGGCGGAGAGTGCGGCCGAGGCGGAGGCGGCGGCGGAGCCGCGGCCTCGGCCAAAGGAGTGCGGGCCAAGGAGGCGGTGGCCGTGGCGGGGTGACTGGCTCCGATGGCGGCGGCCGCCGCCACAAGAAACGACGGGCGGAGAGAGCGCCCGAGGCGGCGGCGGAGGTGTCGGCCCAAGGAGTGCGCCCGAGGCGGGTGAGGCGGCAGCGGGAAACCCCCCCCCCACTAGAGCCCGTTATTACAACGGGCTTACACATATTAGTGTAATAATATTTCCCCTCACCATCACAGACAGTACGAAACTGGATCAGGGACTATCAGGGACTAACTATCGGGGACTCGGCATGAGCTGCAGCCCTGCCTGAACTTGAGCTTGACACCTTGGTTGTGTCACAATAAGTAGGGACAGCTTCACTCACTTTCATTGTGAATTCTCATCAGTCTAGCATTGTACTTCATCATTGGTTGAACAACAGTTGATACCGCTGTGGTTCATACTGGGTCCCTCTGCCCCTTTAGGAACATAGGAAGCTGCCATATATTGAATCAGACCGTTGGTCCATCTAGCTCAGTATTGTCTACACAGACTGGCAATGGCTTCTCCAAGGTTACAGGCAGGAGTCTCTCTCAGCCCTGTCTTGGAGAAGCCAGGGAGGGAACTTGGAACCTTCTGCTCTTCCCAGAGCTGCTTTGGTAGTTTGTTGGTTCAATTAAAAAAATCTTGTCCTATTAAAAAAAAATCAAAAAAAATAATAATCTTGTCCTATATTGGAGATGCCAGGGAGGGAACTTGGAACCTAGATGCTCTTCCCAGAGCAGCTCCATCCCCTGAGGAGAATATCTTACAGTGCTCACACATATAGTCTCATATACAACCAGGGCAGACCCTGCTTAGCTAAGGGGACAAGTCATGCTTGCTAGCACAAGACCAGCATTCCTCCCTTTCTCATAACTCAATTTATCCCACAGTGGAAAAAGCAACTTTACTATATAAAAGTTACAAAACATGATATAGTTATATAAGAAGACTCAACAGATCTGGTACTAGTTGGCTGTTCTGATCTATATGGAGCATTCTTAGAGTTTTAAATGCTGAAGAATAGCCATAATATATGAAATGGGTAGGTATTACATTTGGATTTTCTAAGCAAGATTTCTAGCTTCAGTTTTTTCAACTCTGACAGGCATTAACATGATTTGGAATTCGTGGTTCCTTTATATATATACTCATTTAGTTCTGAATGAGATTAGTTACATGATTGTTTCAATCCCATGCAGTTATCTGGGATCAAGCACCATTGAATACAATGGAACATCTGAGTTGATATGTGCTCTAAGTAGCCCCAAGGAAGATTTTTGAGCATTTTATGAATATATTGCTGTTTTTACAAGAAAGGCCATCTCAATAGAACTTGAAATATTTTCTGTCTCCTCTTCAATGATAAATGCTCTTGTGGCTGGGAACATACAAATTTAGAGAGCTAAATTAACATAGACATAAAAGTGGGAAATGGCAGGCTTCCATTTTCATTGTTGTTTGTGGACTGCAGTATTATATTGTAAAATATAAATTCTGTCCAAGAATGTGAAAAATAAACCGTGGAATTTAAAGTCCGTTTTATTTATGACTGGTTTTTTGACAGGTTATCCTTTGAGGATTGGTATTAGCATCCCATTCACAAAAATGTTGGCATCTCCTGGATCTTCTTCGCTGTATTTTTCTGTTGCTCTGTCTTCTATATTTTGATTTGAAGGCTGTGAAATTTAATATAATGAAAAGAACTTGGGCATTTGGGTATAGTTCCTTGAATGACCTCCTTCCCCCCCCCCTCTCAAAGTTGCTTGCCTTAAGTCAACTAAAAGACATGCCAGTCTGTTCTAATGTCCAGATCTTCTCTGCTGCCTAGCCCAAGTTTCTGGCCCTCTTTATCTGCCTGCTGCCAGCTAGTTACTGGCCCTGGTCTTATCTGCCTGTTACTTTTCTTGATATCTGTTTTGATTTCTGTTTTGATTCCCTGGAAGTTTAGAAAGAACTCTGTTCTGGATTTTGAAATTACTTTTAATTGGACCTTGTTTAGGTTGTAATCCTGTTTTACCGTATTGCCCATGGTCAATTCTGATCCAAGATCTTAAGAGTTAATTTTTTTAGCCACCTCACATACTTGATATTAGGGTTGTGCGTTTTGTATTTTTTCTGTTTCGATTTGTACCAAATCCGAATCAACCCCATTTTGTATTTTGTTCGAAATTACGCCTTCTGAATCACCCCAGTTTTGTTTTGTATCTGAATTAATCTGAAATTAATTCAGATTTAAAAATGGATCACATGGTCAAAAGAGTGGGTGCGGGTTATAGTGCCCAATCAGTGGAAGCTACCACAAAAATTTCAAAGGAATTGGACAAACTGCTGATTTTTGGTGAATTTTTGAAGTTTGCACATCTTTCAGATTTTCCCCATAGGGTATGATGGAGGTTTCAGGAAAAGTATAGCTTCACATGGGGGCGGGGAGGAGGGGTGGCTCAGAGTGGAGTGGGGTTGGTGGTAGTGCCCAGCTGGTACAAGGAAGCTACCAAAAATTTTTAAGAGGAATTTGGCAAAGGCTGATTTTTAAAGATTTAATGAAGTTTCACGTCTTTCAGATTTTCCTCGTAGGGTATAATGGAGGTTTCTGCAGTCGCATAACTCCACTTGAGGGGCACTGGGGTGGCCCAGAGAAGTGGTGGTGTAGTGCACATAGGTTGCCAACCCATGAAGTACAGGGTTTTGTTGTTCTAGAGGTGTTCTGAGCGTAGATTCTCTAGTAGCATATGAGAGTTTTTCATTAAAAATCTCATTTGCTACCAGAGAATCAAAACTCAACACCTCAGAAACAACAAAGCCCAGTACCCCAATGGGTTAGCAATACAGGGGGGTGGTTGGTACCCTCTGTGCACTACACCACCACTCGCTTCGGGCCATCCCAGTGCCCCCCAGGTGGAGTTATGGGGCTGCTGAAACTTCCATTATTCCCTATGGGGGAAAATCTTAAAGACGCATAAACCTCAAAAATTCCTAAGAAATCAGCCCTTTGCCCTATTTGGAATCTGGGTGCACCACCCTTGGGGCACTGCCACCCAACCCACTGTTTTGCCCCTGAAGCCCCACATAAACAAGTTGAAAGAGTGAAGAGAATGATGAACAACAATGACACTTAATTTTTTGGCATAGTTATATGAGAATTTTGCAGCTGGTGGGAGCCTGTCCCTGTGGCACTAGCACAGCAGCACAACCCATTTGTGGATTTAAGCAATATTTCAATAAAAACACTCCCTCCCCATGGAACAGTGACCACAGGTCATTTGAGATAGCAAGATAGACCAATGAACTGCTTTGGTACTATGGAACAGCTTTAAATGTTCATTTAACTGAAGTGGAGTGAGCTGTAGCCCAAACAAATCAGCCTACTGTTCAGAATTGTTGAGATCTATCATCACTGCATTTAAGAAAGTGCAAAACCATGGATCATGGTTACAAGAAAGAGATAAACAACTAAGATCCCTGGGGATGTCAATAGATTGACAGGGGTATTCCCCACCCCCTCCTTTTGTCTCCTGTAGTCCTATGTGGATGACCTGTCCCTGCAATGGCAAAAGTTGTGAACCACTGGCTTAGACATCAAGTCCCACCAAATTACATTCGACTGTAATTTATTACAGTCTAATGTAAATTACATTACATTAGACTGCTCAACTTGGGCAACAAAGCTTCGACACCACCATAACTCATAAAAATCAGAAGAAAAACAAAATAGCTCTTCAAAAGAGCCCTGAGCAAGTCAAGAGATTCTTTCTAAACCTTTGGAAAGAAAAACCTGTGTAGTTTCAGAACTTTCCTAACAAGCTTCTCAAAAAGCTTCTCCACACAATTTATAACACGGCTTTTAGCAAGAGCTTTGGAATTGCATTGAGCTCTCAAAGATATTTGGGTATTTCTGTCTCAAAATGCTGTCTTCCAAATCCCTTTGCAAGGTCAGTTTGCATTTCAGTCACACTGAATACAACACATACTTAACTAAACCATTCATGCTGAACAGCTTTTTGCATATCTTATCTTCTGCTAATCACTCAGTGCCTTAGCTGGAGTGGAGAGAGTCAGAGAAGTCAATTTCAATTGCAATGCTTTCCCAAAGAACAAAGCATTCTGTCCGAAACACAGCCATTTTGATTTGGAAATAAAAATCTCTGTTTTTTAATTCTTGATTTTGTTTTGGTTACAAACCTCCGAAATTGCCATTTTCGGGCACAAAATGTTTTGTACCCGAATCGAAATGCACAAGCCTACTTGATATAGCACCTGGCAATAGTAGTACTTGCAGCATAGTGTATCTGACCTATGTTTTTGCATCACCACAAAGTCCCAAATCACTTTACAGCAACATGTTAGTTAGGACTTTACTTAGCAAATGTTCACTGAATTCAAACTTCATTTGTCGGCACAGTAAACCAAACAATCCTTGTATATTTTGATGGTGATATTCTCATATGCTGAACCTCTGAATTTAATTTGACTATTTAAATTTACTGTTAGAACAGTAGTTTTCAAATTAATCTTGAGCTGTGGCCACAGATGTCCTCCTAAACACACATGGTGACTACAGTTGAGTTCATTGCAGTCTTGTTTGATACAAGTCAACAAAGTGAATACTATTCTGCTGGCTTGTATGGTGAAATGAAAAGTTCCTAGAAACTACTCAGTAGGGAATATACACCCCACTCCAAGTTATGGGATCAGCAGTACCCAAAGTAGGTGGCAAGGGTGATTTCTATCACTGGTTGGCTTTGTATGCTACTTTGTTTCCTTACTGGAAGAACAGAAAAGTAACTACTACTACTACTACTACTACTACTACCACCACCACTAGTAGTAGTAGTACAGTAGAACCCTGTTATTTGCAAGGGTTCCATTCTGCAGGGAATGGTGTGCGAATAGCAAATAACGGGGCATGAAATGTAAATTGGGGGGTTAGGTTCCTGCACTGCCCAAAATCACCTCAAAATGATGAAGCAGGCCAAATAAAGTGTCCTACCATGCTCTACTGCCTTTAAGAAATACAGTGATGCCCCCATAAGAGTAGAAAACCAGCCAAAAATCGTGGAGGCCCCCATCCTTTTTTGTTTAAATGAGCCATAAAATGGCTCCTGGACTCAAAATGGTGGTCGGAAATGACCTCCAAGGTCCATTCCCCTGACCCACAGATATGTGAGTTTAACCCCTTTCCTGCCAGGTTTTTTCCTTGTATACCAAGATCGGGTGTCCATTACCTGACCACGGATACGCGAAACCACGGGTCCTGGACCCACAATTAACGAGGTTATCCTGTAGTAGTTTATTTTCTGTTCTTCTAATAAGGAAACAGTGGCATACAAAAACCAACCAGTGATAGAAACCACCCTTGCTGCTGCAGCCACCACCGCTGCCGCCACCACCACCACCTACTACTACTACTACTACTTGTAATGTGCTAGAAGACTAATGGCAAATCTTCTCTCGCGCGTGTGTGTGTATATATAAATTTATTGTTGATTAGCAAACAGAAATATAATATGCAAGACATTTCAGCTTCTGCCTTTTTCAGTTGCCCCTCACAGGGTTGTTATGAGTATAAACAACATGTATACCAATCTGGGCTCCTTGGAGAAAGAGCAGGATATAAATGTAAAAATAACGACATATACTACAGTATGTACAACAGTATTTTGGAAGGTGCACTTAGGGGCCACTTTGGTCAAACAAACAAACAAACAAACAAACTCCAAGGTGAGAGCCATTTCCCTTCTACATGTAGTACTGGACAGGGACAGGACTATAAGAACAAGAGAGCCCTATAAAGCCCTAGCACCATCTTGAAAGGCACACACACTTTCATTCTTCCCAGCAGTTTGTCCACAGAACTCAGTGGGTACAGACGACATTTTCCATCACTCTGTAGAGCTCTTCTCACGATCCGTCCAACCTACTGTCAGGGTGTCGGAAGCATCGCCCCAATAATTCTCCATGTGAGTGTGCAGTGCATTACTGGGGTCCCCCCTCCCCCCAAGTGTGCCAGTCACAGCTGCAAGCAGCTGCGGCTAACACACGATTTTAAAAAGGGGAGGTGAAGGGAGAACTCGCTCTCTTAACCTTGTTTAACTTGGTTGCTCAATAGGCGGGTTTCCTGAATCCTGGTGGTTCACACGAGCTTGCAAAACCAGGCTGGGCTCCCTTAGTCTGGTTTTATACGCTCATGTGAATAGCCTCTATGTGTGCCTTCTAAGATGGTGATGGGGCTTTACAGGCCTCTGTTAAAAGACCAGCCTTGCCCCCTGACGCTGGGGAAAGCACAGCACTGCATGGGGGCGGGTAATGGCTCTCACACTGGGGATTTATTATTTATTTATTTTTATTTTTTTTTTACAAAAGTGGACCTCACTTATGGAATTTTCTTACTGTGAAAACAAAGATTCCAACACACACACAGAGAGAGTATAGGAAATAGGTGAGAGACATCAGCAAGCTGGGAACTATGGGATAAGCTAAGCTTTGTAAATAGGCAGTAAATTGGCTAAATTTTGCTGAGATAACCTCAGTGTCCTTTTTAAAAAATAAAATAAAATAGGTGTAATTAAAGTGGCCAACTCTGTTGAAGTAAATGGGACCCACTTACTGCAGGAGTGCAGTTTTCCTGTCAGCTTTCTGATAGTGGGGAATGGGCAAGAAATATGAAGTAATTCTGAAGAGGGAGTCACTCTCTGCCTGACAGATAAGAGAGGATGGTGGAGGAGGAAGAAAATGATGCAACAATCCTGGGCAGAGTTAGGAACATAGGAACATAGGAAGCTGCCATATACTGAGTCAGGCCATTGGTCCATCTAGCTCAGTATTGTCTACACAGACTGATAGCGGCTTCTCCACGGTTGCAGGCAGGAATCTCTCTCAGCCCTATCTTGGAGAAGCCAGGGAGGGAACTTGAAACCTTCTGCTCTTCCCAGAGCGGCTTCATCCCCTGAGGGGAAGATCTTGCAGTGCTCTCACATCAAGTCTCCCATTCATATGCAACTAGGGCAGACCCTGCTTAACTATGAGGACAAGTCATGCTTGCTACCACAAGACCAGCTCTCCTCTCCTATTCAGGAGTAAGCCTCCATGCTGCTGCTCCCTCACGTTGCTCTAACTCCTCACCTGGCTTTCCCCATCTGTCCATTCCATGTCTCCCCTCCCCACTTCCCTGAGAGTTCACATTCCATAATGAATAGAATAGGCATTGCACTTCACCAAACCAACAAAAGATTGCCTTCCCAGACAAGTCTGAATAGATTACATAATCTATTGTCATCAACAATTGAAAGCAATAAATGATATGCCTGGATAAAATTTGGACAAAAAAGGTTCAACATGTCAATTTCCAGCACTTTTTAACCTCCTGTATCTGTTGCATTTTTAAAATCAGATTTGAAATTAAGCAGAATTGTAGACCTCATCAAGTAGATAACACACACCAGGTTTCAAGTTATTAGCTCAGCAGTTGTCATATTTATAAGCAACAGAACGTTGAGGCTTATAATGGCAGAACGTTGTTGGGGTTATTTTTTGGCTAGTCACTTTAACAAAAGCAGCACTCCTGTGCCTATATATCCATGTATGGTGCGCATGTGTGTGTATCTACTTTCAAATGCATATATTTGCATACATTTGAAAGTAGGTGGGCTTCAGATATCTAGAGGAGGAAAGATTAAACAAACGTTGAATATGTTTTAATGAATAGATATTACGACTAAATGTGTTCATGACTAAACTTAGAAATTCAGCTTACATTCTGCAGGCACAGACGAATGTTTCTAGGGGCAGAGCTACCAATGTCCAAAGGTGTTCCAAGAGCACAGTTTTCTTTAGTCCTCATTTTGAAGAAAAAGTGTCCTCTTTCCAGAACTGTGCACAGTGTCAGACTGTGCATGCACAAAATTTCAAGAGTCGTAGCTCTTCAGGTACTTCCTAAACAAATTCAAATTCTATGAGTTTGAAGGGATCTTGTAGGTCTTCTAGTCTAGCCCCCTGCTCAGAGCCAAAAACCACTTCAGCATCCTTGGCAGATGGCTATCCAGACTTCATTTGAAAATATCTGTACGCTAAAGGCAGATAATTGAGCAGTTAGGAAATTCATCCTAATGTCCAGCCCAGTGATCATCACTATTTTTCAAGCAGAGGCAACGTTGTCAAAAAAAACCTTCAATGATATCCACAAAATGCTGTGCTCAGCACTGGGGTGGAGGTCTTTAAGAGAAACTGAGCCCTGTTGAGCCCCTGCACCATCTGGACTCAGTTTTTCTTAGAGCACAGCATTGTTCAGCACTGGGAAGAGTAGTCCTTCCCCAGAACTTTCTCCAAAGGTTTTATGGGGAAAGTACTGGGAAGGCTACACTTTCCAGAGCTCTGAGAGTGCCTCCCAGGTTGGTGTAGGGGCTCAGGAGGGTTCCATTTCCTTTCAAGGTGCTAGGTAATGTGCAACACTAAGCAATGGGAATGGACACTTCTGTGTGGTGCCTGGGGTGTATGCAGAGTATTCAGTAGCACAGGCCTAGTAAACAATTCGGAAGCAGGTGATGGGAGCCGCCGCCACCTGTGAGCCTTGCAGTGAAAGTCTAGCCTGAATCTGCTTCCTTGACTTTTCAACCCAGTGATTCTGTCTGCTATCCTTGCAGCATAACCTATGCATAGTTCACTCAGAAAGAAGTCCCACCAAGATGAATGTTGTTTATTCCGAAGTAAAGTGTGCACAAAGCCTTAATTTCAGTGCTGCTCATGCATTGCATTCTGGGTCCCTGGAGGACCCAGAGTGAGTACTCTTCCTTTGGCTGGAGCTCCGGACTCTGCTGCCATGCTGGTTGTGTGGGTATATGAGCGGCAGAGCCCAGAGAGGGCACCATTCATCTGTGCTGCCCTCATTGTTGTCGAAATTAGCTCAGGATATTAAGTCAAAACAGGATTTGAGTTCCATCTCCTGTTAGCAGTGTATTGTTCTATTGTCATTTCCAAAGCAAATTTGCCTCTCTTGGTCCCAAGAATATTAAGAGTCCGAGGAGTTAGTGAAAGAATTATATCTATCTCTGTGAGACAGCAATTAAATTACTTCTTATGTACATCTATCTAGTGTGTAATTATAACAAAAGGATGTTTAAAGTGACAGCAAAAGGGGTACTTGTTTGAGGCTGGGTAATCAATACATTTGACTAAGGCAGAAGCATCCTGTCAGCAGAGGTAAGGGATTACCTGAGAGCAAATTAATTTTAGCAGTGTGAGACAGGTAATCAAGCCTGACCTACTGTGTCTCTTGTGAGTTTCACAAACACTGATAAACAATGTTAGATCACCCCTGCCTTCAGAAATCAATTTCCAGGGGCAGTCATGAGATCTGGGTATCATGTCTTGGTCAGTTCATCTGAATTCAGGCATTAATTGATTCCTTAATAAAATGGAGTCAGACACAGGCCTGGATTCCATATAATTCTGAGCTGGTAACTCTGGATTTAATGTTGGGGGCAGGGTGTCCCCAACACCATGCTAACTTGGCCTTGGGTTCTCCCAAGCCCCGGCTGATTGTGTGGATAGCTGGTGATTGTCAGAACACAGGCAAGTTTTCATATACCTTCTAGAGTGAAAGGGATAACTCCATGTGAGATTGTCACCAAAAGAAATAATCTGATGTCATCACCCCTTCCTCTAAAAAGATCACTGTCATTTTTGATGGCAGTTCCATTTTTAGGACAAAGTCTAGATCCTCCCTGACACAGGACATGACTCACAGAAGGAAGTGTTTTACAGACAAACAAGTAAGTGCCCTATTAAAATGCAGTTTTGTAAAAGTTCTCTTGCAGCCAAACATTCCGATGTTTCTCACACTCCCTGCCACTCCTGCCATTTAAAGAGACTGGTAGTTTTGTTAAATTAAGAAAAAATGCATTATGCAGCATAATTGTATTATGTAGGATTCTGACTTGGAAAAAGGAGAGTTGTTCAGAGTTATTGTGTTATTCTGCCATTAGTAGCACTCGATAGTTGATTGCAGCACCATTATGGCACAGTTGGCAAAGCCGAAGTATGTTTTTTTCCACTGCAGATAGTACTGAGGGGTGGAGGAAAGGCACTTAATGATACATTTTCTTCAGTGATGAAGAATACTTCAGATCCATTTCAGTGATGAGAAATGTGCTTTAATGAGGCAATTAGTCAAACATAAAAGCTGTAAAGCAATTTAATTAACACTACTTGGTACATTTTAGGGCATCTGTGTATCTCTTGAAGATTAAATTTCATATATGAGTGAAAAATGTTCTGCTGTAGTTTAGACTTTGTTAAGGAAGATTCCTTTCTGTAACATTCCCAAGCATATTCCATGCACTATGGGATGCACAACAAAAGAAGAGTCAGTATATTAGATAAAATGTTGGGCTTAGACAGGGGAAACGTGGTTTCACATCCCCACTCAGCCCTCACTGGGTGACCATGGGTTAGTCACTTTCTCGAAATCTAACCTGCCTCTATAGGAGAGGGGCATACACGTTACCCTAAGTTGGTAATGTATAGAAAAGTGGTAGAAAGGCCAGATAAAAATGTTATAAATAAATGCATGAGGCAGACTCTATTTATGATTTTTATTTTTCAAATACTACATTCTTTTGCCCAAGAAACTACAGCAGAATATCCCGCTAGTGTCACAGACACTACCAAAAAAAGTCAGTCACTAACGCACATTGGATTTATTTGATTTATAAAATAACTATAAAAGGCTTAAAGCATTATAGTCTACATATACTAAGATTCATACAACAGAACTTTTTTTTGTAAATTCCTTTAATACTTCATTCTGTTGCAGGGGGCAGGAAATACTCCAGATGATCTTAATAGGCAAGAGGGTTCATGACAAAGAAGGCACTTTCTTAAGTACCCTGGACCCAAGCCATTGAGACGTTTATAGGTAATAACCAGGACTTTATATTTCATTTGGAAACATAGCAGCAGCCAGTGCAATTCTTTCAAAATTGGTGTTATATGGTCCCTTTGGGTTTACCCAGAGACCAGTCTGGCTGCTGCATTCTGTACAATTTGTAGATTCTAGACTATGTATCAAATCTTTATTGTTGTGGTCATTCAACCAGAAAAACACAAAGTACAAAAACTTTACATAAAAGCAAACTTGGTCGAATAAGTAATAAACTGCTAAAACATAAAACAGAGCCGTAACACCTGAGTTCATCCATTACATAAAACAGAGGGCTGTTTAGAGACTATGTACAAAGGCAGCTCCACATACAGTGCATTAGAGTAGTCAAGCCTATAGGTTACCAGCATATGCACCACGGTTTTAAGACGGGGTGTGCACAAAACTGGAAAACCTGGTTTGGTTTGAGTTGAACCGGACTCAAGCCAAACCAGGTCCGGTACATTTTGTGCATGTCGAGCCAGGCCCTGGCTTGGCTAGAGTCTGAACCGGTTTGGGCCTGGCTCAAGGGAAAAAATTTTTTTTAGAATTTATTGCCTCCAGCAGCCTCGGGGAGGGTCTCCAGTGGTTCCCCCTCCCCTGAAAGCCTCTGCCAAAAATTGAATGAATGAATATAAAGTAAAACCCAGCAAATTTTGTGCATGTTTCATGGGACTGTAATAGAACTAAACAGTTTTGGAAAACAATAGATGGGTACTGAAAGAAACTTTAGGGGAAAGGATGGTCCTATCTAGTGGTGTGCAAGTCGGATTTTCGGGTGATTCAGCTCGGACCCGAGCCGAATCACCCCCGTTCTGTCTTGTGCCCGAATCTGGGTCACCCGAATCACCCTTGATTCGGTTCGGATTCGGATTTCATCCGAATCCGAATCGATTTGGGGGGGTAAAAAGGGGCCCAGGGGCAAAATTTTGGGGTGGGGTGGTAGTGCCCAATGGGTAGAGTCTACCACCCAAATTTCAGGGGGATTGGGCAAAGTCCTGATTTTTTGTGAATTTTTAAAGTTTTAGTGACTTTGGGGCAGTTCGGGGGCATAGCATGGGATTTGGGCAAAAGGAGTGGGGTGGGGTGGTAGTGCATAATGGGTGCAGGCTACCACCCCAATTTCAGGGGGATTGGGCAAAGGGCTGATTTTTGGTAAATTTCTGAAATTTTCATGTCTTTGGGGCAGATTGGGGCATATTGGGGCAGAAAGTGGGGCCTGGGGCAGAATAGTGGGGTGGGGTGGTAGTGCCTCATGGGTGCAGGCTACCACCCCAATTTCAGGGGGTTTGGACAAAGGGGTGATTTTTTGAGAATTTTTTAAGTTTTGGTGACTTTGGGGCAGTTTGGGGGCAGAAAGTGGATCTGCCCCAAAAGAGTGGGGTGGAGTGGTAGTGCCTAATGGGTGGAGGCTACCATACCAATTTCAGGGGGATTGGGCAGAGGGCTGATTTTTTGAGAATTTTTGAAGTTTGGGTGTCTTTGGGGCAGATTGGGGGCAGAAAGTGGATCTGCCCCAAAGGAGTGGGGTGGGCTGGTAGATAGTGCCTAATGGCTGGAGGCTACCACCCATCCCCAATTTAAGAGTGATTGGGCAGAGGGGGGAAATTTGGTGAATTTATTTTTATGAGGTTTGTCTTCATAAGGTGAAGTGTGCTAAATTGATTACTTCCTTATATTATTCATAGTAAAGGAAAGTGTGAAAAAGTGAAAGTGGGGTCATGAGAGTTGTTTAATTGAAAAAAATCTCATTTGCTATGATAGAATGAGAATTCACACCTCAGAAAAAACTTCTGAGGTGTGAATTCTCATTCTATCATAGCAAATGAGATTTTTTTCAATTAAACAACTCTCATGACCCCACTTTCACTTTTTCACACTTTCCTTTACTATGAATAATATGAGGAAGTAATCAATTTAGCACACTTCACCTTATGAAGACAAACCTCATAAAAATAAATTCACCAAAATTCCCCCCTCTGCCCAATCACTCTTAAATTGGGGATGGGTGGTAGCCTCCAGCCATTAGGCACTATCTACCAGCCCACCCCACTCCTTTGGGGCAGCTCCACTTTCTGCCCCCAATCTGCCCCAAAGACACCCAAACTTCAAAAATTCTCAAAAAATCAGCCCTCTGCCCAATCCCCCTGAAATTGGTGTGGTAGCCTCCACCCATTAGGCACTACCACTCCACCCCACTCTTTTGGGGCAGATCCACTTTCTGCCCCCAAATTGCCCCAAAGTCACCAAAACTTAAAAAATTCTCAAAAAATCACCCCTTTGTCCAAACCCCCTGAAATTGGGGTGGTAGCCTGCACCCATGAGGCACTACCACCCCACCCCACTATTCTGCCCCAGGCCCCACTTTCTGCCCCAATATGCCCCAATCTGCCCCAAAGACATGAAAATTTCAGAAATTTACCAAAAATCAGCCCTTTGCCCAATCCCCCTGAAATTGGGGTGGTAGTCTGCACCCATTATGCACTACCACCCCACCCCACTCCTTTTGCCCAGATCCCATGCTATGCCCCCGAACTGCCCCAAAGTCACTAAAACTTTAAAAAATCGCCAAAAATCAACCATGAACCGAATCACCCGAATTTTTTTGTGCCCGAAATTCAGGTGATTCGGCTCGTGCCCGAAAAAATTCGGGGGACATTGGGGGTGATTCGCTTCGGCCCCGAATCACCCGAAATTGTTCGTTTCGGGCACAGATCGTTCTGTGCCCGAAATTTTTTGCACATCCCTAGTCCTATCTGCTAATTTGGTATTGTTGAATGACATGAGGCCTAGGTGATAAAAGGAATATTTACTCTAACAGGATTATAGCTGCTAGAATGTGCATTGCTCAGAACTGGAATTCTAATTGGCAATTTTGTATATATTTGCACTGCAGTGCTGGAGTAATGCTATAGTTTGGAATGCATGTGAGTACATCCACCCCAAAACAATTATTTGCTGGTTCAGCAAGTCTTAGAAGCATGTCGTTAATGAAAGAACACAAGCCTGGTTCTTCAAATTATCTCAAATGGGTAGATAACTGGACATTTGGACACACAGATATGCCATTTACCTAGAGTTTCACTTCATTTCCTTATTAGATGTGACTAGCTGAAAGCTGATTTTGGCTTTTATAAAAGAACTGACAGGGCTTCATGATCCTTGGGATATAAATTAAAACACAAAACCTTAGGCTGAAAAAGAACTCATCTGCACTGATTAAAGCATTGCTTCATTTCCAAATGGCAATATTTCACTGTGTCAGTATGACTAGCAATGAAATTTCTGACATCCAGGAACTGTTTATCACTGAACAGACAACTCCATAGAGAGATGCCTCAGCTCTGGATTTCCTATATGAAACAGGGGGCTGGACTAGATGACCTACAAGCCCTCCTTCAACTCTTATGATTACATGTCAACTCATACTCCTGCCATGCAGTAGTATTACTGTGCAATACTACTGCATGGCAACTATCAAAGGCTAAAGTATAAAACACCACTTCATATCTGTTGTCAAATAGTGTCAAACATAAAATACAGGCATAAACTACCATAGGATATCATAGGAAGCTGCCTTCTATCAAGACAGACCATTGGTCCATCTAGCTTAGTACTGTCTACACTAGGGATGTGCTCAAAATGCAATTTGGCATCCGCACATCCCTTTATGCAGTTTGGTGGACACATCCCTTTAAAACCGAGGGCTTACACAGTCCCTTTAACATGGAGGAGAGCAGGTCTATACCTGCCCCTCCACCGTTTTCTGCCACTTCCGTCATGGCAGTGCTTCCCCTATGCTGCCGCTGCACGACATCGGCATGCACATGGCTTCCGCTGGGAAACATCCTGCTGGTTCATGGTCATAGCTTGTGGGAGTGCTGCCATTACAGAAGTGTCAGTGAACAGTGGGGGAGCAGGTATGGACCTGCTCTTCTCCATGGTAAAGGGGCTGTGTAAGCCCTCAGTTTTAATGGGATGTGCCCACAATTCAGATGCTGAATCACATTTCAAGCACATCCCTAGTCTACACTGACTGGCAGCAGCTCTCCAAGGTTTCAGGCAGGAGGCTTTCCCAGTGCTATCTGGAGATGCCGAGAGCATCTTCTGGCACCTTCTGCATGCAAGCAGATACTCTTAGCACTGAGCTATGGCCCCATCCCACAAGGGGAATATCTTATAGCAGACAGTCAGTGCTTATATGAAGTCAACTATCCAAATGCAACCCAAGGTGAATCCTGCTTAGCAAAGGGGACAATTCATGCTTGCTACCACAAGACTGGCTCTCCACTCCAAATATGGCTCACTGAAGAAACTGAAGAACAGTAGCAGAAATACTGTATATTGTACAATTCTAAATTAGGTAAAAAGATGCATCTCACTCAGTACATCTTAATCAGTAGGCTTTTAACACTGCATCACAAGCTTCTTTGCAAAGTGGGTCCAACTTGCCATCACCTCCTGAGAGAGAGAGAGAGAGAGAGAGAGAGAGAGAGAGAGAGAGAGAGAGCACACATATTTGTGACTTATGAATATTTTTAAAAATCCCCATGCCATGATACTTAACACTGCTGGTTTAAATGAAAAACAGAGGCCTAACTGCAAAAATTGACATTCCATTTTATGAAGATTTTGTTGGATTCCATATACTGTATCTCCAGCTTTGGATACATATTCTTTTTCTGAGTGGTCCACACATATGGATGGCTGGATATGCAGGGAATCCCTATAAAAGTCAAGATCTAAGGACAGCCCTCCTGCTTACACAAGCTTCTCCTACAGATAGTTGAGAAAGGGGTCTCTTGCAACCCCTTAAAGAGCTACACTACCCTTTAAGCTTTACCTCCTTCAACAATTTGAAGGAGCAACAGCATTACCCTTTTCACTCCACAGACTACAAAGACCACAAAACAAATAATGTTCACTTTTCTTCTTCAATGGGATCTGAAATCTAATCCCTCCTACATAGCCTCAAACTGGCATCTAACAAATTTATTTATTTATTCAATTTATATACTGCCCTTCCAAAATGACTCAGGGTGGTTTAAAACAGGATAAAAACAATTAAAACCAGTTAACAATTAAAATCTAAACTATAAAAACAGAATAAAACCAATTAAACATTCAAACAGCTAAAAACCCTGGAAAACCAGGGCAACCATTTAAAACAATTTAAAAGTTCACAGTAGTTTAAAAACCCTGGAAGGCCAAGCCAAACAGATAGGTTTTAAGGGCTCTCCTGAAAGACAGTAATGAACTCAAATTACAGATTTCTGCTGGGAGTGCATTCCATAGCCCAGGAGCAGCTACAGAGAAGGCCTGCCTCTGAGACAGTTGCCACCAGACGAATTGGTGGTAACTGGAGACGGACCCCTCAGATGACCTTAATGTGCAGTAGGAATCATGCAGAAGAAGGCGCTCTCTAAGATAACTCAGACCTAAGCTGTTCAGAGCTTTAAAGTTAATAACTAGCACTTTGTATTTTGCCCGGAAACATACTGGCAGCCAGTGTAACTGTTTCAAGACAGGCATAATATGGTCTCTCCGGGTTGCCCTAGAGACCAATCTGGCTGCCGCGTTTTGAACTAACTGAAGTTTCTGAAATACATACAAAGGCAGCTTTTTAATATTTACATGAAACCACTGGGTGAGGTCATCAGGAAATTTGGTGCAGGGTATTATCAGTATGCTGATGACAACCAAATCTATTCCTGCTGCTGCTGCTGCTGCTGCTCCTCCTCCTCCGGAAATGGCATTAACTCCCTAAATGCCTGCCTACAGGCAGTAATGGGCTGGATGAGGGATAACAAATTGAAGTTGAATCCAAGCAAGATGGAGGTGCTCATTGTGGGGGATCGGAATTTAAGGGATGAGTTAGATCTTCCTGTGCTGGATGGGGTTACACTCCCCCAGAAGGAACAGGTACGCAGCTTGGGAGTGCTCTTGGATCTAGGCCTCACCATGGTATCTCAGGTGGAGGCTATGGCCAGGAGCGCTTTCTATCAGCTTCGGCTGATTCGACAGCTGCGTCCATTCCTTGAAGAGAACAATCTCAAAACAGTGGTGCCTCAGCTGCTAACCTCCAGGCTCGACTACTGCAATGCGCTCTACGTGGGGCTGCCTTTGTACGTAGTTCGGAAACTTCAGTTAGTTCAAAATGCGGCAGCCAGCCTGGTCTCTGGGGTAACCCGAAGAGACCATATTATGCCTGTTAAAAACAGCTGCACTGGCTCCCGATATGTTTCTGGGCAAAATACAAAGTGCTGGTTATTACCTTTAAAGCTCTGAATGACTTGGGTCTGGGCTGCCTTAGAGAGTGCCTTCTTCGGTATGATCCCCATCGCTCATTGAGGTCACCTGGAGAGGTCCGTCTCCAGTTACCAGCGGTACATCTGGTGGTGACTCAGAACCAGCCTTTTCTGTAGCTGCTCCTGGTCTATGGAATGCACTCCCGGCAGATATCCGCAGTTTAGGCTCACTGTCAGCCTTTAAGAGAGCCCTAAAAACTTATTTGTTTGGCCTGGCCTTCCAAGGCTTGTAAAGTTTTGTTGTTTTTTAAAAAGTATTTTAATTGGTTTTAATTGTTTTTGAATTGTTTTTGAATTGTTTTTAGCACTGTGTTTGGATTGTGGGTTTTATGTCTTTTAAAAAAGTTGTTGTACACTGTCCAGAGCCTCTGGAGCAGATGAAACCGTGGACCACCTAATCAGCTGTTGTAAAAAGATCGCACAGACTGACTACAAACAAAGGCATGACAAGGTAGCAGGGATGATACACTGGAACATCTGCAAAAAATACAAGCTACCTGTAGCCAAACATTGGTGGGACCATCAAATTGAAAAAGTTGAAGAAAATGAAGATGTAAAAATATTATGGGACTTCCAACTACAAACAAACAAACATCTGCCACACAATACACTAGATATAACTGTAGTCGAGAAGAAAGAAAAACAAGTCAAAATAATCAACATAGCAATACCAGGGGATAGCAGAATAGAAGAAAAAGAAATGGAAAAAATCACAAAATACAAAGATCTACAAATTGACATTGAAAGGCTGTGGCAGAAAAAGACCAAAATAATCCTAGTGGTAATTGGCGCCCTGGGTGCAGTTCCAAAAGACCTTGACGAGCACCTCAACACCATAGGGGCCACAGAAATCACCATCAGCCAATTACAAAAAGCAGCTTTACTGGGAACAGCCTATATTCTGCGACGATATCTATAACAATTGACAATAAAATTCTGGCATCCCAGGTCCTTGGGAAGGACTCGATGTCTGGATAAAACAAACCAGTCAATAACACCTGTCTGACTGTGTAAACAATAAAAAATAAATAATAATATACCTACATCAGATATGTTGATGATAGCTGGCAGATTCTAACCCTGATCTGCCAGCTTCTGCACAGCTCCTTCACCTGGTCCATCGTACAACCCCTTGTTCTGCCATACTTCCATACCCCAACTCTGTCCAGGGCACCAACGTTTTAGAAATCAAAAGCTGACAACCCTATCAGAACATAGGAGCCACAGCCTATATCTTTTATCACTTGTTACATTTGTCAGAAACTAGAGCATTTGAAAAACAGAAACCAAGATTAGACATTTGTCTTTGTACTTACCACCCATTTGTACTCACCAAAATCCAGGTCATTAATGTTGCACTGAAATACAGTTTCCCCATTCACTATGAGTTGTACTTCATTCCAATCCGGTATTTCTTTGAGAATTACCTCATGTCCCTCTGCTTTCAACATAGCTACAGAAAAATAGTAAGCAGGAAATATTACTAAATCCCACAGCTCAGTAGTCGGTATCAATTAATACATGGACAGTAAGTTCTTGTAGTACTTATTGTTACATCAATGGAGTCTCATTTGAGCAAGAAATTCAACTTCGCATTTGTTTATAAAGTGCCATAGGTGTGCATGGCACTTCACAAAGAATTAGAAGACAGGTCCCTGTCTCAAAGGCTGACAATCTGAAACTGGCACAAGGGAAACAGCTGAGGAAGGGGAAGGAAGTAAAGACAGGGATAAACTGCCTGGAAGGATAAGCCATTGTTTCAATTCAATCCAGTTTATTAGGATCAAAGATCAGCACAAAGCCATTATTCCATCTACTTAGGCTTAGTTACAACAGAGTATGAGGACATGCATACTATGCTTGCATTTGGGGGGCGGAGTTGAAACTCCCAATACATTTAAATCTGATTTATTTATTTATTTCTCAAATTTGTACACCACCCCAAACTCTCAACTCTGGGTGGTTAACATAAAACAAGTTAAAACACAGAAAATAAAAACTTTAAAACAATTTAAAATTACAGTCAAATTTAAAAAGCGTGGGTAAAGATAGAAGTCTTTAGGTACTTTTAAAAAGTTATCAGTGATGAGATTGTCAGAGATTGACACCAAGGCTTAGGCAGTACATGGAAGGTCTCAGGTACATGGCACATCTCGTGAGAATCTGAAGTCTCCTCTTGCAAGATTTCTGACAAGATCTGCAGTTGGAGCTGGGAGGAGAAGGAGGAGGGGGCGGATTTAATGTCACTGGAGGTGGCAAGAGTCCAGTGGGTGGGGGCCTCCAATAATCAGGCCAGGTGGCAGGTGGGCTTCTCAGGTGGCAGCATTACTGCTGCCCCACACAGAAGGGCAGGGGGGGGAGGCAGCAAGAGGCAGCCGTGACCACTCAGCATCAGGCCGTGAGACCCACTGGAAAAGTGGGCCCTGGGCACCTGACTGATTCTCTGCTGGGGGTGGCTGGGGTGGTGGCAGGTCTTCAGCCCAGGAGGGCCTCCAATGTGACTTGGAGGGGGTTGGTGGGCAGGCAAGCAGGCAGCCTCCTTCCATTCTTTCTGCCTTTCTCTCCTCACTGGGCTGGTCTCTTGCTACCTCCCCAGACATTAAATCCCCACCGGCCAGTCCACCTCCTTCTCCTCCCAGCACCGACTGATAGGGATGTGCGGTTCGGTTCGGATCCGGACCGGTTCGTCCGAACCGGTCCGGATCCGGCGGCTCGATCCCGGACCGAATCGGGCCCTCCCGGGGACCGAGCCGGACCGAATTCGAGCCGGTTCGGTACCGAACCGGCTCGGGTTTCCCGAACCGGTTCGGGAATGAAATTGAGTCTCACTCAGTGTCTCTTTAAAGTGTGTCCTCCATTTTGTGTCTCCTTCCCGAAACTTTTGCTCCTCCTTGCATCCATTTTGTGATGCTATTTCCAGGCATTGTATTGGCTGCGCTATTGATCCTTGATTGGCCAGAATGAGTCCTTTGGTCTGGTAGGCTGCTTGGCTGTTGCACTGTTGAGAGCTGGCACCCTGTTGGCCGTGGGGGGAGTGCAAAGGTGGGGGCTCCCAAAGGAGGGAATTTCAAACCTATATAAACCCAAGCCTCTTCTCTGGAAACTTCTCTTGGCTGCAGTTGTGGGATCATCTCTGAGACCTGCTTGCCCTTTGCTGGCTGCTCTGGTGTCTCTGTGAGTCCTGACTGTGTCCTGTGTCTCTCTGTGTGTGCTCTGTCTAATCCTTTGTCCACCTGCCCTTTGTGACTCTCTGTGTGTCTCCTCTCTCTGTCTGTCTCTTGTCTGTATACTGTGTGTTACTTCACTTTACTTTCTTCTTAATTTCCCCCAATTTTCCCTGTTCCTTGTCTGTCTGCTTTTCTCCCCCCCCTCCCCCCCTTTCCCTTCTCATCCTTTGGGCCTACCCTCCCCCTCCCCCACTCCCACCCACTGCATCCTCATTGCTTTAAATCTTCTTCCATTAATTATTGCTCTTTGTCCTGCCTTCTTGTTGTCCAACTTTTTGATTTTCACATTGCATTCCATTGGTTTCAGTTATATATTGCTTGCTGGTTTTGCTTAAATTGTACCATTTTGTTTGTTTCTGCTGACTGCTGCTGCCCTGCGAGTTGGTTCCCTGAATCCCTCCCCCCCACCCCCAGAGGATTCTGTTGTTGTTTCTTGTTGTCCCATATAATCAGTTTTGGTTCCCTGCTCCAAACTTGCCCCTCCAAGTCCAACCACACCCCACCCCAACCCCACCCCATCCAGCCTTCTCCCAAGTTTGCTGCTGCCAAACCGAGTCCAGTTTTCTTTGCTTGGTTCCACTTATTCATTTGCTATTATTAATTTGCAGCAATTGTGGTTTCATTGTCTCTGTTCACTTAGTGGCCCCCCTCAGAGTCTGTGTTTGGTTCCCCCTCCCCACACCCCCACCCCCAAGTTTTTTCTGCTGGTTATAGTCTTTCTTTTAATTTTTTTTTAAACTTCTGGCTTGTGTTCTCTTGATATATATTGCTTTATATATTTTGCTACCCTCCTCCTCCTCCTCCCCCCCCTGCCTGCCCCCCCCACCCTCCCTCCTCCCAGACCCTACCCTAGCCCAGGCCCAGCTCCTCCCCCAACCACCCCATCCAGCCTAATCGCTGCTGCTGCCCGAGTTGTTCCAGTTTCTCCTTTGCTGTTTGTTGTTGCCCCCTTCCCTTCCCCCCAACACCCCTCTGCCACACACTAGCCCCCAACCACACACACCCTCTCTGCTCCCCCCACCCCACCTCTTTTCCTCCTTGCCCCTGACTCTCTCCACTTACCCCAGGCCCCCTGCCACACACTAGCCCCAACCACACACACCCTCTCTGCTCCCCCCACCCCACCTCTTTTTCTCCTTGCCCCCGACTCTCTCCACTTACCCCAGGCCCCCTGCCACACACTAGCCCCCAACCACACACAGCCTCTCTGCTCCCCCCACCCCACCTCTTTTCCTCCTTGCCCCCGACTCTCTCCACTTACCCCAGGCCCCCTGCCACACACTAGCCCCAACCACACACACCCTCTCTGCTCCCCCCACCCCACCTCTTTTTCTCCTTGCCCCCGACTCTCTCCACTTACCCCAGGCCCCCTGCCACACACTAGCCCCCAACCACACACACCCTCTCTGCTCCCCCCACCCCACCTCTTTTTCTCCTTGCCCCCGACTCTCTCCACTTACCCCAGGCCCCCTGCCACACACTAGCCCCCAACCACACACAGCCTCTCTGCTCCCCCCACCCCACCTCTTTTCCTCCTTGCCCCCGACTCTCTCCACTTACCCCAGGCCCCCTGCCACACACTAGCCCCAACCACACACACCCTCTCTGCTCCCCCCACCCCACCTCTTTTTCTCCTTGCCCCCGACTCTCTCCACTTACCCCAGGCCCCCTGCCACACACTAGCCCCCAACCACACACACCCTCTCTGCTCCCCCCACCCCACCTCTTTTTCTCCTTGCCCCCGACTCTCTCCACTTACCCCAGGCCCCCTGCCACACACTAGCCCCCAACCACACACACCCTCTCTGCTCCCCCCACCCCACCTCTTTTCCTCCTTGCCCCCGACTCTCTCCACTTACCCCAGGCCCCCTGCCACACACTAGCCCCCAACCACACACACCCTCTCTGCTCCCCCCACCTCTTTGGACCGCTGCTACTGCTGTGTCCTCCCCCCACACCTGAATCCCCCCTCCCTGCTGCGCTGCGCTTCTCCTCTCTCCTCTTTCTCTCTATCATCTCTCTTTCTCCTCTCTCTCTCTTTCTTTTCTCTCTCTCTCCTCTCTTTCTCTTTGTCCCTGCCCCCCCTCTCTTTTCTCTCTCTCTTAGTCTTTTCTCTCTCTGCTCCCCTTCACTTTCCACCTCCTCTCCCACAGCTGCAGCCGCACACAGTAGCCTACCCACCTGGCGGCTGCCATCGGTTTTTTTTTTCTTTTTATAGTTTTTGGTTGATTTTGTCTCTGCTTGGGGGTGAGTTGAGCGACACAAATAGTGTTGTCTCCTCACTTCTGCCCCTCCATCGTTGTTGAACTACCCCGGTTGCCTGTGTGCCTCGTGTGGCCGCCCTGCTGTGTCTCAGCCCAGGGTGGCTGGCTGGCGGCGGCGAATCCGTGACCAGCAGTGAGTGGCAGGAGAAGGACCGGAAGAAGAGGGGTTAGTGCGTGTGCGATTGTGCACCTTTTGTTGCCCCTTTCTCTCCCTAGCTGGCGGTTTTAAATAGGGACACCCCTATTCTGAAATGCATTTGGGTGTGGGGAGGAGGGAGGGAACCTTGGAGAGGAGATGTACTGTTGTAAAACTTGTGTCTTCATGCCCATGCCCAGTAAAGAAATTGCTGCTGTGTGTTGCGTTGCATTGCATGCGTCTTGCAGGTGGTTTTTGAACAGGTGCCTTCCAGAGTGCTTCCTTGCCTCTGGGGCAGTCTGAGTGGGGTCCAGGGTTCTGATGCGATGCTGCCACTACATGCTGGGCCCATGCCATGCCAGAGTGCTTCCTTGCCTCTGGGGCAGTCTGAGTGGGGTCCTGGCTGGGCTCTGATGCTGCCACTACATGCTGGGCCCATGCCATGCCAGAGTGCTTCCTTGCCTCTGGGGCAGTCTGAGTGGGGTCCTGGCTGGGCTCTGATGCTGCCACTACATGCTGGGCCAATACACACGTATGATGATGATCATGATGTTCAATCCATGAGGCTGCCATCAAGTGTTTGCTGCTGCTTGCTTGCCATGGCATTGGGCAGGCAGAGTCACAGAGTGGGTGGGTTCAACCTCTGTGTTGGTGTGACTGGGTTCTGGTTTTGGTTGTGTGCAATTTAGAGTCACTAAATAGGCTGCATTGAGTTTGATGCTCCCCCCACAGGAGCATTACTTGAGAACCACCCCCCAGAACCCACACTTTGTGTTCCAGTTCACTAAATAAGGGTTTCCTCCTTTGATCTGCAGGTTCCCAAGCGTTGACTGCATCCCTCCCCCACCCCCGGTAGGTGCTGTGCCCTCCCCCCATCCACTCTCCCCCCCCCAAAAAGCTAAAAACTTGCCACCCACACCACAACTACTCCACCCAACTGCCCGTGCCACCCTCCCACACCGGGGTTCCACCCTTTAACCCCCTATTTTTCTAAAAAAAACCCCTCCCAGACCCATCTCCCCAATTGGCTTGGTGGTTGACTCCCAAATTCAAAAAGGACACCCTCCCCCTCACTTCGATTGGCTTCCCCCCCCATATCAAAAAGTCTTCCTTTCCCCCCAATTGGCTTCCTTTTTTGAAAACAAACTTCCCCCCCGCCGCCTCCAAATCAGCTGCCTTTTTTTTGGCCCCTAAGCCCCTCCAAATTATTTTTTTGACCCTGTCTGGCCTTCCTCCTAAAGTCTCCCTCCTTCTGACCTAGCAGCATGTCTGAGCGCCGTGTGGCGGGCAGGGCTCGCTCAAGGCTGGCAGGCAGAGGTGGGAGAGGCCAGGTGCGGGGTGCGCCTGCGGCACGGGGAGGGAGAGGACGCGGGGAGCCTGAGGACACCCCAGTTCTCCCCATTGGAGAATTCTTTGCTCCGGCCCCATCTTTGGTGCGCAGGATTCAGTTCCCCACGCCTGCTGCCGCCAATCGCGGCAGAGGCAGAGGCACTGTTAGGGCTGTGGCGGGTCCCTCCTCGCCGGCGGCACCAGGTGCTGCTGAGCTACCGCCAGTTGTTGAGGTGGAGGAGACTGTGGAGTTGGAAGAGCAGGTAGAGGGCGGTGAGGACCGTGCGGCTGGCAGCGATGCAGCCAGGTTCTCCCTCCCTCTGGGGCCCCTTCCCCCTATCCTTTCGCCGCTCAGTGGGGCCCCCCCTCGTGAAGCCCGACACTCTGGTGGGGAGCGGTCTGGCGAGGTGGTGGAGGAGAGGCCTGCCTCTCCGATGCCAGTTGAGCCGGGCCCTTCCTCCGCTGTGGAGGGCGGAAGGGGCGGGTTGGGTGGCAGCAGTGGGCAGGCAGCGGCGGCCGCCCCCCCCCTAGGACTGCAGCCACCCTGCGAGAAACGGCCTAGGACGGCGCCCAGGGCGCAGGAGGCCAAGGGCAGTGGTGCATGGGTGCATTTTGAGGTCCCTCAAGATGCCCCATTCCACGCCCGCTGTGTCCACTGCAGGATGCTTGTCAGCCGTGGAAGGGACCCTGCGCACCTGGGTACGACGCCTATGTGGAGACACCTAGAGCGTCACCACCCAGGTCTCAGGGGACAGGCTGGCAGCGCTAGTGCGCCTTGTGCATCTGCCACTAGGGCGGGCAGCGGCAGTGTGCCAGCCAGCAGGCAGGCTACACTGCCCGTCCAGCGGTGGACGCAGTCCTCGGGCAGCCAGCGTATTGTTCGCGTGGACCATCATCACCTCACCCGCCTCATAGGGGAGATGATTTCCACCGATGACCAGCCGTTTCAGGTGGTCGAGAACAACGGCTTCCGCCGTATTCTCCAATACCTGGCTCCCGAATACGTCATCCCCTCAAGGACGACGTTCAGCCGGAACGTGGTCCCCTCCCTGTACCGCCGGTGCAGGGAGCTCGTGTCGGCCGAGCTGCGTGCAGCTCCGGCCGGGACAAGCGTGCATTTCACGACTGACCTCTGGACCAGTGTCAGTGGGATGCACGCTTCTTTCCTGGCCCTCACTGCCCACTGGTGGGGACCGGAGAGTGAGGGGACCTCCGCGGGCGATGCTTCCGGGTCCGGCGCGGCTCCCGATGCACTACGGCACAGGTGGGCCGTCCTGCACGTGGAGACGATGGACACGAGGCACACCGCGGAGGAGGTGGCGGCCGTACTCGACCGCCAGATAGAGGAGTGGATTGGCGGGTGTCCACACCTCTCCCGCGGCTTCATTGTCACCGACAATGGAGCCAACGTTACCGCCGCTGTCGAGACAGTCATGGACTGTGTGAACATACGGTGTATGGCACACACGCTCCATCTGACCGTCAGGGACGCCCTTGGCCTTAAGGAGCTGAGGGCGTCCCAGGAGAAGGGGGCCCGCCCCATCGCAGGTGCTGTTGCTGCCACGGCTACGCTTGTGGATAAGTCCCGCAAGCTGGCCGCCCACTTCCACCGCAGCGAGAAGTCCAGGAGACTGCTTCGCCAGAAGCAGGATGACCTTGGCCTTCCTCGCCATCTCATCCCTACGGATGTGGAGACGCGGTGGAACTCCACCTTCCTCCTGTTCCAGCGCCTGTTGGAGCAGGAGAGAGCCCTTGTCGCCCTGGCGAGGGACGAGTCCTTGGATGTCTGCGACTTCTCGAACGCAGAGTGGAAGCAGATGTCCGAGGCGGTGTCGGCACTCGAGCCCTTCCAGCTTGCCACGAAGGGCTTGTGTGGCGACACCACTCCCTTGAGCCAAGCGCTGCCCACAGCTGTTGGTCTCGAGAAGCTGATGGGTGGACTCCATATCTCTCTGACCACGCCAGAGGGTCGTGCTCTGGCTGGGAGGCTGAGGTCTGGGGTTGACAAGCGGCTCGTTGATGTGCTGGGAGACAGGGAGGAGTATGTCCTCGCTTGTCTCTGTCACCCAGCCCTCAAGGGCAATGCCGTGAGTGCCGACGACTTGCCCAGGTGGAAGGGCATCCTGGTCGAGAAGGTTAGGGAGGAGGAGGCCGCTAGGGCCCGCAGAGACCAGGGTGTTGGTAGTGGTGCGGGGGCAGCCCTCGCGGCCCAACCCGCACCCAGCAGCAGCATGGGCGGCCAGCCGGCGTCAGCTTCCCCTTCCCCTCCCTCTTCCCAGTCCAGCAGCGCGGCATCCCAGGCGGCGCCATCGCAGCAGCCATTTGCTACCGACTCGAGATCCGCCCAGTGGTTTCAGCGGTTCTGCTATGGCGCCATGCCTGGTATGCGGGAGGCTCGACCTGCCAGGCCCCCCTCCAGTGCTGAGCAATGCGTTGCGCAGTACTTGGAGGAGCCTGTGGAGGGAGACGGCGTGGACTGCGCACAGTTCTGGGCGAGCCGCCGCCAAGTCTGGCCGGACCTGGCGGTGGTGGCTGTGCGCCTCCTCTCCTGCCCCCCAACCAGTGTCCAGAGCGAGCGGGTGTTTTCACGTGCCGGGGACGTGGTGACACCCTCTCGCTCCCGCTTGGACCCTGGTCTGGTGGAGCAGCTGGTCTTCCTTAAGGTGAACCTCCCCCTGTTGGGCTACCCCAAGCTGCAGTTTGAGACGGGCGAGTGATTACCGTGGGTTGCCCCATGGTTGGTCACCTGCCTGGCTCGAACTCTGTGCTTATCCCTACCCTCCCCCCCCTTCCACCTCTAGCTGAGCTGACGTGACAGATGCTGAGCCGTGCCAGCCAGTCGCAGCGTGTAGTGTGCCCACACAGAGATGCAGTTGTAGTAGTAGTTGTAGTGCTGCGACTGGCCAGATGTTTACAATGCCCACGCCCACCTAAAAAGAAACCCAATGCTGACCAGCACAGGCCCTTTATCTATCCACCTGTCAGCATTTGGGGACCTGGCGTGGGCACGGCACACCCCCCCAAAGTAGCACAGCCCACGGAGTACTAGACTTAGCGGCAGCGGCGGGTATACGTTCAAAAATGCAGTGTAGATATGTAAATACTGTATGTAAATAAACATGTAAATAATTTTTTCTTTAAAAACCCCATGTCACAATCAAGCCTCAAAATTATGCAAAAGAAAGAAAAAAAGGTGACAAAGGGAGAACAAAATGATGAATGCCAAATGAATTGATTTTATTGAAAATGTCACCAGAAATCATGTGTGGGGGGCTTGGTTTACATGGAGAAGATGATTGGGTGATTTTTTGAAATGAAACGAATGAATTATTATCATCTTATGTTCATCTTGATTGTGGTCACTGTTGATGTTGGCTGATGGCAAAAAACCCAAAACCATCAGAATAGCAATGAACTGGCTGCCAACACAACATATTGATTGATAACTGTGCAGGGGGGGAATTGGGTCTGTGTGTGTGTGTGTGGTGCAGGCTCAGTCTGTCTCTTCCTGTTGTGTGTCTGTCTGTCTGTCTGTCTGTGTGAATGGATGCCTAGCACTGTCTCTGTGTGTGGATGCTTTCTGTGTGTAGTGTGGTGTGTGTCTGTCTACATGTTTTTTTTCCTCCCCCCCATGCCTCCCTCCATCCTTCCCCTCTCATCCTCTCCCCTTCCTCTTCACCACCTTCCATCCTCCCTCCCTTCCAGCCCACCACCGCCTCACCTGCCCCCAACCCCGGTCTGGCAGATGATGAGAGTCTGGTCTCTCCCACCGAAGCACACACGTGAGCACGTGTGTGCACAAATATGTGGCTGACCAACTCTGAGCCGGACCCTCCCCCCTTCAATCCCCTCTACATCCCTCTCCCCCTCCCCTTTCCTCCCCCCTGCCTCCCAGCCTCCCTCCCTGCCTCCCTCCCCCCTCCTAGCTAGCAGCGCACACATACACACACAAAACACCTGTGGTGGCAAACACCACCAGCACACATGCACTCACACTGGTGCCACCACCTCTGCCTTGGGCCTCTGTGTCCTTGAGCAGATATGTGGTGGTGGACCAGAGAAGCATTTCTTTCCAGCAAGGCAAAAGGCATGCACTCACTGCACACACACACACACACACACACGAAGAGGTGAAGACGAGAAGAGGCAACTTCTAGAACCAGCAGCAGCAGGTGAGTGTCGTGTAATTGTGTTGCTTCCCAAGGCCACTGCCCATGCTCAATGCTCAGTCTGCTGAAACTAAAGAACTAGCTACAATCACCCTTCCTCACATGCAGCTCAGCTCAGCTCAGCTCAGCTGCACAGCACACTGACTAACTAGACACTACAGCTGGTGGTAGAAAAAACAGAAGTCTAGATTCTAGAAGATGTCCTGGTGGATTTTAAACTTTCAAATCTGTGCTAGGATTGCCTCGCCCGCCTCCTCCTCCTCCTGCCTGTAATTGTGCCCTCTCCCCTTGCAGTTGCGCCGTCGTGATGGGTTGGTGATGTGCGTGCGCCGTCTACTTGTTAGCTCTCTCCTCCTCATGTTGGCTGGGCTTGCCAGGCACTGGCTGGCAGCAGCTGTTGGCTGTGTGCTAGGCTCAGGCTGTGGCGCGCGTGACTGGACTGGGAATGTTATTGTAGCGGCAACACTGGTTGTGGTGGTAGCAGTAGTAGCTGTTGTTGTTGCTGGGCTGGTGGCTGCTGGCCTGTGCTGACTCTGCGCACTTGGTCTGGTCTGGTCTGGTCATTGGGATGCAGATGTAGGGTGTGTGTGCATCATCCATGGGGAGCATCAGAGCAGAGCAGAGCAGGTTGGCTGGCTTCTGTCTGTCGGGCCTAGTCAGTGGCAGGCACTGAGTGAGGCGGTGGTTCCTTTGGGCATCACGTCACCCATCATGCAGAGCAGCAGGTCTGCTGCTCTGCTGCTCCGCCTCCTGCTTCTTCTCTGTGTGTGCTGCTCTTGTGCTTAGTGTGCTGCTCCGCTGCTGCTGCTGTGCTGGCAGGCAGCACAGCAGTGGCCTTTTTGTTAGATCAGAGAGTGGGTGTTGTCTCTCTGAGTGTCCTCCTCTTACTTGCTTGGATAGGAGTGGTGGTAGTAGGTAGGCATTAAGATGGACTGACTAGGTGTTACGTGTTAGGGCGCCCAGAGAGAGGGGCCAAAAAGATGGGGTGGCAATTGTTGGGTTGCTCCTAGTATTATTGGTGAATTTCTGAAGAAAATTTTTTTTCCATTGGCTAGAATGGGGGTTCGGGGCTGCCCCAGACCCGCCTCTGTGGGGTGGCAGCACCGCCAAAGTGGGTCCGGGGCCATGGCAAAAATGCCCTCAGTCCCTCCCAGCAATCCCCGTAGAGATAGGAGTGATGGTTCTGTTGTTTTTCTGAGGTGTTCTGAGTGAGTGTGGATTCTGTGATAGCAAATGAGAGTGGATTCATGGTGTCTCATTGGAAATCTCATAAGCTATCATAGAATCTACACTCAGAATACCTCAGAAAAACAACAGAACCATCACTCCTATCTCTACGGGGATTGCTGGGAGGGACTGAGGGCATTTTTGCCATGGCCCCGGACCCACTTTGGGGGTGCTGCCACCCCACAGAGGTGGGTCTGGGGCAGCCCCGAACCCCCATTCTAGCCAATGGGAAAAAAAATTTTCTTCAGAAATTCACCAATAATACTAGGAGCCACCAATTGCCTTGGGATTTTTGGGGTGGAGGACACCCATGGGTGGCTACCACCCACCCCAGCTTTTTTGCCCCTAAGGGCTCCACATTGTGAGTTATGGGCAAAAATTTATTTTTTGAAAAAAATTTGTAAAAAATCAGAGGAAGGTCCAATCGACTTGAAATTTGGGTGGCAGGTAGAACACAATGTCCCCTTCAAAACCAGCCACTTTTTGTGATCCGAACCGGTTCGGTTCGGATCCGAACCGGTTCGAAACCGAACCGGACCGGGGGGGTGGTCTGGCAAAACCAAAACCGAACCACCCCGGTCCGGTCCGGACCCGGTTCGGACCCGAACCGAACCGGGAGAACCGGTTTTATGCACATCCCTACCGACTGAGCTCCCTCACCCCAGTTCGGTCTCTTGCCAGTTGCGTTGTTGCCCCTGCAGTTGCATTGTTAACTTGCCGCTTGGGCCCTGAGAGTACGAGAAGGAAGGAGGAGGAGCAGGAGCGGGCTTAGGTGAGGGTGGGGAGCTCTCTGGGGTGAAGGGGCTGTGGTGGGGGGCGAGAGGACTTTACATAGGAGTCTCACAGTAAGATCAAGAGAACAAAAACTTTGTATATAAAGAAATGTATGACCCTGAGCAAAAAAGCGGTGGGGGGGCAAGGAGAACAATAAAGTACTAGCGTGCAGATCCTTTGCACGGGTTAAGCTAGTTAAGAATATTGTACATTCATCCCCCCACCCACTGCCATGCATGCAAGTGTCATTACAGTTTAGTCAACTGAGTCTGCAGCACCAGCACATATCATGAAGCACTTGAACTTTGTCAGTCAGGATGTCAGCCCAAGTGTTTCTTAAAATCATTCAAATTCACATTTTAGTCTGCTTTGTGTTAACTAGAGTCAATTAGATTATGTGAGATTATGCCAATGTAAATGTGTGTATGTGTGTGTGTGTGAGCGCGCATGCCTAAATTTTGTGAATAAATAACCCAAGCAATTTAGATTGATGGCAGGGGCATACTTTAATCCTCATTTTGAACCCTACTCACTTTGCTTCTACACATATCACTGTATCTGAGTTACACTTAAGCCAAATATTTCCTGTAGCCACCCATTCCATGGATCAATCTACCATTGATGTCTTCTAACCTTTGAGAAATAGCTGCCAAGCCTCACTGAGGCAGATGTAAAGTATGAGATGGCACCAGTTTGCAGTCCTAGTTCAGTGCTTCTGAGAGAGAAGCCTCATCTTTTTAAAAAAAGTAAAGACACCATGCAAAATGCAAGTTCACACTTCTACACTGAAAGTCTTTTTTTTTAGTCTCTCAGCTGAAGAAAGATGATTAACCTGAAGGAAGGAATCTGGAACTCCCTTCCAGTACATAGTGCTACCTCTCTGCTCCTTCCAGACTAGGGTTGCCATATTCAAGCTTCCCAAATCCGGGCATATTATGCAAATTATGCAGCAACTAATTTGCATTTATGTATTTATTTAAAATATTTCTATACCACCCAAAACTTGTGTCTCTGGGTGAGTTAGGGTTAGGGTTTTAAATATATCAATTTTACATTTATATCCTGCTCTTCCTCCGAGAAGCTCAGAGTGGTATTTATTCTAACCTTCGAGAAGGTTATTTTTATCCTCACAGCAACCCTGTGAGGTAGGTTGGGCTGAGAGATACATGACTTGCCCAGAGTCACCCAGTGAGTTTTTAGAGATTTCTTTTAAAGCTACTCAATAGTCTCCCAAAGAAATAGGATATAAGGTTTTAGCTACAGATTTAGTTTGATGATTAAGCATTGCCCCGTCTTTGACTTTCTCATGAGAAGCAGCTCAATTTTAGATGTAACGTGCTTACCGAGAAGTTAAACCCACTCTAGTCAGTGGAGCTCAGCCCCATGCAAGACTGCTCAGAACTGAAGCTTTCCATACCAAGCTTACTACTACTACTACCAACCGCAGCCGGTAACCCAGTCGTATGCTCAAAGCTCCCTCCCCTAGTAGAAGTGAGATGCTGAATGGGGGGAAAGGAAAGCAGGCGGAGTCTCCGAGGAAACCCACTGAGTGAAATATGAAATACATCAAAGGAAAATTCTAGAAGGAGGAAAAACCGAGAGCGGCGAGTATGCAAGGGGACTGGAGGGGCAGGGAAAGGCGTGATCGCGGATATGAAATAGCCAAGACTTCCCCTCCGCTTTCTGTCCCCTGCTCCAGCCACATCTGCAAACCTTGAGTACTGCAGGCTCCAGAATGCATGCCTCAATCTTATATATTCCGGGGGGGGGGGGGCGTGGCACAATTGGCTCCGCTCCTCCAGAAACCACCTGGCTGGCTGCTGCCTGGAAGGAAAAGAGGGGGGCATACTGCACGCAGCAGCTACTGCTGCTGCTGGGAAATGGAGCGGCTGGAGCAGGCACTTTCAGACCTACTCCTCCCCCCAGTAGCTTGTGAGCATAGCATACAGAAGCATCTGGGTGGATGGGAGTAGTATGCTTCCTCAGGTTCCAGCCAGCTGCAGAGGAATCCAGGCAAACTGGGCAGCACATCTTAAATTAGGATGAAAAATGGGTGATTTCAGCATTTGGGTAGAGGAGCTAAATTTCAGGGGCTGCCTGAAATTCAGGGCCACATGGCAACACTATCCCAAACCCACCTTCTGGATGATGCAAAGACTTTGTTGAAGTCTGTAAAGGTGACATGAGAAACAGCGGAGAAAGAGAAGGAAGAAGATGACAAGGTGGATGAAGCAGCAGCTTATTAATAATTGAAGGGGAAGATGGAGGAATAAAAAGTATTTTCAACAAATATAAATGGACTAAATAGTCCATTTAAAAGGAAAAAGACTTTTCCAAAATTAAAAAAAGGTGTGGATATTATTTGTCTTCAAGAAACTCATATAAAAAAGGATAATGCAGACTTGTTGGAATGTCATTGACTTGGTCAAATATTTGCTGCATCAGGAGATAAGAAGAAAAATGGGGTTGTGATATATATTAAAAATTTGACATGGACTTTAGAGAAGCAGATTCAGGACAAGGAAGGTAGATATATTATTCTTAAATTCCAAACACCAAGTAGCAAACTGACGATAGCTTCAATTTATGCTCCAAATGATAATAAAACAAAGTTTTATGAGGGTTTTTATGAGGGATTTTAGAAGGAGATATTTTGATTTTTGGAGATATGAATGCAGTCCTTTGTACAACTCAAGACAAATTGGGAAAATACAAGAAGAGTATTGGCAAAGTACCTAAAAATGTAGAAGATTATATGTCAGTATTATTGTTGGTTGTTGCATGGAGGTATAAATACGCATTAGAAAAAGGATATACTTTCTTCTCAGCACCTCATCTATTATATTAATTACCTTGGGTATGCCTTGGAATGTGCTTCCCAGAGCCCAGCTGATTGGCTGGGCGGTGGATGCACCTGATTGGCTGAGGCACACTCAGGAGGATTGGTTGCTGCAGCAGTAGCAGGCCCAGCCGCGGAGGCAAGGCCCAGGAGGGGAGACAGAAAGTGGGGGGGGGGGGGGAGAATTGGCCATGGGGAGGAGAGGCGGAGAGGCCCGGAAGTGGAGACTGGGGTAGAAGGTGGGGAAGAAGAGGTAACAGCCAGCCCCAAAGAGCGCACAGATGCTCTGTGTAGAGTCAGCTAGTAAGACATATTCGAGAATCAATATGTGTTTTATCTCCAAGTCAATATTACCTACACTTATAGATGTGGAAGTGGCTCCACTAACATATGCGGATCATAACCCGATAATTGTGAAGCTGAAAAAAGAAAGCCCCTCTCCAAGAAAATGGAGATTATATAATAGTTTACTACTACAAGGAGAAATTAAGCAGAAATGCCAATTTGAATTGGAAAGTTTCTTTCAAACTAATATGACAGAAGATGTTCCGTTATTCTCCATTTGGGATGCAAACAAAGCTTTTATGAGAGGATTATTGATTTCGTTGGCTTCCAACAGAAATAAAGCTCTGCGAAAGCAGAAAGAAATCTTAGTAAAAGAGTTACAACTTGAATCAAAACATTAACAAAATCCCAGAGAGGAGATTTTGAAAAATATGAAAGAGCTTCGTAAACAAGAAGACCTATTGGATGCTAAAGAGACTTATAAAAATTGAATTTTACCAAACAGAAATATTTCAAGAAGGGTAATAAACCAGATGAACTATTGGTGTACCAACTGAGAAAAGAGCAAGAGAAGAGGACTATTACTTCAATATGGAATGGCAAAGAATTCATTTCAACTATGGACGAGAAGACAGAACAATTTGTAGAGTATTATTCTCAATTGTACAAAACTAAAGTGCCAAATAAGGATAAGATCAAGCAATATTTAGACAATTCACAAATTAAAGAGTTTACAGAGCAGCAAGGAGAGATGTTAAACAAACCAATTACAGAGGGAGAGACTAGAGAGGCAGTACAGGGGTTAAAACCAAATAAGTTGCCAGGCCTGGATGGATTTTCGGCACTCTGTTACAAGACTTTTCAAGATATACTGGTTAAACCAATAACTCAGTTAATGAATGAAATAAGACATTGTCATAGTATACCTACCACATGGCAAGAAGCTTATATTACATTGATTCACAAAGAGCGACAATCATCCAACATGCTCTGAATAAAGACTTATTTCACTATTGAATGTGGATTATAAACTCTTTGTGGCTATTTTGGCGGCAAGACTGAAGAGATTTTTAACAGATATAATACATCCTGATCAGACTGGATTTGTTCCAAAGAGATATATGAAAGATAACTTAAGATGTATTTTGAATGCTATTGAGAATATCACTGCAGGGTGAAATCAGGCAGGGATGGTTTTTCTTAATGCTGAGAAGGCCTTTGATTATTTGGGATGGCAATTTATGCTAACCGTGCTCAAAAAGATGAACTGTGGGTTGAATTTTATTTCCTGGATCCAGAGTATTTATCGGGAGCAGACAGCAAAAGTAATAGTGAATGGGGCAATATCTAAGACATGCACTATAATGAACGGAACAAGACAGGGGTGCCCACGTTCTCCTTTATTGTTTGTTCTGGCTTTAGAACCATTAGCAAGGGAGATATGGCAAGAAGAAAGAAATTTTGGAATTAAGAAGGCCAGGCAAGAACATAAGATAAAGTTATATGCAGATGATGTGGTACTTACAATTATCCAACCAAAGGTCTCGCTAGACTATATAATGGAGAAAATTCAGCAGTATGGGAAGGTTACTGGATATAAAGTGAATAACAGTAAGACGCAGATGGTAACATGGAATATTAAAGATGAAGAGCGGAAATAATTGGAAAAAAGAACAGGATTCCAGCTCAGTGTTGAACTAGTAAAATATCTGGGGATTAATGTAACAGCAGCTAATAAAGACTTATTTAAAAACAATTATTCACTGACATGGAAGAATATAATGGCTGATCTGAATAGATGGAAAAGTTAAATTTTTCATGGCTGGGAAGAATATCAGCGGTTAAAATGAATGTTTTACCTAGTATTAACTTCTTATTTCAAATGTTACCAATAAGAATTGAAGAGAAGACATTAAATGAGTGGCAAAGACAGATCAACTCTTTTATTTGGACAAATAAAAAACCTAGAGTGAAATTCAAAGCCATGCAAGACGCAAGAGAATGTGGAGGACTGGCTATCCCAAATTTGAAATTATATTATCATGCCAGCTGTTTAACATGGATTACAGAGTGGATTAAAGCTCTATATGGATGGATTACAAATATGGAAGGGTCGGATAAGATCAATGGCCTACATAGGTATTTGTGGACAGATATAAAGAAAACAAATGTAGAAATTAAAAATCACTCCATTAGGAACAGCTTAATGAACACAGGAACATAGGAAGCTGCCATATACTGAGTCAGACCATTGGTCTATCTAGCTCAGTATTGTCTTCACAGACTAGCAGCGGCTTCTCCAAGGTTGCAGGCAGGAATCTCTCTCAGCCCTATCTTGGAGAACCCAGGGAGGGAACTTGAAACCTTCTGCTCTTCCCAGAGGTATGGGATAAGTACAAAAAAAGGATAAGCCCAACATTGTCACCGGTAGCTTCAATATTAAATATATATTTTCATGGAGAAGAACATACAAAACAATTTGATCAATTGAGAGTATACAATTTGCAGAGTCTTATGGTGGGAAGATAAAAAATGAAATACTTTCAATGCTTAAGTCAAGAGTGGAAAGAAACTCCTTCCTGTTTACTATACTTACAGATCAACAGCATAATTCAGGAAGACATACAGAAGCAAGGTAGGTAATTAAGAGATTTGACAGAATTTGAAATTTTAATAACAAAGAACCCAGAACACATGCTAGGCCTTATATATAAACGTTGATTGAAGCATGACTCAGAATCTGAACTGGTGAAGGATTGTATGGTAAAACTGATGCAGAACTTAAACAGAACAATAGAGATGCAACAGTGGGAATTTCAATGGAAAGTGAATATAAAATTTACAGTGAATAGTACTCTAAGGGAAAATTGGTATAAATGTACCTGTGTTGGTATATTACTCCAGCAATGATTTCAAAAACTGGACAATAACTATCCTGGAGATTGTTGGAAATGTATGGAGCAGACAGGTACTTTCTATCATATGTAGTGGACATGTAAAAAAGCTCAAAAATTCTGGAAAATAATACATTCCAAGATGCAGCAAATGTTGCATACAAACTTTCCTTTTCTCCCATAAATTTTCATGTTAGATTTTACTAAACTGCATATTCCTGTAAAACATACTGAACTTTCTTTATATATGATAATGGCGGCAAGAATCCTTTGTGCTTCCTGTTGGAAAACAAATTTGATTCCGACTTTAGATGAATGGCATCTCAAACTTTGGGAATATACATCAATGGCCAAAATGACTGCATATATTAAAAATAAATCTGAGGATTTTTTCTTTCAAGTGTGGGAACCATTTATTCAATATACTGTAATATATTGCAGGGATTGGTACCTCATCCGAGATATGGCTTTTCTTTGTAGAGGAAATTAATGCAGACAGTAAGAATATCATTGTTGTTTCAGTTCTGTACTCAATAATGTGTAGAGTGTGGGGGAGGAGACATGTTGGCTGAAGGAATTCAGGTCAACGTATATTGAGAATCTTTGTAATTGCTGGGTTTGATTATCCTGTTTCTTGTTTTCTTTTCTGTTTCTTATTTCTCTTTGTTTATATCTTTCTTAAAACAATAAAATAATATTTTAAAAAACAAAAACAAACAAACCCACCTTCTTCATCTTAGCCCATTAGCCCTCACTCCCAGCTGATGTGGAGCCTAAGTGCACATAACTGCATCTGCTCACAATAATCCATTGTGACCCTGAGTGTTCTGTTCCCTCCCCTTTCCTTTCTTGTCTTCCCCACTGTCAAAATGCAGATTGCAAATTCTTTGTCTTTCTTAAACACCATGCACATTGTTTGCCCAGACAACAATGGAGGAATAGACCCTGGTGCAGTTTCAATTATTCTTTAGAATTGTCTGCCTCCTGTCAGCTGAGCAGAGAAAAATATTCATCAATTTCCACCTCTGAAAAGTATAAGCATGCATATGTATTCAGTACTTGGTTTGGGCCCCTTTTGCAGCAATTACTGCCTCAATGCGGCGTGGCATGGATGCTATCAGCCTGTGGCACTGATGAGGTATTATGGAAGACCAGGATGCTTCATTAGCGGCCTTCAGCAATTCTGCATTGTTTGGTCTCATGTCTCTCATCCTTCTCTTGGCAATGCCCCATAGATTCTCTATGGGGTCAGGTCAGGCGAGTTTGTTGGCCAATCAAGCACAGTACACTGTATACTTTTCAGAGCTCCGATATTGTTCTATTCTTCAATCCTTGTCTTCTTGGTTCCATGTAATATTCTAATTTTCTGAGATTGGAGATTTGGGGTTTTCATGAGCTGTACGCCATGATCATCACAATTATAACAAATTAAGGCTTGACTTATCTCGCTTTGCATGTAATGCGTCTGTCTCATATATCAGTTTCACCTTTTAATTTGCATTACTGAAATTCATGGACTTTTGCACGATATTCTAATTTTCCGAGTTTCACCTGTATGTACAGCTATATCTATGTATAGCTATGTATAGGCCTAGTGTGTCTGTCTCCTGGGGGAATCCTTCAATACATTGTGTGTGTTGCGTGGTGCATTGTGGGATCTCTCGAGGCTGGAACGCTTTGTCCTGGAGATCCAGCACACAGCACAAATTGTCTGGGAGCGCAGTGTGTGCTCCCAACAACATGGAATAGGTCATCTGGGGGAGAAGGTGAGTTTAACCAGTCTTCCTCCCTGCCCACTGCCCTGCGCAATCATGTGAATGATCTCATAGCTTTCATTCTTCACTATTTTGAACCTATATTCTATCCAAAAAGGAGACAAAACATTTGTTTTCTGTTACAACTTGTAAATGCTGGCATGTGTCCACCTCATTGTATAACAAGTTCTGCCTCTCTCTACAGCCAGCTGTGAAAAAATATAATTGTCAAATTTTAATTTAACTTCTTGAGGAAGTACAGGAAGTTTCCCAGCAAGAAGCCCATTTAATGAGCCTTGCCCTCTCTTGAGGTTTTAGCAATTGTTTCAACAATTTGAAAGAGGCTTCATCAGTTGTTCTTCAGTGCTTTCTGAAGAGATTTAATGGGCATGTGTAATCACTGGTCCCCAAAACATAGCTGCAAAATACAAAAGGTACACAGAAGGTGGCATCCTCCTCCTGTGTGGCCGGATCTTCTATTTATGCAAGGTCCTTCTGTTCCCCTTCTCAAAAAAGCGTGTAATAAGAAAGTGTAATGGTCCTAATGAGAAAACTATAGTAGTCCTGGTGTCTGTGGTACAATCCACTGGTTGAGTTCACATGAGCATATTCATTGCTTGATGACTGCAACATCAAGTGATGACTTGAAAGTGCAAATGTGTTCTAGTGGAACTCCCAAGTAAGTCTACATAAGACAGCAGGCTTAGACCATAATCCTAAGAGGCCATTCACACGATCAAATACTGAGCCCTTTCTAACAATCGGAGAAAGGACTCAAAAGGGGTGAGGGGAGGAAGCCTCAAAATGCTTATCTCCCCCACAGACAATCCTTTTCTCCTTGCTGGGTGAGCAGGTCACTCACCCAGATGTTCGCCGGATGCTACTGGCTGCTGGTTTGGGGGCTGGGAGGCCCCTGGGATTTTCATGGTGCACCATGTGAGTGCATGGTGCATTATGGGGAGCCTCCCAACACAGGCTGGGAGCCTACTTGTGTGTAGGTGCGGTGCGGAGCCATGTGGCACCAACACGCAATCAGTTAGCCTGGTTTCTGGGTGCCCTCGTGCCCAAAACCCAGTCTAAGTGGTGGGCTCCCTAAGTGGGTTTGCCACTATGGCTCCCAGAGGTTCACAAGTGCCTGCAAAACCAGGCTGGGCTTCCTTAGCCCAGTTTTGCTGGCATGTGTGAATAGCCCCACTGTGTTCTACCCAGGTTTGGGAGCTGTGTGTGCTCCAATTTTCGATTGTGTGTAAGCAAGTTAGGAGGAAAACCTAGATAGTTTTTCTTCCTAACTTTCTTCCACACAATCACTTCTACTCAGGTTTTCCTCTTTCACACACCCGAAAACTGGGAGCACACACAGCTCCCAAACCTGGGTAGAACACAGTTTTTGATTGTGTGAATGACCTCTAAATTTACAATACAGGTTGAAGTCTAGGATGTGGGTCTTGGAGACCATTTATATAACTTGTCCCCCCCGCCCACTATGGAATCAAATGCAAAGCAGAGAATGTTTCATTTGCAGCTCTCATACCTACATATTCTTGATGCATATTTTTAGGAGAATATGTTAAAAGAATGAGAACAATCTCGTGATATGAAAAATAACAATCTTTTTGCTGCTAAAAGACACTTAATATTCAGCTATGTTTGTAAGTGGAGGGTTTAAAAAAATGGAAATGGACGACTGTAGGTGAAAACAAAGATTTACTAGAGGTTGACAAAGAGACTAAAGAATAGCTATGCACAGTTTATAATTCAGTTCACAGTACATGAACTATTTTAAACTGTATTTTTCTCAGTTGTTTAGGTCCATGAACTGAGCACATTTATTCAGGTCTCTGAACATCATGGTTTTAGTTTACAAACCACTTTGGAGGGACAATCTTCAGTAGCAAAAAACAAAAACAAAAAACAAAACGGACCGGGTCTCACAATCCGTGAGACCCGGTTTGGGGCTGTAAGCGGGAAGAGCGGGCTAAGCCCACTCTCCCAGCTCATGAGCAGGGAGGGAGCCCTGGGCAGCCGGATTGGCCGCCCACACGATTGCCGGCTCTGAGACGGAGCCAGCGGGGGCTGGGGAGCTTGGGGGTCGCATGGCCCCCGGAAGCCCCAGTATGCCCTGTGCGAGCACGCAGGGCATACTGGGGAGACCCCCGGAGCTGGGAGGTGCTTTTCGCCTCCTGCTCAGGGGTCTACTCACCAAGACGCGGAGCCACCCTGTGGCTACTCACGAGCAGATAGCCCAGGTTTGCGGAGCACTCGCTCCACAAACCCGGGCTAAGGGGTGGGCTACAGGAGCAGGCTAACTGCTCCAGAACCACCAGGCTCAGCTGCAAGCCTGGTGGTTCTGATGAGCAGCAAAAATCGGACTAGCGGAGGCTAGCCTGATTTTTGCTGATCGTCAGAATAGCCCCATTATGGAGGTAAAGGTTTAAATACCTTTTACCTCTGAAGTCCCAGTCCAAATTGCAGCCCTGTACAGTTGCCACTCATGAGTAAAATTAAGCTGGTCTCTAGTACACACTGGCACACTTGATGTCACATGTAGTCTTGCTTGACTAGAACACATTCTCCATTCTTTGGCACTTTATAGGGATCAGCATTGGTAGTAAAGTTTTCTTTCAGATAAGCTTGCTTACTATTATGGATCTTATCATTCAAGAACTCCTGAAAAGCTTCATTTAGATACATTAACTGGGAAAATACTTTGAAATAAGTGGGATTTCCAAGTAAATTTATTGAGTATTGGGATGTTAAGAGATCTTTTCTCACCAGTAGATTTGGTACTCACCTAAAAGGCATCAGTGTAGTGAATGCACATGGCTAAGTTATAAATTCCAATGTCATAACAATCTACTGAACCTTGAGCTGCTTCCATACTGTGTTTTTCAATGTGGCAAGTTACTACAAAGAAGGTTGCATTATAAAATGCCAAGGCATGGTCTGAGGGCACATAATATAGCTATCTTTCCGGAATAGTTCCTGGATGGGTGACTTCCTAGGGATCCCGTATAGGCTACTTTGAGCTTCATGATGAAAGACAGGCGGAATATAAGTGTGAAAAAATTAAAAACAGGTATGGGAGAAACCTGAATGGTGAGGAAAGAAACTGATTTCATCTCAAGCATATTTCTGGCTTGATCTTTTAATGGATTTCATAAAGAAAACTAACAATGAAACTAAGCATGCTTATGAAGGAATAAGCACCATTGAGCTCAATGGGACTTACATCTAGGTAAGATATTTTGGGTGAGCATGCTGCAACAGAATCCACTACCCTAAGTGATGTACAGTGGAAGGCAGATTACACTAAAATTGTACTGTTGAGACTGTTTGCATGTGACACCATGCAATAATACCCAGCTGTTGGCCTGCAAAGGGCCACAACTTTTTCCTGCTAAATAACATGTTTTAGGAGATTTTCCCAAGATATTCATACTGTATTGCTTTTCAAATGTGCCTTCTCTGTAACTGAATGTAAGACCCATACTGACAAGCATTTATATAATTTAAAACCCTTTCCCCACTTTCTATTCCATACTAAAAAAAAATCCACAAGTATGTACAAAAGCCGTCAAAAGGCTTAACTGTTATTTTTCTGTGAGAATGCCAAGCACAAGTAACAACAATGTAGACTCGTACTGACTTCTGCAGCATTTCATCCTTTCTGGCCACTTGCAGAAGAAAAGAATGTAAATTGGGGCGGGGGGGGGATGTGTTATCCGTGTGTTTTATGGCTGCTTCCCTCATAAATGTACATATCAGGCGGTATAAAAATATGATAAATAAATAATAAACAAATAAATTCAAAGCAATCTTACGTTTGTTTAACTAAGCTTCCCCCTTTCTCTCTTTCCTTTCTGACTCCTCCCCCACCCACACTCTCTATATGATCCTCCACTGGGGCAAATGTCCAAACAACAAAATACAAAACGTTACTGGATAGAATACAACATTGTCTTTGCCATTTCCCTATTTCATTCATTCATTCATTTCTATACCACCCCATACAGAAGTCCCTGGGCAGTTCACAATCTAAAAACAACCCTTAAAACATTAACATGATTTAAATCAACTTAAAATATAAATCAAAACTCTAAAACCCGAAACTATAAACCAAAAGCATGGTCCTTAAAAACATTAAGAGAAGGGGAAACTCTAATTTCATTAGGAAGCAAGTGCCTTCCAGAGAAACCCTAGAAAAGGCCCGGTGTTGAGTGACCACCAACTGAGCAGATGGCAACTGCAACAGGACCTCCCCAGATGATCTTAATAGGCCTTAGGGTTGATGAAGAAGAAGGTGTTCTCTTAAATACCTCAGACCCAGCCGTTCAGGGCTTTATAGGTAATAACCAGCCTGGGGCATTGCTAGGGGAGAGGGGGCCTGTGCTAACCCCTCTCCTTGGCGGCACCTCCAAGTGAGGGAGATAATGGAGAAAGTAGGGAGGGGTGGAGCTGGGGGGCCCTCAGGAGCTGGGGGTGGGGGCTGGGTTCTTTGAACCCATTCACTCAATTATAGCTTATACCCTGTAACCAGGATTTTGTATTTCACCTGGAAACTTATTAGCAGCCAGTAGCGGGGAAATGCTTGACTAACAAGCAGAAGGTTCCCGGTTCGAATCCTCGTGGGCACTATATAATAATAATAATAATAATAATAATAATAATAATAATAATAATATCAGGCAGCAGCAATATAGGAAGATGCTGAAAGGCATCATCTCATACTGCGTGGGAGGAGGCAATGGTAAAGCCCTGCTGTATTCTACCAAAAGAAAACCACAGGGCTCTGTGGGCACCAGGAGTCAGAATCAACTGGATGGCACACTTTACCTTTACTTTATAGTTAATAAAGAATAATCTACAGTAAAATGAAATATGACACATTTTTTTAAAAGCCGCTTCCAAACAGAAAAGAAAGCCCCATTCTTAGACACATGATTCTCACCGTGCTTTTTTTACACTTTGTTCTGCTGAGGCCGGGGAAAAGACTCTCTGAACACGTTCGGGGGACATTCCACCTCAACTGCCAACATTTTAAAAAAGCGTTCTGGACACTCAAAGCGTAAATAGATGCTCATCTACTTGTGGATGGGAAATGGACGGAAAGCCACCCACTGGACACCAACACAACCAACCACGCAAGATTTACATAGTAGCTAAAAAGTACCGAAGCGCCTTCAGAGACGTTTTAGGCGTGGTTTTGTTGCTAGACGCGGGACGGATTGGTTGGCTCAGCTGCTGTTCAGCTCCGTAAAGCGACTCTCACCCTGCCTCCCTGCTTTATAAGCTCTCTGCAGCAGGCGCCCCGCGTACATTCCCGTCCTTTTCCTCAAGCGCGGGGCGTGTCCAGCACCAGGAGGGCGCCTTACGCACCTTGCAAGCCTTGCAGGCGGAAGGTCCTGTGTTCCACTATGCCGCAGCTCCTGTAGGGCCCGTATCTCAGGGTAACCCGCGCGTGTTCCGGCATGGCTGGGTCGGGTCGCAGCTCTCTAAACTACGCTTGCTAAAGGGAGGGCTCGGCCGCCTGCCCTTGGAGTGCCTCGGAAGGAAGCAAAGGCTGGCCGGGCTCCGTCTTGCAAGGCGAGGGAGGCTTGTGGCACTCTCGCTGGCTCCCTGGAGGAGACTGAGCTTAGCTCCCTGGGAGCCTGCTTTTGTGTCAGTGGCGGTGCCCACGGTAGCCATGGTAAAACCCGCTCCCCCATATTAGGCACGTGATGCCACAGAGGAAAGCTCTGTTGACACCCTCCTCTGTACTGCTTAATTTTCAGAGCGAGATATTGGCTCAAGCGAGGGGAGGCGGTTGTCACTTGAGAGCCAGGCATTCTTCATATGGCCAGCAGAGACTGAGTTAGGGCACTTCTTGTGAGCCCCCGGACGCTCGAGTCTAAAAGCATCCTTCCTGGGACTGAGCTCTGGCTTCCGTGGACACTTTTGGTTGTGATCGTGGGGCCCAAGGAGCACATCCCTCCGCCATCTATTGGCTGCCTGCCCCTCCACGCCCTCCTCGACCTTGTTTGGTAGAAGCGGGAGACGGTGTGGTCCCCCTTGTGCCTAGCTGCAACTCAGCTCCTGGGCTTAGAGGGCCAGTGAGTGACCTTGTGGGCAACCATAACCCAGCTGTTGAACATGGTGAAGGGGCAGCAGGTGTCTAATGGTAACTCAGTGTTGGGAATGGTGGGAGGGGTAGCAGGGAAACACACCCCACCCTTATGCTCAGCAGCAACCCAGGTGCTGTGCAAAATGGAGGGTCAGTGGACGAACTTGTGCACAGTGATAATCCAGCTGTCCGAGCATCATGCGGGGGGGGGGGGGGGGGGCAGCAGGTGGTCCTTGCACCCAGTGGCAATTCAGCTGCCAAGCTTGGTGGAGAGGGCAGCAGGTGGCTTCACACCCAGCAACTCTGCAGCTGCTGGGCACAGGAAGGGGTAGCTGGCAGGCCACCTGCCCAGCAGCTTCTAGTATGGTTTCCAGGAAGTCTTGACTCTGGCACCTTCCTTTTTACAAATTAGGTATTTGTGCATTATGCCATTTAGTTAAATGGTGCAAAGAATTAAATGGTGCATCAAATCAAATGATGCATGGATCAGTTGGATAGTACTTGTGATATCACATGATTGGATCAATATTGGTAAATAACAAGTTCTGACATCTTCACTTGAAAAATACTGCTGCTCCCTGAAACACTTTGGAATGGATCCACTTTTCATTTGAGGCCAAGCATATCAGTGCTGTAATGGTACAGACTTCAATTTTAAGACTGTACAATAATTGTTTTTTAAAAGTAGCATAAAGCACTTTACCAAGGTGCCAGGATAAGTGGCAAGTCCTAAAATGAGTGGTAAAGTATTCTATAGATGGGAACTTATTAAGGATCTGTTTAAATTCCATTGTAAGGGATGTGGCAAGCAAATACCATTTTGTTCAAAATAAAATCCAGATGTCTGTTCTTTGATATACTATTTATTGACTATAGAATTATCATATTCTGAATTTATTATGTCAAGGTACAGTTCACTTTGATATTGTCTATGAGAATGTTTTAAATACACCAAAGCATAAAATATAGCTCAGACTAAACAAAGCACCTTAGATTTGCCATAAATCTATACTATTTTATAAAAATAAAATATCACTAAAATATTAACTTTATATATATTGTAACTCACACAATATAGAAAGTTGGAATATATAGCCATTCGGTATTTGTTTGTAGCTCCATTGAGACAGCTTGCCTAAATAAATCCTGCAACAAAGGGGTCTCATATATACTAGAATGAAAAATAAAAAAATAAATGTCTTGGAAAATTCAGGAAAACTCTTGCAATCTTCTATAAATCATGTGACTATAGCCTTATGTGGCATGCATCTGTATATTGCATGTAACGTTAATTCTGAAATGCTACAGCTATTGAAATAAGGGACAGCGGCTTATATATATTGGGTGGCTTCATACATAATGATGAGGAAACTGCAGTTAGTTCCTGGTGAGCGGAGGAAGTACAAGTGGTTACTTCTGCTCCTTTCTGTGTTGTCCGGGCCCAGAAAAGTCACGTTGCCAGTTTCAGGTCTCCCACCCCACCCGCCCCAACATTTGTGACCAACAGTTGGGGTGGCAAATATTGGGTGGCAGAGGGAACCTGACACCGCCCACCTGACCTAGTGGGATCGGATGACATAGAAAGAGGAAGAAGTATTGGGAGCGCTTGCTCACCAGGAACCAGTAGTTCCTCCTTCCTACTTTCTTGTTGCCATTATGTGTGCAACATAATGAAACAAACTGCCCATAGTTTCACTGCCTCTGATACTTGCAATACACACAAATATTGTGTGCTGGTTTTAATGGCAACGGACCCAGCAGAATAGATGATATTATTGGTTAAATTTTTGTCTTGCCCTTCCTCCAAGAAGCTCAGGCAGCATATGTCTGTTTGCCTCCATTTTATCAACCCCGTGAGACTGGCTAGGCTGTGAGAGTGACTAGCTGAAGGTTACCCAGTGAGCTCTATGGCTGATCAAGGATCAGAACTCAAATTCCCTCCAGTGCTACCCAGCCAGAATCTAGCAGCTGCTATCTGCTGATATGCTACTCAGTTCCAGAGTGTCTCTGGTTTGGTTTCAGTAGAGGCAAAGTACAATTGGGGAAGAATATTTCTTTACTCTCTTCTAAACCTAAATGAATATAATATTTCTCAAGAGAAATTCAGTCTGCCCATAACTCTTCAAAGTACATACTGTACATGATTAATTCTTCCACAGATGAACTCCTGTAAAAGAACTTTCTGCGAACTTTGCATAGAAACACATATATATATATTTCAAAACTGGATAATAAAATTGCAGTCTACTGCTATAATATGGCTAAGTTCAGATGAAGTTATCAAGTACTAACAACTTCCAGAAATCCACAAAACAAAACAAAACCTCAGCTCACTGCAACAGTTATTACATGACACAACATGTTCACAGCGAGGGTGCACAGATAATATGACATGCAGAACTCAGCCACACGTCTTTTGACAGCACATGAAAATGAGCTTTACCCAAATTACACATATTTTGTACAGACCCAGATTCAACCAGAAACTAGTGTACTGAGTTTGAAGTCCCTGGCTCAACAGTACTTTTGATACTGAAGTTCCCATTATATCCCATTTTAATTGAGTTTCCATTGTTGGAGCCCAAATCAGTGAGTCCGGGGCATTTCTATGCTACAGTGTTTTAATGCTAAACCTGAAGTGTGGGAAGTAGTCCCAGAAAAAAGGAGGTACCATGTTGTACAGGGCTTTGTTTAAGATTCTTTGTGTTGAATTTGGCACTTGTGTTAACCCTTTGACAAGCTCAAGCTGCCAGGTGGCTTGCAAGAATCAAAGCTAGCAATAGCAATAGCACTTACATTTATATACCGCTCTATAGCCGGAGCTCTCTAAGCGGTTTACAATGATTTAGCATATTGCCCCCCAACATTCTGGGTACTCATTTTACCGACCTCGGAAGGATGGAAGGCTGAGTCAACCTTGAGCCCCTGGTCAGGATCGAACTTGCAACCTTCTGGTTACAGGGCGGCAGTTTTACCACTGCACCACCAGGGGCTAAAAATGCATCTGGATCTCAATAAAATTGTACACATAAGGGTCAAACTAGATGTCAATTTAAATATGTATTGTGCAAGCACGTGCTTGTTCCCCTGCCTCCCATGTTAAATAGCAACTGGATTGGGCCCCACATGGATCAGATCCAAGGCAGAGGGGGCTTTAACCCTACCCCTGTTATGGTCCCAGTCTGGATTGGGTCCAACATGGCTGCTATTTGCCAAGGGGAAAACACCTGTTGGTACAATATCTTAACAATACATAAATTGTTGGGAAAACAGTGAAATAGCACCATAGGTCATTGACACTAATGGGTGCAATCCAGAAAAACCATATGTATGTGATTGTATGTCCACACACTAGACCTCATTTTTCTTGAGCTGTGTCACAGGTCACTTTTTAAGCTGACACACATTTCATGGTTGTATGTGGCTTGGAAGATGATGTGCACCACAGCTTTCAAAAAGAGGATGTGGAAGCTCTCCTGAAACTTGTAAGTATACCAGAGAGGCTATTCACATGCGCGTGCAAAACTGGGCTCGGAGCCCAGCCTGGTTTTGCATGCACGTGTGAGTCGCCGGGATCGGGTCTGATCCTACATGTTGGGAAGCCTGCCTAAGTAGCTGCCCTTTAAAATGAGGTTAAAGGAATGAACGCTCCCTTACCCTCACTTATTTACTTGTGTGTCAGCAGCTGTGGCTAGCACACTCGTGCGGGAGGGGATCCCAATAATGCACCACGCACTTGCTCGGTGCATTATTAGAGCTCCGGGGGTGTGTGCAGGGCAATGCACAGTGGTGTGTCCCAGCACCCTGACCCTCGGAGCTGCAGGGAGCAGCCACCAGCCATCTGGGTGGGAAATCCACCCGCCCAGGGAAGCAAGGACGATTATCTGTGGGGAGGGTAAGTGTAACCCACTCTCCCCACAGACTGCCCCAGAGCTCTTTTCACTGATTGTGAGAAGAGCTCCAGAGTCTGATGTGTAGCCCTCTGGATCAAAGCTAAAGCAACAGTAGCTTTGACATCTCTTTCCACTAAAACTATTACAACAGAAATCACTAATTAAGATTCACAGTGGAGAATATACAAAAATATACTGTACCTGAGGACATAAGCATTTTTTCCACAGACTTTATTCTGTCTGCTAGCTAATAAGTTAATTAACATGAGGTGATTCAGAGAGTCCTTTGAGCATATGCACAATAGGGTTTCTCTGGGGTTTTTATTTTTCAAACAGCAGCTTCTCATATCCTGAAACTTCCACAAGTCACTTACTAATATCTGTATCACATCCTTCTCCAGTGGAGTTCAGTTCAGTATTGCTTGGGCTTACTATTCCCTTTTTGTCTTCACAAGGACGCTGTGATTAGTTAAGCTGAAAAAGCATGACTGGCGCACGGTCAATCACTGAGCTCTATGGCTGAGCAGGGATCTGAACCTGATTCATGTCCAGAACTCTGTCCATAGCATCATTTTGTCTCTCAAATGATCAAGCAAAGTGGAATTTCTGTGGGGAAATTAAAAAAAAAAGACTTCAACCCACTTCACATGCAGTAATTATGTCTGCCATGGCTACACTGGTGTTAACCATGGTAAACACATTGGGTGTGAAGGGTGGACAGACACACATCCTTTAAAACATGGGGGGACTCAAGCTAGGAGTCTTAATTGGGAATGCTTGATAAGGAATGTTTGGCTTCCTAGCAGAAGAATATTACCAGTTGTGTGCCACACTCTAATAAAATACTACATGTCAACCAGGTTTTTCTAAACAAACAAGATTAGTTGTACTTAGTTCAATTTCTCAGATCAATACTTTGCATAATTTTTGTGCAGAACCACAGGCAAACGACATGTTAAGTTAAATGTATCATTGGCTTTGACATGATTAACCATTCTTTACTAAATAGCAGCCATGGAGGGCACCGAATCCTGATTGGGTCTGTGGCATGGAGGGAACTTTAGCCTTTTTGCAGTCCGAACTGGGATCTGCTCCCCGCTTACTTCTACTATTTGATCTCAGTGGGAAACTCCCATTGTTGCCAATGGGAGATTCTCAGGGCAAATAGCAAGCACAAAGGGAAGGGGCTTAATCCAGACTGGAACCACAGTGGAGAGAGGCAAAACCCCTTCTCCCAATCTTGGTTCCAATCCAGATCATACACACACCCATTAGCTGCTATTTAATCAAGAAAAGAAAAACATTTTCCCCATTGTAGATGTGTTTTTACTGTTTGATTTTGTTGGGTGTTCTACTGTGTTTTTACATTATAGAAGCCATCTTATGAACATTGTATCTTAAAACTGGGGTGCAAATATATAAAATAAATACATGATGGCTGGTATCTTAACTAATGGTGTGCTTGTGCAATAATGTTGCACAGGTGAGTTCTGCTACACTGGGACCTTGCATTCCAGACTAGTGTTGTGCTAGTACAGGGGTACCCAACCCAGGTTCCTCCAGATGTTACTGAACTACAGCTCCCATCATCCTCAGCCATAATAAATTGTGACTGGGGGTGGTGGGAGTTGTAGTTCAGCAACATCTGAGGACCCCAGGTTGGGAACCCTTGTGCTAGTATAATGCTGTTGTATTAGCTTAATGATATAGTGCATGGATTTTGTACAAAGAAAAGAACATCTGTCTGAAACTACTCCTTTCATAACAACTGTTCCACAGCATTGTTGCCCAACAACCGTTCCACAGCATTGTTCCTTAAGACTATTTCACAACACCATTACTCAAGATTGTTCAACAGCATATTGCACAATCACTGTTGCACAATACTTGCACAACATTGTAGCACAGCTTTGTTCACTGTGCAAGTGTACCATTAGTCAGGATCTCAGCCATGCTTAATGTATCATGTAATCTGACACAGCTTTATAGATAATTTAAATTATCTTGATAAATATGGGTATAAATTATAGTTAAAGATAAATTTAAACTTCCTATCTTCAACAAATAGATGCTAATAGCTTGCATTTGTACATCTACACCATTCTAGTTACAGAAGCATCTGCAGAATGGATAAAATAAAAGGTTACAGCACACATGTAGTTAGCACTTATGACCATGCTGAGATGTTGAGGTTGCTCCTTGTTTTGTTGGGGTGCTAATCTTAGTTGAGTTGGATGTGTTGCACAGCGCTTTCAGATCCGTAAGACTTTCTCCAATGGCTTTGGCAAATTTGCTAGAGGATGTCTCTTTACAGTCTTTAAAACTTGAAATGCAGAATAATATATGCTCTGGCTGTGGATTATAGCAAGCACCATACCCATCAGGAATCACAGGCCCATAGCAACAGAACATTTCCATGGAGGTTGGAACCTGATTCCAGATACAAAGAAACAAAACTACATTAAAGCAAGCAGTATTGAGATAACCAAATAATTATGAAGAGTTGCTCAGTCCTTGCTTTGTTGGTCTTAGTGAATAAGAAATTATAAAATAATATTTTATACAACATATAAATGTTTTAATAAATACAAGACATAAATGTTTTAATAAATAATAGAATAAATACCAGTCTTTTGGTCTAAAAAGTTCTACAAAGCAACTAATATATTTTAGCAATTGTATTATACACTCCAGGTGTGAGTATGCAAAGCACATTGTAGGTAGGCTTAACTATTTTTGTAAGCCTCCAATAGTTTAAAGAAAATAGGGCAGGATATACTTTTTTAAAATAAAAGAAAATATCAACTAACCAATCATTAAACATCACACTAGGTATTGTAGCAGAAATCTGGGCTACTAGGCCTCAAATCCCTGATGAGAAAGTGAACCAAAGTTACTGTTTAGGATGAATTGATGATTTTTGGAATGTGTGATAAGGAGGGGCTTGGGGGAACAATGAACAATGGGATTACTGTACTCTGAAGATTGGACTCGACTCGTCGGTTAGTTGGGACCATAATTTATCTTGTCTAGAAGAACCATGATTGGTCCTTCTAGTGGGGGAGGATGCTCAGTTTACAAGAGCCTATGTATAACTAGAAATTAACATAAAGATAAGAATGAGTATATAATATATCACCACCATTTTGTGGTGTGCTTCACTCATCACCTGCATGTGTTAGGTGAAGGCTCGGCCGTGATTCTAGTTACCCAATAAAGGGCTTTGAATCTGACGGAAAGGGTGTTGGCCTCTACCTAGAAAGAAACTAGAGTGTAGTATTTCTGCTACAGTATACAGAAGTCTAAGAACATTTTCCTCAAATTGTGCAACCTTTAAATAATGTCCATGATTTGTTTGTTGTTGTTTAGTTAGAACTGTACTAAAAAGGTTGCTTTCTTATTCCTGAAGATTTAATACTGAATTTCACACACTTTATTGGAAAGGCTAAAATTTATTGTCATGAGGACAATACCTCATTTTATTGAGGTTTTTATTTTCTCTATGTGATGAAGATAAAATTAGAACTGTGGCTAAATACTGTTACATTCTTTGTAAAATACGTGCTAATGTTTAGCTTATGTTTTTATGTCTGTATTTGTAATACTGCTGGTCAATGACCGAATAAATATTACGTTCACGTATTGTCATGAGGAAGTCTGGAAAGAAGTACTGTATGTATATTCTGATGAAATCTATTGTCTATTAGCGGAGTCCCCTTTTTCAGTTAAAGTCCTGATTTTTACTACTTTGTTGTAATGGGATGAAATGTTTTGTACTACAGTTAAGATGTTATTTGTTAAGAAATCTATACTTTCCTGTCTTTGTTGGTCACAGGCTTTCAAAAATGGCATTTGGCTTTTTTAATGGCATAGGACAGGCCATTAGTCCCACTAATAGAGTCACAGAATAGTCAGATAAATTTGCTGTGCAACAGCCGAGGGCTATAAAGCTATTCAGATTCACTTTTTGCCCAATGGATGGTTTCTTGGAGAATTTATGTAGTAGTATTCTGGTTACACTCAGTCATGTCTGAAAACCCACAGACATCATGAAAAGATCAAATTACTTATTAGGTTTTTATGTTTGTGTGTTGCATTAGCTGCCCTCCCCCTGCCCTTGTTAGACAGAACTCTTCCAATCTAAAAAAAACCCCTCCCCCAAAAAAGATTAACAGGTACATAACTTATTTATTTAACATTGCTACTGTATATATAGATGCTGTTCTTCAATGTTAATGGCTTTGCAGCTTGAGAACTTCATAAACTAAACCAGCTATATAGATATAGAGATATTAAATTAATTACATTAATTTCTATGAAATACTGCTTTTTTCTCAAAAGTAAAACAGAGAGACTGAATTTATGCTGATTTTAGAAACAAAGGACTTGGATAATTCAGTACAATCAGCTGGTAACATCATACACTGCCTGTAAATTTAATATTAGACTTTGGAGCTTGGAGTCAGACTTGAAAGACCTGGGATCAATAAAAGGGAGGTACAGTATAACGGATTCCTGAAGACATCCTCTGTGAGTCCCAGCCACATGGCTAGACACTACCCTTTCCCTCTTGTTACATTCACTTCAAAAGGCAACGATAAAGAGGTAGGGGGACAGTTCTACCTGCTGAACTGTGTTTCTGGGGACTGCAGCCCAGGAGGCAAGAACTGCTATGGGATTCCTATCCCAAAGAACCTGAAGCAAGGGGGAAGGATGGTACCTCGCTACCCGTGTGTGTGTGTAGTCACACACAAGCCTACCCCCCTACAATCAGGTGGTCAATACTACTTGCCAGACTTTTAAATGGCTTCATCGTCAAGGTATTGCCTAGCCATCAATGCCACATTCTGGAAGATCCAGTGAATACTCATCAGTCAGGAGCTAGGATTGCTACCACTATACCACTCACTCTCCTCTATTCACATTCACTGTACACAGATGGAAATTGTCTGAATATTGTTATGAACAAGGGAGCAGCATCCACACTAAGACTTGCACAAGTGGAGCACTTCTGCTGTTGCAAGGGGCAATTTTCACTGCTTCCCGCTTTCTTTTGCAGCTCCTGTGCCTGCTGCAGATATGTTCCTGAGGGTGAGACCCTATTTTTGGTGGGCACATGGGGCTGTAATGCAGAGAGAAGGGGGGAGGGTCAGTGAAAATTGCTCCTCTCCCCCATGCAGAAGCATTCCACTTGCACCAGATTAGTTTGGATGGTGCCCAAGATTTCCATTGTCTTTAAAATTCAACTTACAGCTAATGTAAACTATATCTCAAGACTGGTTTAAAATATGTTTATTCTTTTTAAAGAGAGTTGAGTATGTTGCAGTCCTTATATTCATGTCTTCCTCAGCATGCCTTATACAGAGTTGATGTCCTCATGATTCTAGGTCTGGGCTTTAAGGGAACACATACATACAACTGTATGGTCAGTGTGATAAACTCTAGTATTTGTGGCTTGCCTTTGTATTAAATATAGTATGCTTCACCAAAGGCTTTCTGAAACTGTAGGCAAACTACACATGATGTTTAAAGTGTCATTAGACCTGACAGGCTTAGTTTTTCTTTGTGAATGGCAAATGGATTCTCCCCAACACAGTCTGGAAACATGGTGGGGAGTAGGGAGTTTTTAATCCTACCAACTATCACAGCCACAGTCTGTGGGAGGCCTGATCCAGCTGCCTTTTATCCCAGGAAAAAAAGTTCCCAGTGCTCTGTGTGGGGTGGGAGATAAGTGGGGCTGGGGAAAAAACAAACAAACCAGAAAGAGAATTGCCATACTTCAGAGATGGCTAGTTTCTGTATTTTAGGGGGCTGCTCTGTTCTCTGTTCAATGATCTAGGATCCTTCAAGCGTTACCAGGCTATACAAAGCTAGCACTAATCTACCGGTAAGTTCTTGACAATTACACAGTACATGCACTTGGGCAAAGCTAGGGTAAAGGTAAAATGTGTCGTCGAGTCGGTGTTGACTCCTGGCACAGAGCCCTGTGGTTGTCTTTGGTAGAATACAGGAGGGGTTTACCATTTCTTCCTCCTGTGCAGTATGCGATGACGCCTTTCAGCATCTTCCTATATTGCTGCTGCCTTATATAGGTGTTTCCCATAGTCTGGGAAACAAACCAGTGGGGATTCAAACTGGCAACCTCTGACTTGCTAATCAAGTCATTTCCCCACTGCGCCATTAGGTGGCTCAAAGCTAGGATATTGCATGCCAAATTCTTAAAAAGGTGTAACAAAATACGATTTTTTTCATGCACAACTTCTGAAAACAATTGTAATGTCAATGGACTGGTTCCCACAATCATTCAAATCTAGGTTTAATGTGGGTTACCAACATTAGCATGGCTGTCCTAAGGTGGTTTATGATGCAAGATGAATCTAAGATTCTCACCTTGTCATGAGTTGACACAATCAAGCTAATGTCAGTAACCCACATTAAACCTAGTTTCAAATGATTGTGTGAACCAAGCTTATATGTATGCAAACCATGGACAAATCTACCCATCGTAACTAAAATCTGGGAGGACCAGTAGAAATCAGATATAACTCATCTGTGGATTGGATCTGGCCCATAGACCACTGTTTGCTCACCTCTTAGATTTCATCCTTTACATTTTTTTTTTTTTAAACAACAAACATGAATTAGCCACTTTCTATTCATTTTGACTGTGAAAAATATCTGGGATCAAAATCCAAAACTTTTTGGAGAGCTGTTAGGGTCACTAAACCATCACAAGATACATCAAATGTTGTCACTGATTCATAACTTCTGTCACATGAGAATAATGGGGACTCTCTTTATGACTAATCCCAATATGACTTTCACTCACCTGGCTAGTGGAGAGATTGAATCGATTGCTTGTCAAATATGTTTCATCAGTAAATATGTCTGGCAGTTCCTTGAAGTGTTCACGGGCTGTCTCTCGCAGCCCCAGCAAGTGATTGTCTATTGCCATTCCTGTGATAGCCTAGGACATTGGTACAGTATAGGATGTAATTGGACATGTACAAAATTGTAGATACATCCCACAGATTTTGGTACTGTTGGACATAATTTAATGCTGTTTGGTTGGAGTGGGTAGTATGTTTGTTTTCTTCAGTTTCAATACAAAATGCAAATTTTACCATGGTTTTTGTGAGTGCAGAGAGCATATCTGAATTCCACACAGTGTAAGTGCTCACTGCTTTTCAAGACAGAATTCTGCAAGTTACAAGACTTCTAAAAGTTAGAATGAGGGGAGGGAGACCAGTCATCCATTGACTTTGATTTCCATTATGGATGATTTCTAGGCCTGAAAAGTGTTAAGGATCATTATCTTCTGTTATGCTTACTGGAAAATTGTCATGCTAAAGAGTTAATCTTATGTTCTTGCAAGTGATTTCTATAGCAACCTTTCTATAAGTAATCTAAAGCTGCAAGAGGAGTTATAGGAACTGTGCATATGCACCATTTGCTCCAGCAGTACTCACATGAGCTAAAACAAGAGTTGGGCTGGGTATACTTTGTTATAGGCATCCACGGAATAATGATTGGGTGACCAGAGGATTAAGGTCCAGTGATTGCTAGTGAAGTTTGGAGACAATGAGGCCACAACTGGGGTGGACGTGCACTATGTCTATCAAATATTGTTTGTGCACTTAATGCGTGCTCCTTCAACACATCTGTGCATCTGTTCATTTTCTTGAGTCTGTGCATGCTTTTGGACATACCAGTCTCCACTACTAAATAACTACAGCCATCCCCACCACATTTCACAGATCATATCTACCAAATCACTAGTTGCTTTAGCATTATCTGGGACTCTGCTGGTAGAAAAGTGTCTCTAAATTTCCTTTACTTCTGAATAACTAAGCCAGTTATCCCTCATGCCACTTCAGGGATTATATCCACCCAAAGACAGAGTAGAATCTCTATACTACTACTCTGAATGAGTAGAATTATCTTTTAATAATCTTTTAAATATTTTGATTTGTTTTAATCTTTTGCCATTCTATAACTATCCCAAGTATAACTTGAAAAGTATAAAATGGTAAATACCTACTGCTGATACAAAAATAGAACATGTACAATTATATGTTTGAAAACATATATATTGGAAAGTTAATTTAATTCCATCATTAGAAAACTGGCAACTTAAACTTTGGGAATATGCATTAATGGCTAAGATTACTTTATTCATAAAAAATAAATCAGAGAATAAATTTGTTTCTATATGGGAACCGTTTATATATTATAATTTGGTTCATATCAAATTATATCAAAACGCCATATCCAAGATTTGGATTTTCTTTGTAAACAAGGCTACAAGTTTTACATGTTCAATTTTGATGTCTGTATCATGCGTAGATATGTTACTCAGCTGTTATTGGGTTGGAACGAAATGATAGGAGGAGATAAGATGGGGAAGTGGAATCCAAGTTGATGTATTAGATAACTGTGAGATGTCATATGTGTTTCCTTTTATTCTTTTCTTTTTTATTGCTGTTTATTGGCTGTTCTTTAACATGTCACTAAATAAATAAATGAATAAATAAATAAATAAATGTATGCACAAAGATAGTAAAACAATACTTTTAGGATGAAAGTTCACAATGTGGTATGTTTTTGTTTTAACTTTTGCACACAGAACTCTTTCCTTAGACTGGATGCAATTAAAAAGGGGAAAACAGGTTTTTCTGAGAAAGACAGCTCGGTTGCTTTTAAGGGCTCCTCCAAGCACTGAGAAAAGCACAGTACTGTGTGGAGGTCAGCACAGTGGGGAATGGCTCTCACACTGAATTTTTTTTGCCAGAGCGGCGCCCATTTGACAAATAGTGAAGATCACTGATATTGGTTCAGAACAGAAAAACTGGAAATTGTAAAATGATTTTATGAGGCACAAGAGCAGAAGGAGCTGTAGCTGAAGCTGCAACTAATCATCATCATCATCATCATCATCATCACCACCACCACCACCACCATCAGACAATTACAAAAAGCAACTTTACTGGGAACAGCATATATTCTGCGACAATATCTAGAATAACAGCAACAACATTGATAATAAAATTCAACCATCCCAAGTCCTTGGGAAGGACTCAATGTCTGGATAAAACAAACCAGTCAATAACACCTGTCTGACTGTATAAATTAATAATAATGATGATGATGATATTGATGATGATGATGATGATGATAATAATAAACCCCCAGTGAAGCACTACCTTGGAGTGGTTGTGAGGCTTGCATGCTCTGAGGAAGGTGAGAGCTATGCCAGAGGTCCAGCCATACTGGACAGGTCTCACCAGAGGAGCCAGACAAAGAGTGCCTCTCCCATCAACAATATGGTGAGAAGTAACTTTAATAAATCTATACTGGATCGGTCATCGCCTGGGTCAACAAGGACCGCGCCAGGTGCTGGAGTCCCTGGACATCTGGTGGCAAGTGGGCAACAGGATTCAGGATCTTCAGTTGAGCAACCAGAGCTGGAGACTGCAAGGTTACTGGAAGAAACGTCGCTTAACGGGAAAAAAAATACAAAAAATGCCAAGAAGGAAATAATGATCTGCTATTACAAGTCTAGTCCAACGAGAAGAGGTTATTTAAAAAGAATGTACCAAATTTGGAAAGAGAAGCATCCAGATACAGAAGTCACAGAACAAAGGCTAGCAGACCAGAGAAGATTCATAATAAGAAATAAAGTATTCACAGGAGTAGAGCTGGAAGAACTGCAAAGAGCAACACAGGCTCAAGATATGGAAGAAGAATTACCACCAACTGAAGAAGTTGCTCAGGCGCAGGTGGAGGAGGTGTTGGAAATAGAGGATGCCACTGTTGCTGAACTGTTTCAAATTCAAAACCAGGCAACCTCCCCTTTTCCTTCACCTCAAAAACCCAAATGCCATTTAACAGAAAAGCAACAAGAACTAAAGCAAAAAATAACTGAGCACATGAACCAAACAACCACCAGAGTTCGACTTCCAGCTCTAAAACAGTTGCCAAAAAACCACTTGCTCAGGCATTAAAAGATGTCAATGCTGCACTTGCAGAAATAACAACCAATAATTTGCAAGAAACAAACCAACTAATGTACAGTGCAGCAACAATAACAACACAAGAGCTCGGATATAAGATCAGTGGACCTGTCAAAAAAGAAAGTAGTACATCACCTAAATGGAAGATTAGATTAGAAAATAAAATCTCCAGGCTCAGAACAGATGCTAGTAAATTGAAAGATATGAAAGACAAGAAGCTGAAGAATGAAAACATCAAAAACAGTATCTGATCCAAAAACACCACCTAGATTCAAGGAAAATTAGAGAAGTCCTGGAAATAATAAAGCAGCAAATAACAGCAGTGTCAAAGAAGATTAGCAGATACGAAGCCAGAATCACACAACACAGGCAGAATCTCCAATTCCAGTCGAATCAGAGACGTTTCTACCAAAGCATAGAAGGAGAAACTGCAAGAAACGTAGAAACACCAAATAAAGAAGAAACAGTGCAGTTCTGGGGGAAATTATGGGACAATCCAATAGATTATAATAAAGAAGCAGGCTGGATGAAAGAGGTTGAAAAATGTAACCAACAAATGCAAGATCTAATAATAACACCAGAATTAATAAGTGAAAGAGCAAAGAAAATTAAAAATTGGACTGCTCCAGGCGATGATGAACTGCATGGCTTTTGGCTTAAACACCTAACAAGCCTTCATAAACAACTATCAAAACAGTTCAATCACATTTTGCAAGGAGGTGATATTGAAGAATGGCTAACAACTGGGAAAAATCATCTCAAAATGAAAGACCCAGCAAAAGGTGCAGTTCCAAGTAATTTTAGACCGATAACCTGCCTGCCAACCATGTTCAAATTATTAACTGGAATAACAGCAGATGAAGCGATGCAACACTTATTAACTAACAAACAGCTTCCAGTTGAACAGAAAGGAAATTGTCCGAACACCAGAGGCACAAAAGACCAGCTGCTGATTGACAAAATGATTTTAGAAAATTGCAAGAGAAGAAAAACAAATCTAAGTGTTATATGGATTGACTACAAGAAAGCCTTCGATTCATTGCCTCATACACGGATACTAAAATGTTTAGAAACAACTGGTCTCAGCAAAAACATTCAGCTATTTATTAAAAAAAGCAACGAGCATGTGGAGTACACAGTTAACAATCAATGGTGAGACACTTGGACAGGTTAGCATTAGAAGAGGCATTTTCCAAAGGGACTCACTATCCCCTCTGTTGTTTCTAATTGCCATGACCCCACTTTCACAAATACTAGACAAAACAGGCCTCGGATACCAAACATCTAAAACATCAAGTAAAATCAACCATCTGCTGTACATGGACGATCTGAAGTTGCATGGAAAGTCCCAGTCAGAAACTGAATCATTGCTAAACACTGTCCGTATGTTCAGTAGCGATATAGCAATGGAGTTTGGACTAGACAAGTGTGCTGCATTAATAATGAACAGCGGGAAAATAAGAAAAACAGAAGGAATAGAAGTACCCAATGGAAGCAACATCAAGAACCTGGAAGAGAAAAAACCTTACAAATACTTGGGCATTCTCCAGGCTGATAACATCGCACACACTGAAGTTAAAAGAAAAATTGGAAGTGAATACATCAGGAGAGTTAGAAAAATCCTCAGGTCCAAACTCAATGGTGGGAATACCATACAAGCCATAAACACCTGGGCTATACCTGTTATCAGATACACTGCAGGAATAATAGACTGGACCCAGACAGAGCTAGAGACGCTAGATCGTAAGATCAGGAAAATCATGACCATCAATCATGCTCTGCACCCCCGCAGTGATGTAGATAGGCTATACCTCCCTCGCGGCTCAGGTGGAAGAGTAATGCTGCAAGTCCATCAAACAGTAGAGGAGGAGAAAAGAGGCCTTGAAGAATATATAAGGGACAGTGAAGAAGATGCACTTCAAATGGTCAATAACGCGAAACTATTCAACACCAATGAAAGAAAGCAGGCCTACAAGAAAGAACAAGTCAAGAACCGAGCAGAAAAATGGAAAAATAAGCCCCTGCATCGTCAATATTTGCACAATATAAGTGGAAAATCAGACATCACCAAGACCTGGCAATGGCTTAAGAATGGTTGCTTGAAGAAAGAAACAGAGGGTTTAATACTGGCTGCACAAGAACAGGCACTAAGAACAAATGCAATAAGAGCAAAAGTCGAAAAATCCACAATAAACAGCAAGTGCCGCCTTTGTAAAGAAGCAGATGAAACCGTGGACCACCTAATCAGCTGTTGTAAAAAGATCGCACAGACTGACTACAAACAAAGGCATGACAAGGTAGCAGGGATGATACACTGGAACATCTGTCAATTACAAAAGTCAATTACAAAAAGCAGCTTTACTGGGAACAGCCTATATTCTGTGACGATATCTATAACAACAACAACATGGACAATAAAATCCAGCCATCCTAGGTCCTTGGAAAGGACTCGATGTCTGGATAAAACAAACCAGTCAATAACACCTGTCTGTGTAAACAAGAAATAATAATAAACATTTATAAAGTACTAAAGAGCAGAAGTCCCCTCCCTAGCCTTTTTAAACAAGTGTACCCCTTATTTTGCAAGCCTTTAGCTTAGGTACTCCATAAAGGCTCTCTCTTTCTATACAAGTATACTTGTTTCATTAATTTCAAAAAGACTGCTTATGAGTAACTTAATCAGCATGTACAGTAAATCAGTGACTGGAGTAGCCTGTCTCATAACTGTAACATGTTTATTTTATTTATATTTTTATTTTATACCACCTTTTGTCCTAAGACCCCAGGGCAGTTGACAAAATAAAAACAATCAAATGTATAAAAAATTATAAACATATAATTTATCATTAACATATAAGTCTGTGTCTGTGTCTGTGTATACACAAATTTAAGTGTTAGGGTTAGGGAGCCAGGCTACCACAGTCACTGGCTCACATCTACACTAAGTTATCCATAAGCAGTCTTATTTAAATGAATGGGGCAAATTTACCTATTCCATTAATTTCAGTGGGAGGACTCAGTGCTAATTTCCTGAAGCCTTTCAGTCAGGCTGTGGAGAAGGTTACATGAGCTTCATCATGTAGCTAGCCAATCATGAGCAGAGGAGGAGGGTCTTCACTCTCCTCCCTCCCGTTCAGCTGTGAACACAGCTTTGAGGATGTGTCAGCTCCAGGCCAGCAATCCTCAGATGGGGAATAAAATAGTGCAGCTGCAGTATGGGGAGGCTGGAGGACTCTGAGCGCCCCCTGGGAGCCTTTCGAGTAATCCCTGTTGGGAATCCCAGATCTGGAATATTCAAACCACTTCTCACCTATCTCAGTAATCCTTACAAGTATTTCTATCCCCTTATTGTATATGTTGGGGCTGAAGCTGAGAGGCACCTAATGTATTCATGGCAAAGGAAGAATCCGAACATCCCAATTCACAGCAGAAATGAAGGGAGAAGAACAGAACTTCGGCAAGGTTCTCCTCTTTGCTAACGTCTAAGCTGATGAATTATACTAAGGGTTCTTCAGGTCTCATTAGGAAAACGTACCCGGGAGATAAATGCTGGCACATTCATTGGTACATATGTTCAGTGAGTTGTGAGGAAGGATTGTAAACCTAGAACTGGTCACCATGGTTTCCCCTCATCAAGAAGAAGTGGACTTGAGGATCAACAGAAATATTTTGCTATCCAACATGATTTATAAGGCTTTTAGCAATGACATTTTCCCAACATAGATCAATGTCATGTCTGAAGAAGGAGACTGAGATGGGCTAAGGGTGAGTTGACACATAGCGGGGAGGGGGACATAATAAATTAATGTTTTTAAGGCTACAAGTTTAATGTAGCTGTACTGCTTCTCTAACAAAGGAATAATTCAATAAATTGAAACCCATGTTCTTCTTCTTTTTAAAATGAGATGGGTATTTTCCCTCTTTAGTTCAAAGCTATTTGGCTTAGGAGGGTTGTCACATGGTTAGAAAGAACCCCAGCCTGGCTAGCCTATTCTTGTGCCTTTTACACAAGCTTCATAGGAAGGAATTAGCAGGCGAAGCTTTTCACAGCATGGAGATGAAGATTATCTCCTCCTAATTGCCACAGATCAAATGGCTGTAAGCCCAGCTTTAGGGGCTCGTTCAAAAGCTGGCAACCTTAATTTGGTTTCAAGCTATAGGCTTGCCATCATGTTCATTCCACTGATGAGCTACACAGATTCTAAAAGTGTGCTACTTTTTTAAAAAAGGTAAGAGAATGAAGAAATATAAATGATCAACACTGATCTTATCTGTACCATGCATCTGAGGGACTTGTACCCCGGTTCATTTTTCAAATAAACACAGGTACAGTCGTTCACACAAAAACACATCTGCAGAGGGCAGACATCTGCACACTCATACAACATAATGTCTGAACAGAGCTATAGTGTCAATGCAATCCTATGTATATCTACTCTGAAGTAAGCCCCGTTAAGTTCTGTGGGACTTACTACCAGGTAAACATGCGCAGGATTGCTCTGTGGGGAACTATCGGGTTGGCTGGTTTGTGAAGAGAGAGCTGGGAACTGCTTTGAAGTGCGGGGCACTATCGGGTTTGTTGGAGAACGAAGAGAGAGAGCAGGGAGCTGCTTTGAAGTGTTTGTCGGAGATTCGCATTGAGGTGTCCCACAGTGAGTTGGCCACAGAGAGTTGTCCTAGACACTGATCTGTGTGTCTGATCATTCATAGTCATTTATGTCAATGTAGCACCTCACTGCTCTTTGTGATGCAAATGCATAAATGACAGTCCCTGATCCAAATAATTCCAGAGACAAAGAAACAGAGAGGCTGTGCACACGAGCAGCCAAACCCAGGCTTGGGCAGCCCTGCCTGGGTTTGGCTGCCTGTGTGCAGCACCAGAATTGTGGGCAATCCTGGCACTGCTTCCCCCGCAAGCCCAGGAATTTAGCTCAGGCTTTAACCTGGATTGTTAAAGCACCATTTACCCCAGGTTTGGTGTCATGAGCATGCATGGGCTGCACGCATGCAATGGGGGATTCCCACTCCCAGAGGAATGCACTCCCAATGTACTGCGCTCATCACACGGTGCATTCAAGTCCCTGCCTCCAGAGATCCGTGCTGCATGGAGAAGTGTGGATTGTGGGCGCATGGCGGCGCGCCGAAGAGGACATTGCCGATCGTCTGGGGGAAAGTAGGCCCATGCCTGCCTCTCCCTCCTTCCTGCCCTCCTCCTCACCTCTGTTATGGTTGTGAGGATGGCCTTAGACTGTCATAAAAATATATTGGTATATCACATTTCATAAAGCAATTAAAAAATTTTTTTTTAGCTAAATGTGTTGGCTCTTATAGGATCACAAGTAAATTCTATGTGTTAGTGAGTGTGAATGGAGTCTATATGACCAAAATAATAATGGCATCCAGCTCTCATTGGATACCACCAGTTCAGATTGCAGGTGGAAGATCATATGTTTCATATGTCAAAGACAGGGCAGGGTTTTTTATTTGTATGTTTTAAGTGTTGTGGAAACTTAACACAATGACTCATGGAATTCTTTAATTCATTATTTGACCTTTGAAGAAATTAATTTAATTTCATTGTTATACTATTGTGTTTTTATGTGCAAAATACAGGGTTCTAATCAAGACAGAATAATAGTTTGCATACCAAAATAGTATAGTTGGTCTGAGCAGTTATTGCATCCTTAAATTGCTGCATTTTCTCAGAGTCCTGCAAACAAAGAAGAAATATAACAATGTTGAACATGCCTCCATTAATTGCATGGCAATTGATTTTTGGCTACAATCCTGCGTGGCTAGGCTACTTTAATCTCACTGAAGTAAATGAGATCCAAACAGCCAGCAAGAAACTTTAGCTATTCCAAAATATTTATTTTGGTGGGGCACATAAAATGAATGGATACCTCACGAAGTAGGAAACTGCACCTGAATATGTTAAGGTCAGAGAAAATAATTAAGCTGGAGGCTGTGTTTGAAAGCCTGATGAATATTTTATGGTGGCTGAATGGAATCAGGAACAACCAGTGTATCAAAACAATATTTTTTCCTGGCTTTATCTCATTTTGATGCAACCATGTAATTTCAGAGTGATGTTGATTACCAAGGTCAGAGCTACACATTATGGCTGCTGTGTGGCAACCACCAAAAGCAGCAGGCCCATACCTCGCCCCCGCCCATAATATTTTGTGAACATTATTTTGTGATGTAAAATGTGGGACGTGATGTCACCGTCTCTTTGCAAGTTTCCCCACTCTCACTCTTCTTCGACTGTAAAAACAGGTTGCTTACCTATAACTTTAGGTGATTCTTGTTCATTCACAACTTGGGTTCTGTGCCTGCACAGTAGCCCTTACAGAAGGATTCTATAGCTCCTCAAGGTGCTCAGCAGCTCCGTCCTTTGTGCGCAGTGCACACTTGGTACCTTTGGCAGCAGAGTGCCTGTTGCTCAGTTCTTGAATGACCACTGTGAAGTTCTTTGATGCAGCTTGTGGATGAAAGATAAGTAGATTTTAAGGTGAAGTATCCAAGCAATGGGGAGGCTGGGCAGGTGTTGTAAATGAACACAAATCACCAAAAGATCATCTGTTACAGGTAAGCAACCTGTTTATCTTTAAGGTGATTCATGTTCCTTCACAACTTGGGTGATCAGTGAGCTCACTGAATGGTGGACGGTACAAGGATGCCATTAAAGCACTTTCTTTAAGACTGCCAACCAAAACTGGCCTCAGCCGCTGTTCGGATGTTAATGGCATAATTTTTGATTAAGGGTAAGTTTGTAGACCAGGTAGCTGCCTTATGAATGTCTGTTAAGCTAATGCCGGATATGTGGGCTTCAGAAGTAGCCACTGCTCTGGTGGAGTGTCGCTTAATCACAGATGGAGGTTTCACCTTTGTAGTGAATAACACAGATATATAAGCTCTACAGGCCAGTGTGATAGTTTCTGCCTGGAAATAGGATTTTCTTTTTTATTTCCTTTATAGGCTAAGAAGAGATGCTGAGATTTCAGAAAGCCTTGGTTCTACTGATGTAAAGAGGACAGCTCTTCTGACATCCATGGCATGGAGCGAACGTCTAGGGGAGTCTTTGGATTCATTAAGAAAGAAGGCAAGACTATGTCTTCTTTAATGTGGAAATCAGACAGTATTTTAGGTATGAAGGAGGGGTCTGTTCTCAGTACAACCTTATCTGGGAAGAATCTGGTATGGGGGAATTGACCCTTAAAGCAGCTAATTTTGCTGACTCTCCTTGCAGATGTTATAGCCACTAGGAAGGCAGTATTCAAGGTTAGCAATTTAAAGGTAGTAGAAGCCAAGGGCTCAAAGAGCGGTTCGGTTAGAGTAGAGAGGACCAAAGAGAGAATCCACAGCAAAATTGGTCTTATAGGGGGAAACATATTGTTGAGGCACCTTAGGAACTTGTTACAGGCTGGGTGTGAGAAGACGGTCTTGGCATCCCAGCCTGGGTGAAGGGCCAATAGAACTCCCATATGGACCTTAATAGGATAGTTAGATAAATTTTGATTCTTTAAAGAGGTAAGATAAAGGAGGATTTCTCTTATAGTGGTTTGGTGAGGGTCAAAGCCCTTCATAGAGGTGCAATTCGAGAACCTCTTCTATTTTCAGCTGTAGTTATGCCTAGTGGACATGCACATTCAGAAGAATACTATCTAACATTAGACTTTCCTGCCATTAATTTCAAGGTTTGGAGGTTGTGGTGGATGACCCCTCCCCCACCTAAAATAGAAGATCCTGTCACTACGGAAGTCGAAGGTGACACCCTTGAGAGAGTTGTAAGAGAAGAGGAAACCATAGGCCACCATGGTGTGAATATGATGCAGCGTGTCTTCTCCTGCAAGACCTTGGCAAGGACTCTGGATAGGATTGGGAAGGAAGGGAACCAATAGAATAATTCATTCCTCCAAGAATCTGGTATGCAACACCTAGGGAGTCCTTCCCCGGGCCAGCTCTGGAGCAATAGAGGCAACATTTCTTGTTGGTATGAGACACAAAGAGGTTCACTCAAGCGGTTTCCCAATGACTGAACAGTTTGGAGAGCACAGCTTAATTGATTTCTCATTCATGCTGCTGACATATTTATATTTCTCTGCTGAAGGTGTATGGTAGGATGTTGTCTTTGCACTTTACGTGTAGAGCCAGAGGGAATATGTTGTGCTGAATACTCCGGTCCCATAGCTGGATTGCTAGACTGTAAATAAATCTGGAGACTATACCCCCTTGGTGATTTATGTATGTGATTGTTATAGTGTTGTCTAATAGAACTTGAACTGTTCAATTCTTTAGAAGTAGGAATGACTTGAGAGTCAACAGGACAGCCAGAAGTTTCAGGTAACTGATATGGAATGAGGCTTGGTAGGTGTTCCATAGTCCTTGAGCATGGAAACCCACACAGTGTACTCCCAGACTCTCAGGGAGGCAACTGTTGTCACTCTTAGAGTGGGAGTCAGGGTTTGGAGAGGAATATCCTCAGAGATTCCACTCTAGAGTCCATCAGCAAAGGGAGCTCAGCATGGATTGTGGAATGACTAGCCACGTTTGTTGACTGTCTACATTTGGTTTGAACACTGACAGAAACCAGAGTTGAAAATGAAACATTTTTAGTCTCGCAATGCAAGAGGCCATCAAGTCTAAGAGTTTTTGGATGGAACTTGCCCTTTGTTTGGGATCAGCTCTGAAGCAGATCAAGTCTGCAATTAAAGCAAGCCTTCCATTAATGCAATTAATTGAATTAATTAATGCAAGCCTTCTTTACTCTGGTAGATAGGCTCTTTTTGACTGAGTGCCTAGTACAGCCCCTATATAACTGGTTTTCTGTAGTGGTTGAAGAATAGATTTCTTCCAGTTTATTTGGACTCCTAGGTCTTCTAGGAGACTTAAGATCTAGTGGATGTGTGCACAAAGGGAAATTCTGTTTGGTGAAGTGACCAACCAATTGTTCAGGTATGGAAAGACAGAGATTCCCTGGATTCTCAAGTGAGCAATGATTGTGCTCATACAGTACATTTCGTGAAGACACGAGGTGCAGTTGAGAGGCCAAAAGGCAGTACCTTTTATTGGAATGCTTAATTACCCAGGATGAATCTTGGGTACTTTCTGTATTTCAGCCTTATTCTGATATGAAAGTAAGGTCTTTCAAGTACAATGTCGCAAGCCATTCTTTCTCTGTCATTGGGGGGAGAATGCCTTGTAGTGAGATCATGCAGAACTTCCATGGTTGAATGAATCTGTTGAACCAGTGGAGGTCCAGTATAGGTCACAGGCCTCCATCTCTTTTTGGAACTTGGAAGTATCTAGAGTAGAAACCATTCCGTAAGTTCTCCTGTGGAACAAGTTCTATTACCTCTTCCTCCAGCTGGTTTTTTATCTCCATTTGTAAGATAGGAGTTGAATGGGTATATTTTATCCCTACAAAGGTGGGGGTACTAGTGAATTCTATTGTGTATCTAATGGAAATGATACTTCACCCATTGGTCTGAGGTAATAAGGTTCCAAGTAGGGGGGAAAGGGGGCTAGTTTGATATTGGAATGGGGTCCAGAATAGTGGAGGCCTGTGATCAAATGGTCAAAGATTAGATGTTTAGATTGGTCCTGCTATTTTGACTTATGCTGTTGTTTCTGCTCAGGACTGTAGAATGTCTTTGGTTATATTGAAAAGGCTGATGGTAGTCCTTACGATTGGACCTAGTGTACTGAAACTTTTGCCTCCCAATTTTTTTATATTTTGGGGAGTAGGACTGAGGTGTTGCTTTAGAAGTAAAAATTTTAGCAATATATTTCAATTTCTTCATTTTTTCCATCGCATCATCAGTTTGTGAACTGAACAAACCATCACCATCAAAGGTGAGGTGCTCTATTTTGCCTTTCATATCAGCCTGTAAGGATGCAGAACATGTGTGGCGTGAAAAGGAGATAGCTTCTGCTCAGGAGCAAGATTCTGTTTCTGTAAGGTGTTTAGCTGTACTGAGATGTTGCCCGGTGATATCAGTGGACCTCAGAAGTACTTCTTTGAATTTAGATCTGAACCTTAGATCAGGTTCAGTCAGGCACATCTTTAAGATCTTCCTTGAAATTGTCTCATATAGAATAATTATTTGGCCATATAGGCCATGTAATTTGCAATTTTGATGGATAGGCAAGAAGCAGAATAGGATCTGTGCCCCATTGTGTCTAATTTTCTCCCTTCTTTATCGACTGGCACGGAATGTTTCCTACCATATTTATTCCCCATGTCACAGTCTACCACTAACGTGCTATGTGTGGGTGCCTGAAGAGAAAGGTATAATCTTCTTTTCTATAGAGACTTTCTAGGCATTTAGAAGTAGATGGCAAGGGTGCCCCAGGCCGATTTTGCAGAATTAGCAAGGGTGGGCAATATAGGCAAGGCAGCCAGATGGGATGCAGTGGAAGATGCCATGAAGTTGTATACAGGATCTGTAACTTCCAGGGTGTAGGAAGTTCCAAACCCAGTACCTTGGCCATTGGCCAGCACCTTGGCCATTCAGCAACCTGGATATGATAGAGTTTTGTTTCTTCAGTTGGAGAATCTGAGGGTTGATTAGGTATGTTGTCATCTAGGGGTAGGTTGAAGGGTTCTCTGTTTGTAAAGAATTGTCTTTTGAGTCAGAGACAGATGTATATTCATTGTCTGATCTTTCCTTGTCAGGGGCAGGGGATTTATCTTGGTTTCGTGAATGTATAATCTCCGCTTCTGGAGATCTAGGGAGAGTTGGTACAGAAGTTTGTTTATTGCTTGGTTCTCCCTGAGGCCAATCCAAGGCAGCCTGGGACACATGTGGTGGAATGTCAGGCTTCTTAAATGTGGATAGTTGTTGCCTTTCTAGAGGTCTGTCATGCAAAGTGGCAGCAGTAGATCTTAGCTTTTTAAGTTTCCAGAATCTGAACTCATCACAGTCATATGGCAAGGCAGGTAAAGACATGTAACTTGAGTCTTGAAATCTGCCCCACCTGCATGCATAGCCCAGATCCAAAGCCCCTGGGGTGCTTCAATAGCCCATCCTTCTCTTGAAGGAGGAATAGGTTGAACCAGAGTGATGGAACTTTTCCTTCCAAGGATACTGAGGTACATAAGATGGGGGGAAAGAGGGGGTCACTCTCTCAAGAGAGGCTGAGGAACTTTTAGGAACTGGTACTGAACCAGATCCAAGGTCCTCCTCTGTATCCAACCCATGTAAAGAGAATCCTTTAAAGGTAGAACCTGAAAGTGTTGTGTGGGTGGAACCCGGGATGGACTCTATATCTTATCATGATGGGAAGTCTTTCAACACTGAAGGATTAGAGGGAAAATCAACAGCTAAATTACAAGTGTTGATTGTAACCTCAGGTTCAGGAGTCATGGTAATGATCAGTGTTGGTTGTAATAAGAACAGTGGAGTTTTGATAGTCAAGGCCGAGATTGGAGGTTACAGTGGGTCCATGGGTATTGGCACTGATACCAATGTCAAAACCGGAGTCAGTGTCAGGAGGGGTGACAATCAGATTCCCTCGGAGTCCAAGTTTACTTCTGGATGTGCGGTGGAAGATTGTTCGGCAGTCAGTTTTGAGAACTGAAGAGTTGAAGGGGAAGGTGTATGAATCCCAGCCCCAAAATGACTGGGGTCAATATTTGGGCTGTTGTTGAAGACTGGGAAGGAGTAAAAGGAGGTGTAGAGCCTCCACTTTTGGAATCTTAAGCGCAGACAGATCATGTACATTCTTCGATGTTGAGGGGATCAATATTGGTCCTTCAACATAAGAGGGATCAACATTGAGGCTGTATTTGACGCCGAAGAGAAGGATTTCTGATGTTTAGAGTAGGAATGTGATGAGGAGTAATCTCCTTTATTCCTCCTTTTCTTATGGTGTTTCTGATTATCCTCCTTGGGTACATCTTTAGGCTTCTTAAAGACAGAGCACTCTATGTCCACATGCGCTGACGTGGCAAGCTCTCTGAAGAGCAGCTAGATATCAATGTCGGGCTAGAGCATCAATCATCAGAAAGCCTCAATGTTGACTGTATTGACAACGTCTGAGATTGTGCCATAGGAGTTGGGGGCGGGGGGGGGGGGGCAAAGGGCTTCTTTGTAGAGAGCAGCCTGGAGTTTAATTCTCTACTTGTTCTTGTTTGCTTGGAAAATGAGAGACAAATTTTACAAACCCAAACAACATGGTGCTCCCCCAAATACAGCATACACTGATTGTGTTTGTCCAAAGATGGGAGTGTCCTGCCACAAAGAGGACAGCTCTTGAACGTCTTTTTAATGTCCATTAGTGGAAGTAAGAGGAAAACCAAGTCTAAGGGATATGCAAAAAGAAAACCTTAAATGATTTGTAGTCAAACTGAGAAATCAGCAATTCTTTCTACTTTCTTTTTCCAGGAACCAAGGCCAAACAAAGAGCGAGTGCTCAGCCAAGTGCACATGACAGTGGTAGAGAAAGAACTAAGCAGCAGGTGCTATGCTGCCAAAGATATCAAGCATGCAATGCACAAGAAGGATGACACCTCAGAGCACCTTGAGGAGCTCTAGAATCCTTCCGCGAAGGCTACTGCGCAGGTGCAGAACCCAAGTAGTGAAGCAACTCGAATCACCTTAAAGATCTAAATGTTACTAAGGGAAAGAGGAGGATAAAATAGGGCTGTTGTTTTCGGTACTGGCCACACATTGGTCATAATGTGTAATTCTAATTTTAGGCTGGAGAATGGCTATATATTTGTTTTCTCTGAGTTGAAGGTATGATGACAGAGGCATTTTGTGACTGGTGTTGCTCACACACCCTACAGTCTCTGTCTGCAGGCTTCACAGATTTGTATAGTGTTTCTAAAACCTACTAATCCTGTTTGGGCAGAGATGATGATGGGACAAAATAAGTGAGGGTACATCACAATAAACTGTGCCTCTATCATACACCAACAACCCCCTGAAAAACAGCTGTCCCCAGCTTTAAAGAGATTAGAAAGGTTTCAAGAAACCACCAAACTGTATTATACTCTTTCATAGATGGAAGAGTTTAATGAGTTTAAATCGTATGAGGAGAGATGGGATAATTACCCTAGAAAAATTATTGTGGGTGTGTTCAGAATCAGCCCACAGAGCTCCCTGCTGGTGTCATTTGTAAAGTGAGCAGTACTGAATTGCTTTACTTAGGGGCAAAGTACATCTTGCATGCAAATACATCTGTGTAATGATGCCCTGGCAGACCTTTTTGTTAAGAAAAGCAGCTTTGGAAGGCTGCGATTTTGAGTGAGGCTGGTGCAGGGGCTTAACTCTTTTCTTGCCTGCTATTTTTCTGCATTAAATGGCACCTCCCAAGATGCTTCCCCCTATAGGATTATTACCTATATTTGTGTGTTAACATGAAGTTTGACCCATAATAAATGTTTTTAAAAGGAACCCAGTTGTCTTTCACATCATCAGCAAACTGCATTCATTATTTCAGAAACTGCATATTTTCTTATTTGACTTGAGCTAATGAAACATTACTTTAAGATAAAAGACTTAAAGAGCCAGTTAAGGGAAGACTAGCTTGTCCAGATCCACAAGCTAAAGGGTGGGGATGATGACAATATAACTAGGTGATTTTTAAAAAAGAATTCTTTTAAACTCATTCAGTTATCATGTGATGATCTATATTACTATGGTCAAAACTGAAGAGCACTTAAAAATCTAATGTGGCTCCAAAACCCTATGATCAACCTGTTCAAATAATTGCCTGACTCCTCCTTGTTGTTTTTCTGGGTGGATTCCATGTAACTAATGAGGGATTATTAGTTATGTCATCACGGATTGCAACAAACAGCTGACTGGAAGAGATGCTGTTGGGTAGGAGTTTATTTCATCTGGCTCTCCCCTGCACCCCGTCCCTTCTGGATTGGGAGAGGGACTCTGGCTGTGGCTTCTGTGCATGTCTCCCTTGGGCTGCTATCTGGTGTTTTGCTCACTTTTAATTGCTATAACAGCTTGCACATGGGCTGGGTTTGCCTGATGCGGTGGGTGAGAGCCACGCCTCTAGGGCTTTTAAACTTTTAGCCCATATAAGGGGGAGCAGTGCTGGGGGCATAGCTGCTGAAGTGGGCTGGTCTTTGGTGGCAGCCTTTGGGAGTGGGACTGAGGGCAAGGGCCGAACATATTATTCTGGACTCCTAAAAGAAAGACTCCTACTGACTACAGTATTGTTGTTGTTGTTGTTGTCACCTAGTAATTGGTTGGGCCTGGTACAGGGATGTGTCTTGGGTTGTCCAGAGATGTGGAGGCAGGGGATGGCTCTGGGGCAGTTATTCCAGTAGTGATGGGGAATTGACGAAGATATGGCGCTGGTAGGTCAGTGGGCCATTACAGGGGAAGGGAATTCAGAAATTTAATTGCTGTTTCCCCTTCCAGCATGCCTACTACCTCTTTGGCCTTGGAGAGCAGTGCCAGTTACCCACAGAACCTCATCTTGTTATTCTGTAATGCCAGATCGATCCAATATAAGTCTGAAATCATCCAGATTTATTTTGGACTGACCTGGCATTAGAGAAGATGGGAAGGTAGTGAGCAAGTGTCTCTTCTGGTAACTTGTCCTCTGATCAGCTGCCTAGGAACCCCAGAGTTCTCAGAACAGTGTGAAAACCACTGATGTAAGAAAATCAATCTTAGTTCATGATGCTTTTTAAAAAAATAAAAATTAGGGCACAATCCACTGATAAATTATCCTACTGTAATGAAGAGAACTCCCATTCATTTCATTTGGCTTATCAGGCGATGCTCTAGCAGTTTAGACTTCCATCAGCTATAAGCAAACAGATGGCGGGGGACATACCTGTAGAGATGATCTTTTATCAATCATTCCTTTTACAAAAGCTAAAGCTTCAGGAGTTGCAGATCGGATGTTATCCACTCTTCCCTCTTCAAACCGGCGTATGGAAGCACTTTCATAGGTGGGAACAAATCTCCCATACAATCTACAGAAGAGTGACAAGTAAATAGTTAAAAATACTATTTTCCAGGAATCAATGGGCTGAAAGAAAAATGGCCTCTTTGGGTTTCTGTGTTGTAGCCTTGGCGTTTATTTTATATAATATTTCATTTTTATGCTAATAGAATTCTATACAAAGATAGACACGGCGACCCCTTTTTAATGCCAGGATCGATGCACATATGGTTGAATTCATTTTGGTTATACAGCACTGGTAAAGAAATCCTTTATGTCTGACAGCAAAGCTAGTAAAACTAGCATTTGCTGTAAGTCCAAGGAATGTTTCATTTATGCCACATAATAAAACTGCTGTGTGATTAATCATGTACGTGCAAAATGGGAACTAGCTTTTATTTAAATCAACAGAAAAGCACACTTTTCTACAACTAAATGGGGGCATGACAGAGCAGGGGTTTCTGTACTGTGTGCCAGATGTACTAGTATGCTGTAAGAGGGGCGAAAGTGTGCCTTTAAGATTTAAAGGCACCATGTCAGATGCATCCACTATGCCCATTGGAACTGGGAGGTCCAAGCAGCCTTGGTCCTCCCCATCTCTGGCCAATGTTTAGGCAATGACATCATCCTGCAAGAAGGAATGAGGAAACATTTACTTTAAGCATGCGCTATTCAACTGCATGCTTGTTTTATTTTGTGTGTAAAACAGCACTGTGCAGGAGCCAATCCAGGTAAGAACCAGTGTTCCCTCTAACAGGGATTCCCAGATGTTGTTGACTACAACTCCCAGAATCCCCAAACAAAAGCCACTGCGGCTGGGGATTCTGGAAGTGGTAGTCAACAACATCTGGGAATCCCTGTTAGAGGGAACACTGGTAAGAACTGCGGTGAGGAGTGGGGGAACCTGTCCTTTACCCTTGCTCCTGTCCCAGCCTGATCAGGACCCTTGCATGCACTATTCAGCCTTCCATCCTTCTGAGGTCGGTAAAATGAGTACCCAGAATGTTGGGGGCAATATGCTAAATCATTGTAAACCGCTTAGAGAGCTCCGGCTATAGAGCGGTATATAAATGTAAGTGCTATTGCTATTCAATCTGGGAGAAAAGCTCTCAGTGGCACCAATAGGAGCTTCCACCCCAGGCAAAATAGCATGTTTCCAGGGCCCAAATTGGATTAGGATAATGGAGGGAGCAAAGATAAGCCACATCCCTCTGCCAGAGTCCTAGTCTGGACTGGGTCACTATGCACACATTATTTTATACAGAAAAAAAGGAAATGAACCTAGCATAGAGCTGCATAGTCCATGCTTAAATAACATACAGTTTGACCTGGGATTCCTAATTCAGCTTGCACAACAGCTGACAGGTACAAGAGCTTTCCCAGACAGCAGCCTTAACTGGGGGTTTTCTGTGAAGCTTTACTGCGAGTTTGAAGTTGCACCCAAAAGCCAATGCAAAAAGTGGATTTTTTAACCCCTGATATAAATCGGACTACACTCTAATGCATGATGAAAAACCCAAATTGTGTATGAAGTGCTCCCCAATAGCTCACAGGGACTTTGGAGTAAATTTGGCTGATATGTGAATGCACACCTCCATTCCAGAGGAGATGTGAACCAAAAGCCAGGTGTGAAACTCCCAGGGGGATCCCAGAAACATCACCATTGCCCAGAAAGCCTTGTCCCATTCATGAGTCCTGATTGACTGGTCACAAGGCGAGAATGGGAGGCCGGGAGGCTATCACTTGGCTATCCCACAGTTGTGTGTAGAGTGCGTACTCATTGTTCTATGAGCTGAATGGGAAAATACATCTATATGTCTTTCAAATATATATACCTCCAGTTTTTATCAAAAACAAACAAACAAACACTATGACCAAGGTATCATAGGTTTGACAACCTGTCTCAGAGGTTTCAACAATTGTGACTGGTGTGGAGAGAGATCTTATCTTTCTCCCCCCTCTTTTAAAATTAATAGATTTCAGGGTTGCCCAAAGAACCTTATTTGCAGTAGGTTCTGCATGGACAAAAGAAATTGCTTCTTTACAAAATAATTTATGTATGTATGGAATTTCACTTCCACAAGGTGCAATGATGTCCACTACTTCAGATGGGATTGAAAGGGGATTGGAGAAATTCATAGACGGGTGGTCTATTGATGGCTATCAGCCAGGATAACTAGATGGAATCTCCATGTACAAAAGCAGTATATTTCTAAATAGAAATATTTAGAAATAGAATATTTAGTCTATTTCTAAATAGAAAGATTTAGAAACAGACTAAATATCCCTACCCTATAATCTCTTGCATACTGATGGGATATCACAATCTCTTGGTGGAATTGGGGCTTATGGGATATTTCTCCTCACAAAGGCTAAAATGGGGGTAGGGACAGATTTTATATGATTGTATAAGAAAGCCCTGAAAATACAAGTTTAGCTGGTGAAAGAGCAGCAGGCAGAACTATGTATGGGAACGTGAGCACGTAGCTCCCTTTCTTTTAAATGCTGCCCTCTGCTTTTTAAGGGAGGGGCTTTAGCCCCGTGGAAGAGCACATGCTTGGCATGCAGAAGCCCCAGGTTCCATCCCTTCTTGGCATCTTCAGGGAGGACTGGGAAAAGGCTTCACTAGAAATCCTGGAGAGCCACTGCCAGTCACTGTAGATAATACTGAGCTAGGTGGACTAATGGTCTGACTTAGTAAAAGGCAGCTTCATATGTTCACATTTTTAAACTAGTAGCAATGACTTTGTAATATAATTTGAAGCCTTTTACTACAGTAAAATCGAATAAATATTTGCACAATATAAGTGGAAAATCAGACATCACCAAGACCTGGCAATGGCTTAAGAATGGCAACTTGAAGAAAGAAACAGAGGGTTTAATACTGGCTGCACAAGAACAGGCACTAAGAACAAATGCAATAAGAGCAAAAGTAGAAAAGTAAACCACAAACAGCAAGTGCCGCCTTTGTAAAGAAGGATATGAAACAGTGGACCACCTAATCAGCTGTTGTAAAAAGATCGCACAGACTGACTACAAACAAAGGCATGACAAGGTAGCAGGGATGATACACTGGAACATCTGCAAAAAATACAAGCTACTTGTAGCCAAAAATTGGTGGGACCATAAAATTGAAAAAGTTGAAGAAAATGAAGATGTAAAAATATTATGGGACTTCCGGCTACAAACAGACAAACATCTGCCACACAATACACCAGATATAACTGTAGTCGAGAAGAAAGAAAAACAAGTGAAAATAATCGACGTAGCAATACCAGGGGATAGCAGAATAGAAGAAAAAGAAATAGAAAAAATCACCAAATACAAAGATCTACAAATTGAAATTGAAAGTCTGTTTCAGAAAAAGACCCAAATAATCCCAGTGGTAATTGGCGCCCTGGGTGCAATTCAAAAAGACCTTGAAGAGCACCTCAACACCACAGGGGCCACAGAAATAACCATCAGCCAATTACAAAAAACAACTTTACTAGGAACAGCCTATATTCTGCAACGATATCTATAATAACAGCAACAACATTGACAATAAAATTCAGCCATCCCAGGTCCTTGGGAAGGACTCGATGTCTGGATAAAACAAACCAGTCAATAACACCTGTCTGACTGTGTAAACAAGAAATAATAATAGTACAGTAAAAATGAACGTGGGTTACAGAGTTGCAGCTGAACACCTTAATTTTGTAGAATGGCTTTTGTTCTCCTCCATCTTCATATGCCCCATTTATTTAATGCTACACTGATAAATGTTGGCTGTCTAATAAAGCTGCTCTTTTACTGGGCTCAGGGGCCTCTAATTTAATTTCCCAGTTAAATTCATGATGCTTTAAGCATGGAATGTTTGCTACCATTCAGAAGCTGATAGCAAAGAAGATTGTCTGCATCCATACTTTAGATTTGTCTGCTAATTAGATCCTATTACTCTTCAGCTTGTTAATGCAGAGTGGGCTCATGGCTAATAGTGGGCGTTTTGTTTTCTTCCCTGCCAGATGCAAACAGTTGCTGCATTACAAATTTTAACAAATAGCATGACAGAAGTGGATGGACTGCTCCTGCCCGCAGTATTGGCTGATGGGTTGGGGGGTGGGCCAAACGATGTGAAGGCAGAGATGGCCTCTGTGTAGAGAATTGGATTTGTCACCAAATCTCTGTATAGTTGCACAGTTCTTTAAAAGACAGCAAGGGTAGGTAAAAAGAAGGAAATGAACCTTCTACCTGCCCACCCTTTCCCCCTAAAACTGCTTTTTAAAAAGCCATTTTTATTTCTGTGAGGTTTTGTGACCTGAATTAACCTTTGTAGGAGATGTATAACTACACGCCTCCCAATTATGAACTGAAAAATGTGGGTAGGAGAAGGGTTCAACCCCCCCCATCACATCCACTAGTGCTACACTAAATTGCCTCCCCCCTCCCAATTTATAGGAATCAGCAGCATGCATTTTGTGTCCTGCCATGCTCCTGCCTTGTTGTGCCCTATACGTTGCAAGGATCAAGCACCAACACATTGGGACATTAAATGAGAAACCTCAAAGCCAAGGGCAAGATTTGATAAAGGCACAGCAAGGATAGAAGGATAGAGATCTAGTTGTGATAACTCATGGCCCTTACAGCCATTGCTCCCCCAGAACCCAATGAAGTCAGGACACACTTAGTTGGAGTAAAATAGGGCCACTTTATTAATATACAGCAGAATAAGACTTGCAACGAGGTACCTAACTAATCAGAGTGCGGGTACTCCTCCCATGTGGGACTGCCTTCTAGGGAGGGTTGTCCCACACCAGGCCAGGTGCTGTGATTCGGTCATATGATTCAGTCAGGCGCTATGTCCTGACCTCTTCTCACCATGAGGCTTTCCCCTGCTGGGTGGGTGGGGGCGACCCACCCCCCAACCCAAGCCACCAAACTCTGTTGGTGAGTCAAGCCACCCCCCCAAGGTGGGAGCCATTCACAGCCCTCCGGGCTGCAAAACCCCCAAAGGGCTATTCCTTGGCCCCCCCCACCCCAAATGGCCCTCCAGCTGAACACCATTAATCTACCTACCCAACACCTGCACTCTCCTGCCACAAAAGTGGGGCAAACCTCTCTTTAGCCCCACTTACCCCACCCTGCTAGTACTTCTTGAATACCTTGTTGCAAGTCCCAGAAGAACAGCTTATTGCCCTGATCAGTCAAATGTACTCCATCCCCCCCCCCCGTACAGTGAAGCGTCCTGAACCCAGATGTCAGGATGCTGGATAACCCTTCCACCCAAGGCAGTGACCGCTCTCCCAATCTCCCTGTTCACCTTCTTGCATGCCCTATTGAAGTACAGTGGGGGCCCTGGCCCCTCCAGCTCAGCCATGGAAGCAGGTTGGACCAGACCAACAACATGTCTGGCCACTGCGTAGCCAAGCCACACAAATATTTGATTCCCTGCAGTATCAAGGCCTTGCCCTGTAGCAAACTGATGTCATTGCCCCCCAGGTGAAGAACTAGCACATGTGGTGCCCCCCGTGCAATGGTGTATTCATCCAAGAGTGGAAGGAAAAAGGAACGACTGATCCGAATGGTGGCAGCTGGGCCACAATTGACTTGCCTCCTTCCCCCGATTGGCCAGTCCTGGCTGTGTGGAGGGGGAGCAAAGATGGTGGCGCCGTGCCTGCTTCAGGTGATGGGGGCACAACCCCACCCCCATCTCATCACGCAGGTGTGGCGGTGGGAACCGGCATTTCACAAATTTTTCCTTCCCCCTCCATTACATCTTACTCCATGTCCTGACATTGTGATACTGCCTTTTTGCCCTTGCCAGCAGCAGACAATGTTATGGCAGCTGGACTCTGACCTTCCTGAGTGTTGAGTGCTCATCAAAAGATCTCACTCCTCTACAAAGCATGAATGTGGGGTCTTTATGTAAAAAAAGAAGGCCTCACACTATGTTTTTGAGAGGCAGTCTACTGATGCCCTTGTGCTCAGGACTCCCTAATCATGGTTACTGTCCTGCTGAGAGGCCTCTAAATTACTATTTAATTGTGCACCTCAAATAATAGCTGATGCTTCTACGATTTGGGTTTACATACCTGTAAAATGCCAGCTGTAGTGCTACTTGGATGTATGCATCTGGGCTCATCTTCTGTTTCTTGATAAACTCCTTTCCATAGTTTTCATATTTGTAAACAAGAAAATCAAGATTCTTCACCATCCTAGAAAATTGGCAAACAATAGAAGTGAAAATGGGAGGTCTTTATGTAATGTTTTTTCGTGTACCTTTCCCTTACCCTGATCTGTATACCAAAGCAACTGGGTTACCCGTGGTGATCTTTGGATCTTAGCCATAACCTCAAATCCCTAGTATTATATGTCTTGCTCAGAGCTGCCATATGATCCTGTTGTGAGCTGAAAAATGCCATTAAAGAGAAGCAGCCTTTGTCGTGGCAGCATGGGAACATGCAAAAAGCTAATACTGAAATTCAAATTGTCTAACCAAATTAGACTATTTCTTGTTTACTGTCACTCTTGTCTATACATTCTCTCCATACACCTTAAGTCTAGACTGAGCCATTGGTCTGCTTAGAGAACGCCATGTGTACAAACAGAGGCTGCTGTTTGCATTTTATGCAAAGATTAAATGTTGTATCCAATTTACTTCCTGTCATGCTTGCAGTCATTATTTATGTGACAGGAACATACTGAGATGTATTAGAGTGCCATGGCAAATTTAGAGGCACAATCCTGTGAGATGCTTAACCCTCACATTTATGCTTCTGTTCCATTTGGTTTAGTAGCTCTCTGGCCCCATGTTATGTTAAAGATAAGCTGCAAATGCAGTCTATGTTTTCAGTTATCTCTGTTCAACAGCTTAGAAGCATGCCTGTAGTTAGAGACTGGTGAAACTGCGGGGTTCCAATTGGAAATGAATTTAGCAGAGCTGGACCTTTTGCCTGAATTTCTGACAGTTCCCAGATTCCCTTTCAGATTTTCATGCTGGAAGTCCCCCCACGGAACGTATTGGGTTTGGGGTGGATCCCCCACTTTATGTGCCCACACACCTCCTAAACCACAATGCTCCAATGTTGTTGTCGTGCCATTCTGGCAGCAGGAAGCATGGGTGCATGCCCAACAATGTCCTCAAAACCTTTTGAATCCACGGCACAACTGAGCAAAATTCCAGTAAGTCCTCATTTGGTTCTGGTGCAGTGCTGCCATGGTTACAGCTGCAGCCCAGTTGCTGCAGCTGTAAATTATGTATAATTTATTTATTTATTATCATTTATTTTATTATTTATTCGATTTGTATATCGCCCTTCCAAAAATGGCTCAGGGCGGTTTACACAGAGAAATAACAAACGAATAAGATGGAACCCTGTCCCCAAAGGGCTCACAGTCTAAAAAGAAACATAAGCTAGACACCAGCAACAGTCACTGGAGGTACTGTGCTGGGGGTGGATAGGGCCAGTTACTCTCCCCCTGCTAAAGAAAGAGAATCACCACATTAAAAGGGGCCTCTTTGCCAAGTTAGCAGGGGTCTCATGCAGAAATTGATGGCATGCCTACTTGTTGCTTCTTTGGATCAAATTACATGTGATGCTAAAATTGTCATCGTTCTTCCATTGTTCTTCTAAATAGGATGCATAAGGGTGTGATCTGGTTTGGGATGATGTATATGGGAAAGAAGGGTTTAACCTTCCCCTCTGTGCTATGGGAAACACCTGTATTGGGCAGCAGCGATATAGGAAGATGCTGGAAGGCATCATCTCATACTGCGCAGGAGATGGCAATGGTAAACCCCTCCTTATTCTACCAAAGACAACCACAGGGCTCTGTGGTTGCCAGGAGTTGACATTGACTCGATGGCACACTTTACCTTTTCCTGTGCTTTGGTCTTGATAAAAATCACCCTTCCCTGGAGGTACCACTTGCCCAGGGCAGAAAACTGCTCTTGGCACTAATAGGAGCTTTCCTGGGACAAATAGGAGATTAGGTGGGCTGGGGGTGATTGTGTTGGGGAAATATTGCAGGGAGATTAGACTACCCACATTAATACCAGTCCAGTTCAGGCTGCTCCCTCTGTGGTTGCTGTTTTGTTTTGTTTTTTGAAAGAAAGCTGAAAACACAGCAGTGCTTTTAGTTTCAGGTGTAGTTTGACTCTTAGCCCTGCACTCTGTTACCATTTGGTACAGCACCCAAGTTGTGTAACATAAAGGGCATCTTCAGCTTTCCTAGGAATCTGTTGCAATATAGATGGGCAGTGAAATAAATTATTACCAGGTATGTGGCTCATAACATGTAGGACATATTGAAAAAAATGTATGTTCAGTTGTATTTGGGTTCCCCCCCTCACTATACTGCCCTACCTTTTAGCTCTGGGCGGTGCACAACAAGCAAAACAAGGACATAATTAAATCAATTTTGGGTTTCCTTTAAGGCTGTCAGTCAATTAAAGAAACGTTGATTGCTCCTCTGTCTTTCAGCTGCTCAAATGAAAATTTAAATAAGCTTGTATATTAGCCAAACCTCAATATTCCTAAAACTCTAAAGGAAGTGTGAGAATTTACAGTTTAATACACAAAAGCTAGCATTGTTTGAAAGAAGGACCATCTTTATAATATTCTTTTTTATTATCTTAAATTAACAAACCAGAATCAAGGCAACCTCAAAACAGAAACAAGTGTGCTTTTAACTGTAAGCTGTACCTGTTGAATAATGGGAGGGGGTTGTGAAGTTGTGAACCTTAGCTCTTTAGAGCCCCACACACCCTACTCCAACCAGAATCAGAATCACTTTATTTCAGTCATCGACCAGACAAGATAACATCACATGAATACGTTTCAAGATTTGCAAACAATATAACAAAACTTGGCAACCGAATTAGAAATTATAGCATTAAAGTTGGACAGCAAGAAATCAAGATAAAAGTTATAAGTATGGCCAGGAACATTCTTCAAAATTGGTGTGATAAAATGTGTACGAATATCCTTGTAAAAGTCACAAAATAAGATTACATGGGCGGTGGATTCTGTAGCACCTGAGCCGCATAATCCCAAATGCATAATCGTAAAGAGTATGGAATCCCCTTAAACTTCCCCTCTAAAACAGCCATGGGGAGAGCATTAAGTTGAGAGAGAGTTAGGGTGCGCCTAAATTTTGGGATTGATGTTACTTAAGTAGTCAGCAGGTTTCAGATTAAAAAGCTGATTACCCAGTACTCCAACCATTTGTTCCCCTAGTCTGCTGCCACAACCTCCTTCTATTAGGAGGATACTATTAGGAGGACTTGTTTGCCCTGTTAATTCAAGACTCCCCAGATGTATCCCACCCTTGGATATCTGTAATGTGTACAAGTGGTAGGCAAGTGGGAGAGGGGTTTCCTCAGAGTGCTTAGGCAACACCAGCACACTCCAAATCAAAACTTCTTGTTGACTGGATACTAAACAGGAACAGAGAATACAAGGGTCAAAAGGAAAAATGACAGGGAAAGAAAGTAAAAATAAAAGGGTTACATCTACCTCCTAATACTGGATCTAGGTGATGAAGAAAGGTTTTGTGAGAAAGATCCCTAGATCTTCCACACAAAACCTTGCTCCACCTTCTAGGACTTTTTATCCCCCCCCCCATAGGAGATTGTGTTCTCACCCCACTTCAGTCAGGCCACTCACTCAACCAATAGGGAGGGAAGATTTTGTACTAGCTCCTCCCTCTGGGTGCTTGCTAGATGTCAGTCATAGTTGTTAACTTCCCTCCACCCACCAGTCAGAGGAGCTTGCTGCCTCAACCATCCATGACAGTTTTGGAGGGAAACAAATTAACTTTTTAATGGGCAACCAGAAGCTTCCTCTTTGCAGTACCAGTTAATATTTCCCCATACTGATTAAATTAACCCCCACAAAATTTAGTTAATACAATTTTAACTGATTCACCTTTCATTTAAGTTAACGAAAGCTTGGACTCCTAATGTTAAAAAGCAAGCTGGAACTGTAATTATTCTGTGTATATTATTCTGTATCTACCTTTGAAGTTTTTCTGCTGATGATGCCAAGTGTCCCTGAATTTCTGGAGAACATTTCCACCTTAGTCTCCTTGGAGCAGGAAGTTCACTCACTGAATCAGCTCTGACCAATTTCTTTGCACCTTCTTTCCTGTATTTTTTTTTTTTAAAAACAGCTAGTTATAATTAATTAGTTTGTAATGGCTGGAGATCTCAGAAAAGCTTTGTTGACGCTGAACTGGAGCCTGTCAGTGAAGGCCCTATTAGAGCCACTTACAGCTTTACTGCTTCATCTGCCCACCTCTGCTTCTGAATAAATAATACTAAGTAGAGTTGGCACATTTTTTAAAAAGTGAAATTCGAAGCACCTTTCAGGATTTCTCCCAAGGAAACACATCTAAGAATTCTCAAGGGAAGCCAAATTTCTATAAGATAATAAAATTTCTCAGGACTTTCTACACAGCGTTACACTTAGAGTAGTTATTGTTGATTATATCAGGCCCTAATTGGTGGCATCCACTGGTGAAATAAAGCATAAGTCTATTTGCAGGAACAATCAAGCTACCCAACAGACGAGCAAAGCACTGCTCTCACCACCAGTCTGCAAGGTCATTTTACCAACTGTGGAAACTAGAAAGATTTTTTGCTTTGCTGTTACAGGTTGGGAATCCTTTATCTGGACTCCCGAAATCAGGAAAGCTCCAAAATCTGGACACCACGCCGAGAGGGGAAATAAATGCTTATAGCTTCAACCTCTCTCAAACAACCCCCCCCTCAGCCCCCAAATCAATCCCAGCCCCAACTCAGCAGCTAACAGAGTATATACAGTACTGTATAACAAAGCAGCAAAAAGCCCACAACTCACAGAGAGAACATCAAAACAGTTCTGTCTGCAATGGCGGAGCTCTGCGGCCCCGTCTGCAATGGTGGTTGCCTGGTCCCCTCCTCAGCCTCGGCTCCTCTTCCTTTCCCACATGGGCAGGCACATTAAAGGGCACTTGAAGGCAGGGCAGGGGCCAGAGAGGCAAAGCAGCACCCTTTCATGCCCAAGATATCTCATGTGTGAAAATATTCCGAAATCCGGAAAAATCTGAAATCCTCTGGTCCCAAGCAGTCCGAATAAAGGATTCTCGAGCTGTACAAGTGTGCTTGAAAGTTAGACTGTAGAAGCTGTTCTTAAAGATTAATAATTTCATCACCATTACAAAAACCTTTGCTGTTTTCAGTGCCAAGGAAACAAAAAGCCTCAAGAAGGGGTTCAAAAGGGAAACATGCAACATCCTTTTGCAAGCGTCTAATTTTGCCCTGTAAGGACACCACTGTGACACCACTGCCCTGAGCCATTTTTGGAAGAGCAGTATTTAAAAAATAAATAAATAAATAAATAAATAAATTTCTGCAAGGTTTAAAAAAGAAATGTATAAAACACAATCAAATGTTCATTAAAAAATCCATGACATCTGGGCATCAGTGAACATCAAAATGTCACTGAAAGGACCACATAATTCAAACAGCTGAGGACAATAAGGAAGGTCAAAAAGGACACCTTTAACCAAGAAGATGGACACCTTCAAAAACAAAGCCAGCACTTGTAGCTGTAGACCATCGAAGGTGACTTACATGTGCTTAAGCAGATGTTCAATGCACTGTACCAGGACAATTCCGTCAAAAGGGGAATGTTCACACACGGTTCCGCAGACTCCATCTCTTCCCACCACAAACTAAACAGGGAAATATATATTGACAATAACAACGTGTGAATGCAATGTCTTCTACATATGAGAATGATATAGAAATATATCTCTAGCTTTTGTGGGGCTAAGATGAAAAATAGTTTGCAAGCCCCCCAAGGAATCAATGCTGTCCCAGCTCTTCCAGAATTAGAAGAGTCTCTTTTGCTGTGCTTCACCCCAGTGGGTGGTATGGTGGAGGTGGGGGGGTGGGTAGGCATAAGTGCAGGTGCCTGAGTGACTGCCTCTGCCTCTTAGGATACTAGCAAGATGCCCTTTATTGTGACAGATGGAGTGTGTGAAAACTCCTTGGTGAGCAGTGACTGCATCTATATGATCTGTCAGAATCATATTTAAATGCCCCCTTTTGTGATCCCAGGCAATGAGGACCACTTTATTTTGCTTTCAGACAATTTTCTACCAGGAATCCCAGAAGTGGGTTACAATACTGTATCTATGTGGGATGCATAAGTGTTCGTGGGTCTAAATTTTGCTATAAGCAAAACAGTAACATGGGGAGTGAATTTGGATCAAGCTGTAAGAACAATCTACTCACAGAATATTCTGATCCAATCAAGCAAATAATTTTGCAGTCAGTTCTTGCAGATTGTGGAAATCCATGGGCAGCATCCACATTAACACTTTCACATAAGAACATTTCACATGTGCAACAACAATTTTTCCCAGGCCCCATCCCTCTTCTATGACCTAAACATTCCAAAAGTAGGTCCCTGAGAGCTGGGGGACCCTCCGTATACTGGAGACAGCAGAGGGAAGGGTGGAACAGGAGAAACACTGTGCACATGAAACATTCTAATACAAAGGTGGTAGTCTGGGTGCTACCCAGTCTTTTTTTGAAATCATACTGCAGCATAGCAAACAGCTGACACTACTCACTCACCACATACCTCATTCCCCCAAGGCTAGGCCTGCCCAATATATTATCTTTTTCCAGCTGAGTGGAGCATACCACTCATGTCAGGAAGCCTTCCAGAGGCTCCATCAACTTTCTGTTCTTTTTTCTTTTCTTTTAATATTTTTATTTAATAAGAAAATAAAAAGGAATAACATGAATGCATTATCATCTCTTGAACTTCCAGCAGTCAACTTCCTGTTCTTCTTGCTGCCTGTTTGCAATAGCAAAAATGGGGAAGTTGTCAAGCACCTGACAGGCAACTATGCGTTACTGTTGGGTTTTATTTGCCTGGGTGGGTCACAGGCTGTGCAGGTCTGTGCAAGAGTTCAGCTCTTATAAGGCAGATCCTTCACTGGTCGAAAAATACTTGTGTATCTTGAATGTGGATGTGCATCCAGATGCAAAGCATTCGCTGCCATCTGTACTGCAAGATATATTCATGGACATTCCCATCTACTTTGTCTCAGGCTACGAATTCTTCATGACACACGGAAGCCCACAATCCAAAGGAGGATTGCAGATGGAGAATTCCCCCCCCCCCCGCAAATGGCATTCCAAATACTAAATTACTAGCTACAAAAAGAAAGGATATACGCCGAGAGCCTGCTCATAGAATTCTAGCCCTGTACCAGAAATGTCACTTTACCAATCATGTGTGTTAAGCCAAGGGAATTAAAATAGTTGAAATGTTGCATCAGGTATTAATATTAAGGGTGCTATTTCCACAACCTGAGATAAAGAAAAACAGGTTCTTTTTCCTTTTCTTTCCCAGGACGGATCCTTTAAAGCTGCATTTTCTGTTTCAGTTAATTGGATATGGATATACATATTTCTGCCCATTTTGCACTGTAGTCAAATTCTGTTTGCTCTCATAAGTGTGGAGGAAATTATATGTGAGCAAGAAAATTATGTATGGAGGTGGGTGACATTTTGCTACTCCATGCAGAGTCTGACATTGATTTAAAACGTGTGTTGAAGCTGAAGCTTGCTAATGCAAAACCTTTTTGAGACAGAGCAGGGACCAATCAACTGATACTTATTCTCCTCCCTCCTGTTCTGTGGGTTTTTTCTCCTTCTGACCTGCAGGAGAAAAACATCATGGCCAGGCATGATGTGATGTTTGCAGATGTTGAAGAAAGCCAGAGTGGTGTGTGGAGTAGAATCTTGAATGTGACTAGGGCAGGCCTGCTCAAATTAGGCCCCGCAGCTGTTTTGAGATTTCAACTCCTATAATCCTCATTCACAACAGCCAATAGCCAGGGATTATGGGAGTTGTAGGCCAACATCTGCAGGAGGGCCGAAGTTGGGCAGGTCTGGACTAAGGTGTCCTGCACCTAGTTGTGAAACTCAGTGCAGTGGTGCAGAATCAGACCCCCCCCCACCAAGCATCTGAAGAGTCCCGCCCCCATCTTTTACAGAATCTCTCCAAACCTGACAACCCACATCTCCCCCAAAAGTGTCTTTCTCCCCCCCACTTAAGTGAGGGACATCTCCTTAAGTTTTCCCTCTGTCTGCAACCCTGATTCAGTGGCTGAATCAAGGTCAAGTCGGTCACGTTTAACTCACCTAAACCGGTCAAGTTTAACTCACCTAATAGGGTTATTGTGAGAATAAAATGAAGGGAAAGCATGATACAAATTAAATATATAAACAGACCAGAAGTATCAGTCAATGAGAATATGTCTGGGCAGCCAGCATGAAGCTTGATTCTTTCTGGATGGCAACTAGAATAGCTACTCTCAACTGATAATACTTAGCATGTAGAGTGTTCAAATGGTTTCACATGCATAATCTCAATATTCTGCAAACACTATTAAATTGGTCAGTATCATTATCTCCATCCCACATACAAATGAGGGACTGAGGCTGACATTACTGGGCTGCTCATAAAGTTGTTGCTTCAGGCAGTGGATGGGTGGGAGGAGGGGAAACCCACCCCACCAGCCCTAGCTGACTGCCTTCCATCTGGTGCTCCTGCTTACCCCAGGAAGCCCAATGGTGCATTGTTGCTGCTCACCACCACCGACTTCCTTCTCTTCCTCCTGTTCTCACTATTTTAAAAAGAGGAGAAGGGAGTCAAAAGAGAAATTATAGAGGAGAAGAGAATGTAGGCTAGAGTGTCACACTCTTTCCTCTCCTCTCCTCCACACTTCCTCTTATACTCCTTTCTCTTCCTTTTAAATCTGAAGGAGTGGAAGGAAGAGAAAGAGGTTGGTGGCAACAGCGCTGATGTGCTGTTGGGTAAGAGGGGGCATGTTAGTGAGCCATTTGGTGTAGCAAGGAGCCCCACAAAGTGAAAACACCTTGTTGCAATGCCTGAAGCACCAGGGCAGGGTCAGTGTATGGACTGTCCTTGAAGTGAGAGATAGTGATCTGTCTAAATCTAATTTAGAAAATTCAGGGCAGAAGGGTTCGCAGCTCAGTCTCTTAGGCAATAGCTTGAAAACCCAGTATCTTTCAGAGTTCTGCTACAGGGAAATGCCAGAAGGATTTTACTTCAGTTACTCTAATTTTGCCATGATTTGGCAGTCTGCTCTCCTTCTCTGTCTGTCACAGTATGGTGTCATGCCCAAACTAAGGGCAAAGAAGTAAGTGTCACAATAGATTTTGTGACATGCATGTGCTTCACCTCCCTGTTATTACAGATGGATCCTTATAAATCAGATCTGGGGGGAAACCTGATGAGAGGAGAAAACCAAAAACACTAGGCAGCAACAATCGGACAATAACTTCATCTGGATGCGTCATAAAAAGTGAATAAACTAAAGACAGTAATTCCAGAGAAAAGGACTAGTTTGTGGAAGCAATCATAATTAGCCTTTCACCAATGGCCAGTCTTGCAACATGACAGCCCTTGTGCAGTGGCTGTGACTTCTTACCTGCATGGGTTTATCGTACCAACGGTTGGCACCATTTTTGTTGTAGCCTCCCCCATGAAGAAGTTGCAAAGCCATGTTGGTGTCGTTGAGTTCCTCCCCACTTGGGCTATCAAGGCATACTAAGCATATGCTTCTTTCAATCATATCAAGCGAATCTCGGTTAGTAGAATCTGACGATCAAACAATTGGTTTGGTGCAATGAATCATCATCATATTTGTTCCAGAGAATGGTAATATATGTGATTAGACATGCTTTTACTGGGGTGTGCTAAATTTCAAATGCCAGACAGCTTTTTCAAGAGTTATGAAACACGTCCTTTGCTTTAGGAGAAAAAAGAAGAAGCAAACAAAGCCTACTTTTCTCTAAAGTAAAGTCATGTATATCTAAATTTGGAGCATGAGGCAAGCAATGTAATGTAATGATTATAGTATTGTGTTTTGGGCAGGCCCTTTTTACTATTTTCAATTTCTTGAAATTGAAAGAGAAATACTGATGGATTCACTTGCAAAGTATCTGACTCCTGCACATGGCATCGTTTTTACATGTTTCATAAATGAATATAAACATCAAATACAAGGTTTTCACATAGCAGTCATTTCCTGGGAGCAAATTCAGTGTGATTAGTGAATAATCGCCATGTTCTTAGATGGGAATTTTTATAGGCTTGACTTGGAGAAGAAGACTGGTTTACTCTGTATACAGAAGTTCCAGGACTGCATCTAAGAACTTAAGAACAGCCCTGCTGGATCAGGCCCAAGGCCCATCTAGTCCAACATCCTGTTTCACACAGTGGCCCACCAGATGCTGCTGGAAGCCTACAGGCAGGAGTTGAGGGCATGCCCTCCCTCCTCCTGCTGTTACTCCCCTGCAACTGATACTCAGAGGCATCCTACCTTTGAGGCTGGAGGTGGCCTATAGCCCTCCAACTAGTAGCCGATGAAAGACCTCTCCTCCATGAAGTTATCCAAAGCCCTCTTGAAGCCATCCAGGTTGTTGGCTCTCACCACATCTCTATAGCATACTTAGTTTAGTGGTTAATCCAGCCTTGAGAAGGGTTCTACTTGCTAGACAAAAAGTATCCAGAGCGAGGGCCCATAAGGCTGAGGCCATCCAATGTGGCCATCCCACCACAATGAACATTATAGGGGAATGATAGATCCTGGATAATATTTCTTCTTGACTGTGATTTAACTGCATTAAATAAACTTAGCACCCACAGTCTGAAGTGGTACAGCCCAGACATAAATTTACTACCATATTTGCTCTTTGTGGTCGCTACTTTTGATTTCTTTTGTCACACTGGAAACTACCTTTCATACAAAACTGGAACAATATCAACCTCTTGTATGTTTACTTTGAACTCTTTGCATTTTTTGGCTGTGATCTAGGTGTTCTGTATGTTTGACAAGAATCCCTCCCCTGCCACAAATACATTGCATAGATTAGCTTCTGAGCTGAGAGTCAAAGCATCCTTCCAAGCCATGGAGAGTAACGAAAATGGAAGAAAAGGGGAAATACAGTTTTGTTTGCTCTTGCTTGCCTTCTACGAGGATTGTCCGGGCTTCAGCCCATGCTGTCCTTTCATCGGAGGTTAGGAGACCAATTGGGGGCAGTCTTTCTTCTTCATTCTCTGACATTTTGACTATCTTCCGTAACTGAGTGAACAGATCCCCCTCACTGAGACGGCGGAAATTAATGACAACATCTAAAACAAAAAACTGTAAAGAAAGCAACAGCAGTTAGAAAACAAGTCACAGCCAACAAATTGAACATAGGTCCATAGAAAGCTGCCTTACACCCAGTCAGAACATTGGTCTATCTAGCTCAGTATTGCCTACACTGACTGGCAGTGATTTTCCAAGATTTAAGGGAAGGTTCTTTCGCAGATCTACATGGAGATGCCAGGGCTGAGCCTGGGACCTTCTGCATGAATAGCAGATGCACTCCCACTGACCTACGACCCATCCCCCATGTACAGAATTGAACAAGCTAATCAAATATTTTCTTGATTAACTTAGAATGGCTTTGGACTAGAGCAAGTGTGGGGAACCTTGGCCCTCCAGCTGTTTTTGAACTACAACTCCCATCATCCCCAGTGGCTGGGGATGGTGGGAGTTGTAGTTCAAAAACAGCTGGAGGGCCAAGGTTCCCCACCCCTGGACTAGAGCATACGTTCAGCAGAATCTAATGATAAAGCTATTTCTGGACTGTACCATAACCACACTGCAGGGAGAAACTGGGGGTTTACTCCCCCCCAAACCACTCCTTACGTGTAGGAAAATAGCATAGGGAAATAGGGAGAAAGCAGGGAGGTTTTTCCCCCCCTGATCCGGAGTCAAACTGAGACTGAATCCAGATAAGACAGAGGTACTCATTGTGTGGGGTCGGAACTCGAGAAATGATTTTGATCTGCCTGTTCTGGATGGGGTCACATTTCCCCAGAAGGAACAGGTACACAGTCTAGGGGTGCTTCTGGATCCTAGCCTCTCCCTGGTCTCCCAGGTTGAGGCAGTGGCCAGAAGTGCCTTCTATCAGCTTTGGTTGATACGCCAGCTGCGTCCGTTTCTTGAGGTGAACGAGCTCAAAACGGTGGTACATCTGCTGGTAACCTCCATACTGGATTACTGCAATGCATTCTATGTGGGACTGCCCTTGTATGTGGCCTGGAAACTACAGTTGGTCCAGAATGCGGCAGCCAGGTTGGTCTCTGGGTCATCTTGGAGAAACCATATAACTCCTGTATTGAAGGAGCTACACTGGCTGCCGATATGTTTCTGGGCAAAATACAAAGTGTTGGTTATAACCTATAAAGCCCTAAATGGCTTGTGCCTTGGGTATCTAAGAGAAGGTCGTCTTCGTCAGGAACCCCATCGCCCACTGAGATCATCAGGAGAGGTCCATCTGCATTTGCCACCGGCTCGTCTGGTGGCTACTCAGGTACGGGCCTCCTCCACTGCTGCCCTGAGGCTTTGGCATGCGCTCCCTAGTGAAATAAGAGCCTCCACATCTCTGACAGCATTAAAAAAAGTCTTTAAAGATGCATCTGTTCACCCAGGCTTTTAATTAATATTGTTCTAATGGTTTTAATCCTATTTTAAAATATTCTTTCAAAAATTTTAAATTGTTGTAATGTTTTAAAAAATTTTGTTTTTGTTGTAACTAATGTTTTACTTTCTGTTTTTTATTTTGTTGTAACCTGCCCAGAGACGTAGGTTTTGGGTGGTATAAAAATATGTAAATAAATAAATAAATATCAGGAAAACCACTTATTTGATCACTTCTCTGCAGTCTGAAGTGATACAATCCAGGAAAAACTTTACCACTTGTCTCTGGTTCTGCTGAATACACAAAGGAGCTATGCACACGGCCATTCAGGAGGGCAAGAGGGTGGGTGGGTGGGTGGGAGGCTGCAAAACCTTCCCTTCACCCCAGAGAATCCTTCGAACGTTGCTGGGAGTGCGGACCACACTTCTCAAACAATCAGCGCTGCGTGACAGGCAGTGCGGAGCTCTGGAGGCCGGGATGGCACATCCCAGCCTCTGGGTATCCCACAATGCACCATGAGCCAAGTGCAGTGCCCTGGGGGCATCCCTCATCAGACAGGCGCTCTAGGTGCCTGTCTCTGTGTCTCCTCAGGCTGCGTGCAGCCCAGGGAGACACAAGATGTCAGCAGCCAGGTTGAGGGAGCCCTCGCTGGTGAGAGCTTGTAAGAGCTGGGCTTAAAAGTAAGTGCTGGGCTGAAAAATAAGGCTAAGAGCCAGGCTCAAAAATAAGGTTTGGCTGGGCAGGAGCTAGGATCTGCGTGGAAGCAGGCACTCCACATGAACAGCCTAACCCAGGCTAGGCTGCTCATGAGAACAGCCGCCAACTGTCTCTTAGAGGCACTTAAGTTCTGTACAGTGATATATATCGAAAGGAGGATATTCAAGAACCCTTACAATGGAGATTATTTACCACATAATACTGACAACCTTTTATAGATGGAAGTGATAAATGGTTTATTTCCTCCCAAATCTAACAATCTAACATGGTGTAGAGGTATACCCAATTAAATTTCCTTTGGAATTACTTGGAATTTATGTGGATCATTATTTTCTTTTGTTGTTTGTTTAGCTGAAATAAAGGGGGGGAAAGGGAATTACTTAGTGAATTTCCCCCCACATATGCTCTGGGTTTGAGAGTGTGCCCCGCTTTAGGTAGCAATCATGTTTGATTATGTTGATATATTGATGTTTACAAAGCAAATGTGTAAACAATAGATATGCATCCTTAAGCTTCTATGACATGTGGTCGGGAGCCTTGATTGGAACAAAACTTCCTGCCATATGTACACAAATGTTGAAGGATGTTTGCCTGTCATTGACACTTTATGTGCAGCAAACATCAGAATAACACTGATGTAGCTTCAGCAAGCACAAATGGTGCAATAAGTGTATAGCTATGCTGAGGGAAGAAGTATAAATGTTACCAGGTAAAAATGAGTTTCCAACCCGTTCTCTCAATCTCTCTCTTGCAAAACATCAATGTAGGGGAAGGCAGTGTTTGTGGGTGAGGACTGGTTTGTAGGAGAGGACTGCTAACCTTCCCCCCCCCACCAACTCACATGCAACACTTCCCACTGGCCATTTTTCATGTTTTTCCTTCAGCCAGTTTGGACTGGAAATAAGCCTAGCTGGAGGAGGGAAAGTCCTGGGATGAGGAGGCTGCAGAAGAGAATCAGTGGGCCACAGAAGGGGCCCTTAGTTTATTTGTGAAGAAGTGATCCTCATTCACACTAGTGATTATGAGGCCAGAGGCAAGCAGGGAGTGGTAGTTATTGTCATCTTGAACATGCAAACCACAGAACTGGAAGGTGATTGAGTTCAGTGGGTTTTGCATCCAAGTAAGTACACTTCGGATTTCAGTCCTACAGCAGAAGGTTTAGCACATGCACATTCAGAGCCAAAGGGCTTGCTCATCCTTATTACATGGTTGTTTTAGTTGGGAAACAGATTGGCATCCACCATTCCCCCATTTCTTCCAATTTCATTCCTGAGATCTGCTTAGTCCATTCAACAGCAAAATTTATGGGGCTGAATTTTTGAAAGGATTGTGCAAAGAGAACAGAGTTAATATCTACAAACCTGATTATTACAAGCAACTATTATATGTTCTGGTTCTGGCATGATATTGCTTTTCTGGGCCACAAGGGTATCTCTGGTATGTCCTGGAAGACGATAGGAAGAAAAGAGTCCATAGTATTGCTTCATACAGAGAGGATGACCAGACAGCTGTCCACGAGCAAAATCAACAGGTACAGCATGGCTGGAGGGACAGAACAAGAGAGACAAAGCAAGAGAAAAAAAGAGAGAGAGAGAAGTAGACAGAAGGGAAAAGAAATCTAATCCGTCCTTTGCTTTACAATTAGGTTAGATACAACACAAATAGAATCATACAAAAATAAGATTACTATAGAGGGAAATAGATGGATTCCCATACCAAAGCTGAAATACACAATTCTTTACATGTCTGCATAAACTTATTACGCAACTGTATTTACATTAAATGAATGAGTATTGAAAATGCAACAGCTGCGCGTGCAAAGCAAAGAGCAGAGCATACGTTCATTCCTCCCACCCTCATTAATGCTCTCTGTTTGAACTTTTAACAATGCAGCTGAAAATATGGATGCATTTTAATGCACCAGAGGGGTTCTTTATAGGTTCAAGGGCTCTCAGGTGGGGAGGGGGGAGATCTGGGTCTTTTTATACCAAAATAAAAAAATTGGTCTGAATGGTCCAAATGTGAGCTTTTTGCCACCAATATTGAGGTTTTGGAAAACCTGCAAATAACTATTTAAAAATTTGATCACCTGCCTCCCTGGTTGCTTTCATTCTCATTTATGTATACTGCTCCTTATGGAATTTGAAGCCAAGTGTTACCTTTTATGCTTTAGACAAAACATTCACAAAAAACCATTTTAAAAGTCCCATGTGTTGGGCAGGCATGCTGGGTTCAGTCACCAAAATGCAGTCTAGATAGGTAAGGCAAGTGTGGAGAGGGTAGTGGGGCTGGCAGGCCAGGGAACCAAAGAAGAGTTCTCAGGACCTGAAAGTGGAACAGGAATTGGCAGTGAGTTATGGGAGGCCTGTTGCTGACTACAGGTGAGGAGTTCATTTGATTGAATGACTGATCGGTTGATTGAACTTGTTAGCTGCTTTTCATCAAAATGTCTCAAGTTGCACATAGCAGAAAAGAATAAAAACACTTTAAAATATCCACAATTAAAAAGTGGTGCACTTGGCAGTACGAACATTCACTACTGCCAAAAGAAGAGAGGAAATCATAAGTCTGAATGCTAACTTGCATAAAAAACTCTCTGCAAGTAGAATGCAAACACAGCAAATTTGGGAATGGATTCCAAAGAACCTTTATCCCTGATGTGCTGTTTTTTACTTGCCAGCCACGTTTTTACATGGGGGGCCATTTTAAAATGGTATCCCCCACTTGTAGCTCAAAGTGGTATAGTCTACTTCCCACCTCATTCTACTGCAAGTGTACACAAGGAAGAGAAGTTCTAGGGGGACAGGAAATGGCAGGGACCAATCCCAGTGGACAAAGGTGGAGTAAGCTATTTGTGTTCAGGGAAGCCTATGGTTTTCTAAAACATGTAGTTGCTCAAGATACAGGTCTTTAGCTAGCTCCTGGAAGGTTTGTGGTTGGCCACCTGGAACCTGGCATATATGCAGCCATGTTACAGTATCTGATCTCTTTAGCCCAGGAACTCCACACCACAGATATAGCCACATTTTCTTCCGGTCTACGCTTCAGCTGCTCTTTCCCCAAAACAACAGGGTGCATTTTAACTGGACAGGGGACATCACTGAAGTGAGGTCTGAAAAACCAACCTGGCTGCACACAAACTTCATACGCTCCGAATGAAATCAAGCCCTGCCAATCAAGTTAATGGATAATCTGTATATTGTGACTCCAAAGACCAAATGTAAAAGATGTAACTTCTATTTAATGGTGCAAATTTTGTCAAAAGATTGTTTTATGCAGTGCCCTGTTGTGTGAATTTGCCTTTACTCTTCTGAGCCAAGGAGCAGGCACTAGCACAGAGCTGGAGAGGGAGGCAAGCGTGTAGACCCAGCTCTATACCAGACTGGCTCTTCTTGCTATTGCCCAAGCATGCCACAGTCTCCCACTGCCCATGCCACCTGAGACCACAAAGCTCTCAACATAACAGCAGAAAATACAGTGGCAACAAAAACAAAATGCTTTAGAACACAGCAGAAAAAATTACACCACCCAGAGCCAGGCAAACATTTCAGGGGTCCAAAAACACAAATTCAGATACCTTAGCACATCAAAGGCCTTCCAGATTAAACAGGTAGTCAACCTGGACTGAAATGTCAGCAGGGAAGGATCTAAGCAGATCTCCTGGGGCAGGATGTTCTAAAGTGATGACATAGAAACAGAGAATGTCCTGCCTCACGTTGCCATAAGATAAGCCTCAGAAATGGATGGGACCTGCATCAGGGCCTCTCCCAGTGATTTCAGGGAATGGGCAGGTTCATAAGTTAGGAGGTGATCCTTCAGGTACCCTGGTGGTAAGCCTATGTGACAATGTAATTGAATCATGTCAGGGTTTTTTGGTGAACACACACTGGGCTAGATACTGTAAAGATCTTTCAAAGGGAATTATTTTCTTGGTGAAAAAGATGGTGATAAGCACCTACCTATTCAACTAGGAAGAAAGGTCCTTTATCATTAATGTAGGTGTACACAGCTATTTCTTAGAAAACAACCCAGGAATGAGTTAAAAAAGAGATCTCAAACTAGGTAAACAGATCATTTGTGAAACAAATACAGCCAGGCCAATGAGCCAGATTGATGATGAGGATGAATTAGCTGGATGGATTCGAAGCAGCTAGGTTAGGCACATATGTTGTTATGCATAAAGTACTATATGAGCACATAAGACACAGGAATGGTCTGCAAGGTACAAATGGGTTTATCTAGTGCAATTTTACTGGGCTAGCAGTGATGCTGAAGTTAATAAACCTGGAGTTGTACACATGGTTGATAAACTTATTTGATACATGCTAGCTGCAATGGTATGAACAGCTGCTTGGACCACTTATACTGCTAACCTGAGATCCAGTCTCTTTGACCATATCTATAGTACTAGGTTTCAACCAGTTAACCTCTCTTGATTCTTTTGGCTAGCTAGGTTAAGCTCTTAAAAGAGAGGTGCCAAGCTGTGTTTACTCAGAAACTGGGAACTACACTTTACAGATCCACAGAGCCACTATTGTCTTTGATGTATTCTAGGACTGAGCCCTGGCATTGAAAACGGATTCCAGAGCTGATGCTAGTTTACAGGTTCTGGAGCTGACTACTGTGGAGCCCTGCCTCAAATTATACCCAGGGTAGCACTTTGGGCACAGTTTCCAGGAGACTGGAGACAAGTTTAAAACTGGTCTGTTTTGTAGTGTAAATATGCCCATAAATATGCTACTGTCTGATGTAATCTGGTCTTGGACTAGACATTCCTATTTTGATCTCTTTATTCTCTTACTGAAATGCTGGCTCATAGCCAGCCTAAATTACTCATGAACAGTCCTACTGAAATTAATGGGACAAGTTAGGCATGATTAATTTGTCCCACTAATTTCTATGGGACTACTCATGAGTAATGTAGACTGACTGCCATTCACTGATTCTGTTCACAAGAGCCAAATTGCTTACGTGTCCAAGAGAGCTTTGTAATCAAGAACTCCTGAAATGAGATTGGCAGCAAACCTGTAAGTCAAAGATAAAAGTATTAGCATTAATTTCTTGTCATGCCACTCAGCTGTGGTTTTTCTGTTTTTTTATACCATAATAAATATTCCACAATACCACAATTTTTTAATACCACAATAAATATTCTGTTGTGGATGTTTTACCAAGTGGCAACTCCTCTCCCCTCTCCATGGCAGCAGTCATGTCATTACATGGGGCACCATGTCGGGAACTAACAGGAAGGAAACTGGCTGTCAGGTGTAGCTGCCCCATCATGAATGAAAGTCATGTCTGCTGCCATGGTAACCACTCAGCTAGTGGTTGCTGTTTGCTGGCTGGGCCCAATCTTTCCCAGGGGGCCGTGACAGGCATCAGCAGTGACCATTCCAGAGTGCTGAACCCTTGTGTGGACAATGACTTTGGTCCAACAGGCATGGTTACATGTGCACCATGCTAAGCTACTGGGATGTGGCAAATGGTTATTTGTATTCATCTATAATATATTTCTAAATTAAGCAAATCTTTCTGTGAAAACTGAAGCAGGTGATTTCAAAATACACCAAATATAAGGCCTATTGGCCTTTCCCTCATTCTGCTATGATAGTCATAGTCCCCGTGTCTAGGGGGTTGTCATTATTTTTATCCCACCAATGCTGGTTGAACACCATTAAGCTACATGGCAGCATGCAACTGAACATCACAAAACCAATTTCTCAGGTGAAGACTGAATATCAACCATTGTGGATTTACACTAGCCACTTCATGATAGTTGACAGCTATCTTAGTATTGCAGGGGTGTAAGTCTTCTTGAAACCATCTATACTGACATTGGAATTAATACAACCATGCTAAGATTTTACAATATGTCTCAGAATTGAAAGACAAAAATATACTGTTGGATTCAGTTGCAAAGTATCTGACTCCTGCATATGGCATCCTTTTTTCATGTTTCATAAAAACTAATGGAAATCCTCTTTTCAGGTTCATAAACTAATATAAACATCAAATATTATTATTTTATTTATTTTTTATTTATTCGATTTATATACTGCCCTTCCAAAAAAGGCTCGGGGCGGTTAGCTTTAATACAAAGCTTATGCATGACAAACTATATTCAGTTTATTATTTTTAAAAATGTCCCCTTTTCCTACTTTTCTTGGCAACAAATTCAGATATGGGATCATTAAATGACATTTATTGCAGGCATTCTATAGAGAGAATAAGTAATGACAATCTTGACTGCAGCATAGTTGACCATAATTTATTTTTAATCAAAGATAGTTTGAAGAAAGCTCTTTCTCCTTCACAATTTCCATCCATATTGTCTAAGAAATGGATTAAATTATTTAGTTCAGAGGTGAGAAAAAACGGAATACATATCACTAAAGTTTCTATATCCCTTTCCAGGTACTTCTGACTTTGAGAAGCCTGGTTTAGTCTTGTCAGGAAACCAAATAAATTCACAACTTTTGTGTAAGCACAGGGACATCAACAAGAGTTCCATGTGAATGTTGTAAGTTCCCACCCTGAACTTCTAGTCAGCTGGCAATCACTTTTTCTATTTGAAAAAAATCGATTTGTGCCTCTGTGTGGTTGATGTTTATTCTAAAGATGTGGTTTTCATTTGAGGAGCCATTTTCTTTGCACCATCTTCAATTTTTTCAAAGCTGGCTACACATGTCATGAACAAAGGTGATGCTGGAAGAAAGAATACTAAAGGTGATCTTCACAGTGTTGTTATTTTTTGGACCAGTGATCAATATTTTCTGTCTCTGAATACTTTCCATCTCTGAATAGATGCTGAATAGAAAGTACATAAAGCTTCAAGCAACTGGAACAGCTTCACTGCATAAAGGCTATCATTCATAGAGCATTGCCCAGTCATGTTCAGGGAATATCCACCACACGGCATGAACACAACTTGGTTGTTCGTGATTGTTATACAAACTTGCAGTCCCACATTAACCACTCAGATTCCTTATATTATCAAATGTCTGCAACTCCTGATGCCAATGTCATACTTCTGAAGACAGTTTCACACAATCCCCACTCCCTCATCCCCATTGGCACACACAAAAGCCACACTTCTTCACTTTTCCTTTCAGGCATTCAATATTAAAAAATGAGGCATAAATGATCTGCAGGAGAAGTGTCTAATATTGCACAACAAGGCCCCCCAAATGGCAGAACATAAATAAATTGGAAGAACTAGGGCCACTTTATTGATTGAATTAATGAATAACCTGCAACGAGGAACATACTAAATAGAGTGTGGGTACCCCCCATGTGAGTCAGCCTCATAAGGAGGACTGCCCAGAACACGGCAAAGGCCTGGGTGTTGATTCAGCCCAGCTCCAGGTCCAGACATCACCACAACCACGAGGTTTAGATTTAACCTCTAGGTTTAGATTTAACAGTGCAAATAGTTCCTGCATTTTCAAGATAATTCCCAACATGTGGTGATCACAAAGCCCAGTTGTCCTCTTTCTGCAAGAACCTCAATAACAGCAACAGTATGCTTCAGTGTGGGAACATAGGAAGCTGCCTTAAACCAAGTCAGACCATTGGCCCATCTAGCTTAGTATTGGCTACACAGACTGGCAGCGGCTTCTCCAAGGTTGCAAGCAGGAGTCTTTATCAGCCCTATCTTGGAGATACCAGGGAGGGAACTTGGAACCTTCTTGCATGCAAGAATACAGATGGTCTTCCCAGAGTGGCCCCATCACCTAAGGGGGATATCTTACAGTGCTCATGTGCAGTCTCCCTCCCATGAAAACCAGGGCAGACCTTGCTTAGCCAAGGGAACAATTTATGCCTGCACAAGACCAGCTCTCCTTCCCAGACCCGCTCTCTTCCCATATATCTTCCCAGTATATCTTTCCAGTATGTGATTTCTTTGCACATCTGGCAGGTAAAAAGTTCTTTTGGTGCAGAATCCTGTTTTCATGTTCCTTGATTCCCCACCAAATGATATCTACATTGAGAAATCTCCTTCTATAAAAGCACTTTTCACTGCTATGGATGGTGTTCGGGTAGACTCCTTATTTTCAGTGGGATTTCTGAACTGTGTTGAAAGTGATGTACAGTAGAGAAGAAGAAAAGGACTTCATGGACTATATGTTGATTTCATGTGCAGGTAAAACAACAGGACCATAAGAGCAGATTCCTCCAGTGAAGTCAATGGGGCAAACTCAATGTACTGAAATAACTCCTGGTCCTGGGATTACATTTCCCTTGATTAGTGTTACTGCCTTGAAGAAAAATGATCTGATCATTTCAAATACTGTAACATAGTTTGTCAATGTTGATAGGACCCTCCAAGTGTAAGGACTAGGGCAATTGCTCCACTAAAAGGCCGCTAAAAGGCCTGAAGCCTCTGATATGCTTTTTAATTGAAATCAGCATAATTGCCCAAGAGCTGGATTGCAGATCTGTTATTTCTTCATACTACACATTTCCCACTATTTCTGAATAGGATTTTTCTATAATAAGAGAGTTTACTTGTCATGGGTCTATGTCTGCACTGGAGAGATGCAAAAACTACTCTCCTAGAAAACAGTGACCACAATGAACCTATTCAGTTAATGAGAGGACAAAGACTTAAAATGTCTCTGTGTGCACTTTATGCAAAATAGAGTAATTCTGATCTCTATCTAGATGTTAGCTTTTTAAATATGTTGCAATGGTATCTGCTTCGTTTTATTTCAGTAATAAATAGTCAGGGAGTGTTAATTATAAAGCAGAAAATTGATTCCTGACCACAGTCTTGCACAGAGTTAAACATGGGTTTTAAACCATTCAAACCATCTTGACTGGTATAGGCACGATTATGCACAGATGTGCAGACCTTGAGGGCTGTTTTTTAATGAACACATTGGACAACTTAAGAATTGCCTTGCTGGATGTGGGAGGGCTTGTAGTTCAGTGGTAAAGCACCTGGCTTGCATAGAGAGGGGCCCAGGTCCAGCCCCTGGTATCTCCAGACAGGGCTGGGGAAGGACTCCTGTCTGAACCCCTGGAGAGCTGCTGCCAGTCACTGCAGGCAATACTAAGCTAGATGGACCAACAGTCTGACTCCGTATAATGCAGCTTCATATGTTCATGTTCATCAGGTAAAGGTCCCTCTGGTCTGGCATTCTGTTGCCAGTAGCAACCAGCACATCATCATCATCATCATCATCATCATCATCACCATCATCATCATCTATCCTTTTTGTATACCGCCCAAAATGCAAGTCTCTGGGCGGTTTACAACAAAACAATAAAAACAAGTAAAAAGGTTAAAACATTACAACAATTTAAAACTTAAAACATCAAAATATTAAAAACCATCAAACAATTAAAACAGTATCTAATTAAAAGATCCTGGTGAACAAATGTGTCTTGACTGCCTTTTAAAAAGTTGTAAGAGATGGGGAGGCTCTAATTTCAGCAGGGAGCACATTCCAAAGCCTCAGGGCAGCAATGGAGAAGGCCTGTTCCCGAGTAGCCACCAGACAAGCCGGTGGCAACTGCAGACAAATCTCTCCTGATGATCTCACTGGATGGTGTGGCTCATAGTGAAGAAGACGTTCTCTTAAATGCCCAGGGCCTAAGCTGTTTAGAGTATTATAACCAACTAGTGTTTTCAGGCCCGTTGAAATAACGGGCGCTAGTAGGGGAGAGTTTCTCCCCCCTGCCCCACTCCCTCTCACCTTTGCCCCCCCTGCCCCTTGCCCGAGCAACTTGTCCCTTGTCCTTGCCCCTTGCCCTTGCCCCTTGCCCTTGTCCCCCCTCCCTCTTGCCCGAGCCCTCCTTACCCGATCCAGCCCGCGACAGTTGGGCGAAGTAAAAGCATATTTTGCGAAGAAGAGAGGAGCTCGCGAACAGAGCTCCTCTCTGTGCTAAGCCACTGCCCAAACTGCCGCTATGGACACAAAGGACGCAATAGGCGTCCTTTGTGCCCAAAGCACCAGTTTGGGAAGAGGCTTAGCACAGAGAGGAGCTCTGTTTGCGAGCTCCTCTCTTCTTCGCAAAATATGCTTTTACTTCGCTCGACTGTTGCGGGCTGGATCGGGTAATGAGGGCTCAGGCAGCTGGGAGGGCGGGAGGGCAGTCAACGGCGGCCGCGGAGGCATTCTCATGGGCCATTTTGGCCCTTAATCATTTGGGGGGGAGCGGGGAAGGAGAAATTGGGCAGCTGGGAGGGCGGGAGAGTGGTCGGCGGCCGCGGCCCCAGTGGGAAACATTTGGGGCAAGGGCAATTTTGGGGCCAGGCAAGGGCCCCAAAGTCTTCCAGCTGCCCATCCTTGGCGGCGCCGCCAGGCCTTGGCAGTGGCTCCGCCGCCACCTCGGCCAGCTTCCCCCGCCGTCTCTTCCTTCCACCCGGCTTCAGCGGCGCGCCCAGGCCTCGGCCATGGCTCTGCCACCGCCTCAGCCGTGCCGCGTCCAATGGCTGAGGCGGTGGCTTCGGTGCCTCCTCGGACAGTTTCCCCCGCCGCCTCTTTCCCGGCTTTGCGGGGCTTCACCGGCTTCTTCGGGGCGGCCGCTTCTGGCCACCCAACATGGCCGCCAGGTGCTGGTGGTCGTGTCTCCCTCGGCCTGTTCTGGGCATGTGCTCTGCGCATGCCCAGAACGGCCGAGGGAGACATGGACACACACTTGGTTGTCCACGGACGGACACCAAGTCTTTTATTAGAAAGGATACCTTGTATTTTGCCCAGAAACTTATTGGCAGCCAATGTAGATCTTTTAAGATAGGAGTGATATGGTGTCTCCGAGATGACCCAGAGACCAATCTGGCCACCGCATTCTGGACCAACTTCAGTTTCCGGACTACATACAAAGGCAGCCCCACATAGAACTCATTGCAGTAGTCAAGTCTGGAGATGACCAGCAGATTTACTACTCCTCTGAGGTCATTTATCTCAAGAAACTGACGCAGCTGTCGTATCAGCTGAAGCTGATAAAAGGCACCTCTGGCCAATGCCTCAACTTGGGACATCAGGGAGAGGTTTGTGTCCCAAAGCACCCACAGACTGTGTACCTGTTCCTTCTGGGGAAGTGAGACCCCATCCAGAACAGGCAGATCAAAACCATCTCCTGAGTTTCGACCCTGCAATAAGTACCTCTGTCTTATCTGGATTCAGTCTCAGTTTGTTATCCAGACCATCACTGCCTCCAGGCAGCCATTTAGGGAGGTTATGCCTTCTTTTGATGATGTTGACATGGAGAAAAAGATTTGTGTGTCATCAGCATACTGATAACACCCTGCACCCAAACTCCTGATGATCTCTCCCAGTGGTTTCATGTAGATGCTAAACATTCGAGACAATACAGAGCCCTGATGGACACCATACCGAAGTTCAGATTTTGAAGAATGACAGTCCCTGAGGGATACCATCTGGAATCTGCCTGAGAGACAGGAGTTGTTGTACACCCCCAACCCCCTCAAACACTCCAGAAGGATATGTCGATTGCATTGAAAGCCACTGAGAGGCCCAGAATTACCATCAGAGTCGTACTTCCTCTGTCAATTCCCAATTGGAGATCCATCAGGCCGTCCAAGGCACTCTCTACCTCATAGCCTGCTCAAAAGCCAGTCTGAAATGCATCTAGATAATCAGTTTCATCCAAGACTGCCTGGAGTTGGGAGGCCACCACCCTCTCAATTATCTTGCCCAACCATGGAAGGTTGGAAACAGGCCTATAGTTGCTTAACTCTGTGGGATCCAATGCAGGTTTCTTTAGAAGAGGTCTAATAATTGCCTCCCTAAGACAAGGAAGCATCCTGCCCTCCCCCAGAGAAACATTTATGCTCTATAATAGACCCTCTACAACAACCTCCCTGCCAGATAGTATAAGCCATGTCAGGCAAGGGTCAAGAGAACAGGTGGTAGGCTGCACTGCTCCAAGCAGCTTGTCCACATCCTCACAAGTCAAAAACTGAAACTGATCCAGCCTGATCACATTAGAGGAGTTGCTGGACACTTCCAGTTCAGATACTGCAGTAATTGTGGGGTCTAAATTCAAGTTGGCCTGAGTATGAAAGATTTTATCTGCAAGAAATTCATTAAATATGTCACAGCAGGCAATAGATGGTTCCAAGTTCTCATTCAAGGGAGGAGGGGCACTTACTAGCCCTCTCACAAACCTGAACAACTCAGCTGGACATGAACATGAGGATGCAATATGGGCTGAAATGAATTGCTTCTTCGCTGCCTGTATTGCCAAAGCATAAACCTTCAAATGTGCTTTATGTTGTAATCTGTCAGATTTGAGTCGAGTCTTCCTCCACTTGCACTCCAGCCATCTACCTAACTGCTTCAGCCCCCTTTAGTTCTTCTGTATACCAAAGGGCCAGTTTAGAAGTGGGTCAGGGAGGACACTTAGAAACGCTCATGTCTACTGCCCTACTGAGTTTGCTGTTCCAGTTCTCAACCAGGGTATCAACAGGACACCTGCAGAGCCAACACTAAATCCCTCTAAGCCTTCTTGGAACCCTACTGGATCCAATAACCTTCTCGGGCAGACCATTCTACTGGGTCCCTCGACCCTATGAAGGTGGGGTATAACTGTGAGTCCAACCTTAACCAGATAGTGGTCCATCCATGGCAATGGAGAAATCACAGGAGTCCCCACCCACAGAACACCATCCTGATCAGAGTGAAAGACCAAATCAAGCGTGTGACCAGCAACACGTGTCAGTCCTGAGACCCCTTGGGATAGCCCCATAGTTGTCATGGTCGCTATGAACTCCTGCGCTACCCCAGACAGATTGGTCCCAAAGTGGTCATTGGACTCCACCAGCCCCACAGACTTGGGGGACTCCAACGCCAAACCCGAGACCACGTCTGTCATCTCAGTTTGTGACTCCATTGGGCAGCGGGTGATCAGTACACCAACAGAAGTCCCAGTCCATGGTCCACAAACTTAGGTACACACATTCAATATAGTCAGACATTTCAACAGGGATCTTGGTCAGGGAGAGGTTATTCCTATAGACCACAGACACTCCACCTCCCCGCCCACATCCCGGCACCTGCTCTTCAACAGAATAACCTGGAGGGTGAAGCTGGGACCAGACTGGGCCACCAGCCTCCCCCAACCAAGTCTCTGCAATACGTATATACCAGATCTGCTCCTTCATCCAGAATCAAGTCATGCCTCTGGAAGCTCCTGAGAAAAGTGTGCAGATGATAGCCTTCACTTTTGGTTTTTCCCTGATATCCAGTGCTATACTGCTGATATATATGAAGGATTAGTTGTCATGGCTCATGGCAGTTGACAGACCTGTCTCCTATTAATTAGTCTAACCATTTTTAAAGCTGTTTAAGCTAGTGGGCACCATCACTTCCATCATTTAATTACACATTATGTGAAAAAGTACTTGCTTTGCTTACCGCCAATCAGCTTCATCAGCCGACCCCAAGTTCAAGAGAAAGAGGGAGAATGAGAGAGGGAGCAAAAGCTTCCTCTCCCTCTTTACACACTGAGGCTATTCTCATGCTGGGGGAAAACTGGGCTAGAGGAGCCCAGCCCGGGTTTCCCCCGTCATGAGAACTCATGAGTGAGCCCGGTGGTTCTCTGGTGGCTAGCCCGCCAAACTAACCCTCCCCTTAAACCGGGTTAGCAGAGTGAGTGCTCTGCTAACCCCATTTCCCTGATCGTGAATTGCCACAGTGTGGCTTCGCACTGCAGTGACTCATGAGGAGACCCCCACTGGGATGCTAAAACAAGCCTCCCGGTCTCGGGAGTCTCCCCAGGGTACTTGCGTGGGGCATCCTGGGACTTCCGGGGGCCAAGTGGTGTAGTGGTTAGAGTGCTGGACTAGGACTGGGGAGACCCGAGTTCAAATCCCCATTCAGCCATAATACTAGCTGGGTGACTCTGGGCCAGTCACTTCTCTCTCAGCCTAACCTACTTCACAGGGTTGTTGTGAAAGAGAAACTCAAGGATGTAGTACACTGCTCTGGGCTCCTTGGAGGAAGAGCGGGATATAAATGTAAAAATAATAATAATAAAATAATAATCTATATATATAATTCTCCTGGGTGTGCCCAGGAGAAATGCGTCCCGGCAGCCCAGCTGATTGGCTGGGCTGCAGGGGGCGCCTGATTGGCTGGCGCACCCAGGAGAACGGCGGTGGCGGCCATGGTCGAGGAGCCAGGCGTGCCCGACCGCGGAGGTGAGGCGGAGGCTGGAGGCTGGCAGCCGCACTTGGGCCCCGCAGGCGGTGGCTGGCGGCCGCACTCTGCCTCGCTGGCGGCGGCGGACGCACTCGGGCCCCGCTGGCGGCGGCTGGCGGACGCACTCGGGCCCCGCTGGCGGCGGCTGGCGGCCGCACTCGGGCCCCGCTGGAGACGGGGCGGGCGGGTGGAGAGAGCCACACATTCTGAGCACTCGGCCCGGCATGGGGGGTGGGGAAGGAGACTGGGGCAGAAGGTGGGGGATGGGGAAGGAGACTGGGACAGAAGGTGGGGGATGGGGAAGGAGACTGGGCAGATGGTGGCGCGGCGGAGGAGACTGGGGCAGAATTTGGGGGGTGGGGAAGGAGACTGGGGCAGAAGGTGGGGGTGGGGAAGGAGACTGGGACAGAAGGTGGGGGATGGGGAAGGAGACTGGGCAGATGGTGGGGCGGCAGAGGAGACTGGGGCAGAAGGTGGGGGTGGGGAAGGAGACTGGGGCAGAAGGTGGGGGTGGGGAAGGAGACTGGGGCAGAAGGTGGGGGTGGGGAAGGAGACTGGGACAGAAGGTGGGGGGTGGGGAAGGAGACTGGGGCAGAAGGTGGGGGCAGCGGAAGAGACTGGGGCAGAAGGTTGAGAACCAACTGGGCCTTAAGAGTGGGGGGGGGGGGGAACTAACTGAGGCAGAAGGTTGGGGAGAGAACAAACTGGGCCTGAAGGTGGGGAGAGTGTACTGCCGCACAGATGCTCTGTGCGGGGTCAGCTAGTAATAATAATAATAATAATAATCCCTGCAGCCCCTACTGGCTCTGTGATGGAACTGGTAGTTGTGTGAGTGACCGATCTGGCCGCAACATTAACAGTATAAGCCTTTGCATGTTTACTCAGTAGTACGTCACACTATGTTCAGTGAGGCCTACTCCCAGGTAAGTGTGCAACAAATTGGTGAACTCCAAAGGGGAGCATCCCTACCCACAACAATTTACACTTATTCTTGCATCAGAACTGCTGTGGTTTGCATATGGCTAATTCTCAAAAGGTATCTTTCTTTGGTCCGCACAATTATTGCCTTTTCCTCATTATCTTTTTCCCATTATCCCCATTGCCTTTTCCCCATTATTGCCCCATTGCCTTTTTCCCATGATCTTTTCATTTTTTCCCTTGCCTGTGTAAACCTTTTAAACACACCTGAATTCTGAATGGTTGATGTTTGCAGAACATTTGGGCTCCATCCTGAGATACAGCTGTGTAGCTATCAGCTGGCTGCATGCTCCTATGAGCACCCAGAGGCACAAAAAATGTTTATGTTTGTTCCAAGGCCTTGGGCATTCATCTTTACATTTGCTGTTCCAGCAATTTAAATCCAAAATTTATCTGAAAGTTAAAATGTTGGTGTTGGCCGACCATCAGGCCAACACCTGAGAACGTAACAATGTTATTCTGGTCTTGTGGGTAGATATTAGATCTGTTATTCTGTTCTTGTGGTCTTTTGTTAGTCTGTTCTTGTGGACCAGAATGTTATTCTGGTCTTGTGGGTAGATTCTGGTCTTGTGGATAGATATGAGCTAAATAGCTCACCAATCTATTTAGGACTGGGCCTGTAATTTACTGAAATGTCTGAGGGGCAGTAGGGATAAATGAAATAATTTTTTCACTAGCCCTCCATGCAGTTACCACTATTCAGCATTGAGAAAAGCATTGTCTACATGGGGCTTTGCTGTCTGCACAACTTCCTTGTGTGTCTGCTTCTTGCCCTTCTTGCTTCCTCCTCTTATCCCTGAGGCTCTCAGCTGAGCACACGGGGACACTTCCCTTTGCGACATGAACCTCTCATATTAGAGCAGGTGATGCGCCAGGCTTGGCTGCAGTTCAGTGAGTTGTAACCGTTGCAAAGCAGAAGCTGTTCTCTGTTTGGATACCATCTCCCTGAAGATAGTTTGTTGGGGGCAAGCATGTCATAAGAAGCAGAAACAGCTTCACAAGGAGTCCGTCTTCAAGGAACAGTTTCATTTTATGTCATATAAGATGGCAAACATGTTGAATATGTTTTCCTTGGAAAGCATGACCTTGGCCTCTGGTTTCCACATGATGAGGCACAGCAGCTTCCTCTTACAGCTAATCCAATAAAACAAACAAAAAACCTGCCTTAATGCAAGCTTAACTGGGTTGTGGATGAAAGGCTGCTATGATAGGGCAGTACTAAAGACAAAATATCTTTTTTAAAACCACCCCTGATTCCCTACAATTTGATTCCAATAATCAACGAACACCACTCGTTTTGTATGAAAAGTATTAACACCTATCCTGCCTTTGCAGGCTAGTAACTATCTCAGCTATATTCCAGTTTTTCTATCATAATCCTGATTTTGATGGCATTTGATGATTCTTCCATCTAGCTAGGTAAAGGTAAAGTGTGCCGTCAAGTTGATTTTAACTCCTGGTGCCCACAGAGCCCTGTGATTGTCTTTGGTAGAATAAAAGGAGGGCTTTACCATTGCCTCCTCCTACGCAGTATGAGATGATGCCTTTCAGCATCTTCCTGTATCGCTGCTGCCCGATATAGGTGTTTCCCATAGTCTTGGAAACATACCATCAGGGATCCGAAGTTCGAACCGGCAACCTCTGGCTTGATAATCAAGTCATTTCCCCACTGCACCATTAGGTGGCTTTCTATCTAGCTAGGCTACCTTTATCTGTGCTATTATTAATCCATTCACTATTAATTGTAGCTAGTTAGATGGAACTAAATTGTTTAGATAGCCCAAGATAACAACTTTAGAATCCATTCAAAGTATGTCACCAGTGATTTTCAGAATTAATTTTAGTTCTTTCTCCCAAAATACTTTACTTTACTTCCCCCCCCCCTCCAACACATTCACCAAGAAAGGTAGAAACCTCCATTTGGTGGACCAGCTTCTGATATTATTACTTTACAGATGATTTCCCTTTTCACGGCATTAGTTGCCACCTCTCTAAAATGTATACATGTTTTCCTTCATGTGTGGTGATAGTACAACATGGAGCATTACTTAATAGGATTCACAACAATAGAAAAGGGAAGATGGGAGGAAAGGGATGTGTTTCATCAAGTGCTTACATATGGTTAAAGCAGAGTAAAGTGAAGTCCATAATAAACTTACTAGGACGTAAGTCCCATTGAATTTAGTGGGATTGATTTTTTTTGGAGTAAATATAGTTAGGATCAGGCTTTTATTGCCAAACTACAAGTTACATTAATTTCATTTTTGGCCTTGATCCAATTGTTTTTTTCTTGCTTAAACAGAAGCTTTGGCAGTGGGGCAAGGGGACAGAATCTGGACTGGGACCAGGATGTGGGGGAGGGCCTTTAGCATTTGCCCCTGTCATTATTCTGATCTGGACTGGACCGCTGTACAATTATTTGACACAGAGGAGGCTCCCATTCACAAATTCAAAGCTGACTTTGAATCTGAAATGGCTATGTTCTGATGTGTTGAATTTTCAGGTTTGATCTTTGTTCTCCCTCCTTGTGTAATGACTTGGAAATCCATTTCTTCATATGCCTGATACTACTATTTGGCATCTATCTATCTATCTATCTATCTATCTATCTATCTATCTATCTATCTATCTATCTATTGAAAGTTTCTCTAGTACATCCTGCAGATACTTTACCTCAGTTGGTCATTCGCATCTTGGAAATGCTGGCGAGCGAAGATAATTGCAGGGCTGGAATTGACTGGAAGAGCCAATCGGTTGTTAAGATACATATCATCTAGCCAGTACTTTAGAACCTGTGAGAGAGGTTAGAGATGACCACATAGCCAAACAAGGTAAAACATGTTTGTGCTTGTTTGTGTGCACAAATGATTCTGAATGTGGGCATCTGCTGACATAACATTCCTTAGAGACTTTTTTCATTGCTGTAGGAACAGACGCTCAAAAGAAAAACCCTCCCCCCACATTCCCAGGAGTCCTAAGAGAAAGCGTAAAAGCTCCATTCAGGCAAAAGGCAAGTGCTAGATTAGAATTTTTCTGGCTTGAAAATCCATTGGAGGTTTCATTTTAACAGCCGGAGCCTTTTTAAAGTGGACAAGAATATTTGTTAATATTATGAATCTTCCTTCCTTCCTTCCAAGTTGTTTGTTTTAAACAAAATAATTCTGTCATCCTTTAGCAGGAGGCTTACGTTTTTTGAATGAAACAACCCCTTGATATAATACTAATACTAATACTAATACTAATAATTCTTTTTGCTCATTTGTATTCATTCGTTTTGTAAATTCTCCTTGCAAATTATGGTTAAAAAAACCCATTAATCAACAACACATTTGTAAAACCAGGGGCAGCTACATCCCAATTTATTTAATTTTTTAAAAAAACCTTTCCACACATTGTCACCGATCTAGTATACTTCCACAGAAAAGGATATTTCCACAATGCTATGGCACTGATTAGTTATCATTCCTGTCATTACATGTATTGGCCAATGAAATTAACTTAGGAATTGATAGCTATCTTTAGTATACTTAGATTGAACCTATTTCTCTAGCAACATATTTAATTTTATTTAGGTAGAAGGATCCTGAGTTTCCTGGTTCATGAAACAACTGTCAGGAATTGCTTTACTTGTATTAAGGTCTGAATTAACCATTTGTAAAGTATGCTATAGAACAAAGTACCAGGTTTGATTTAGTGTAATAATCTGAAAGCACCTTTGTGTGGTGAGTGGGTGTATCCTGCCTTGTATACTGAGCTTCCACAACTTCCTCATAGTTCAATAAATGTTGGCATGTTGTTGTTTTTCCATTTTGTCATAGGGGACTATTTCCACAGCTCCAGAAAAAAATTAAAATAATGCCAGTCTGCATATCATAAATGAGCAATGATTGTACTCTCCAGCAGAATTATGGTGTACTGTGGTGGGACCAGAAATTTACGCCTGGATCCAGCAAGGGAGATCTATGCACACATTGATGTAATGCACAGGTGAATGGAATTGTGCACCACAATTTTGTCCGCATAGAACTTATTAAGTTCATCTGATGAAAATGGAGGGATGCATCCCATACAGGACCCTGGCTCCATGCAACTAAGGGTCAAACCAGATGTGCACATAAATGCATGTTTGAAAGGTGTTACTTAATAAAAGTGGTATTCTTCTTTCTTAAAAACAGCTAGGGCCCTGATCCAGATCAGGCCTGCGGTGCACGCGGGTGGGTGGTGGGTGGAGAGTAGCTCTTTCCCCTTGCACCATTTACCTGTCAAAAATTCCACCTCACCTGAAGCAGCCATTTGTCCTCAAAGTTCCTATTTACTACAGTGGTCCATTGTAGATCAGTGTAAAACAGCAAAAAATAAAATAAAATAAAATAAAAATAACAGTATCTTCTGTTTAATTTATTAATTTAATTTAAATTGTGAGGATGTATGTGAGCACCCACAGTGCCCCCCCCCCCCGGTGACTATGGTCTTGTAGTGACATGGGCTTACCCAGTTCTCCATTTGTTCCCGTCTTTCTAGAAGTTTTTGCTGCAGGACCTCTCCCATACCTCCTGCTGCTCCAAACCTTTCCACTATGGCCTTTGTCTTCTTATATTGTTCTTCGGATACCAAATGTTTCATGCACTGAAGATACATTTGTAACGTCTGTTGCAGCGGTGGGACTGGAAGTTTGGGTAGTATCTAATTGAAAAGATACCAGGCTCACATCCTCTTCTGGACCCATTCCTGCTCTAAACAGTCCTTCATCACCCATAAGACCCCCAAAGCAACTGCTGGGTCACCTACCTACCTAGCTGAGGTCACCTACCTACCTGAGACATCTCTTCCCATGGATCTATTTGGGAGGAGGAGGAAACAAGCCTCACTGCAGGCTCTGGATTGGGACCCAGATAATCCCAGGAAGGGTGGAACTTCCCTTTATATGCTCCTCAGCATCAACCAGGCACTTGCTGGTGCAACATCTCTACACCAAGAGTTCCACTGGAGCTAGATCCTGAATCTCTGCCTCGGTTTCCTCCTGCTGCTTCCCATCCCATCCCATCCCATCCCATCCCATCCCATCCCATCCCAGGACTTCTTGCTGCCTTGGATCCCCCACACACCCCTTCAGCGATTGCCCCTTATTATCTGATATCATTTTCCAGAAATAGTCACTCACCATCTTATCTTGACTGCAAGTATCATTTTCCTTCTTCCGTGTGGCTTTCTCTAGGATAGGCATATTTGTGTCACTTCTGATCCTTTTTATGGAGCCCAAGAATCAAAAACACTTCCAAAGGATAACAGAGTCAAGCACCTTAGACCTAGAAGTAAAAAGAGTTTGAGAAATAGTAATAAGACATCTGCAGAACAATAGCTTTGGAAAACCTCACACACTATGTGAACGCATAAACTTTCAGCAAACACATAAACGCACTTGTAAAAAATGGCATGTATGGAAAATTTGATGCCATTTGTTGCTTTTTGGAATAAGAAAAATCTTGTAGATCAGACACCTATACATGTTATGCTTTAAATATGCACACATACAGTACACATAAATGCACACACTGAATATAAGTCTAGAGAATATTGTACATGTCTTTTTTTTAAGACCTTTTTTTCTTCTGGATTTTGTATGTGTTACTGTGATGAGTTGTTTTGTGGCTTTTTGGTATGCTTTTTAAAGTTAGTATTGTTTTAAAAAAACCCTAAATTTAAAAGATAGGAATGATTATTTAACTAACGTGGGCACAGGTAATATTTCTCATGTAAGCATTAGAGCTCTAAGGTCTTTCTAGACCATAGCCCAAAACCTCAGTGTGCCTGAGGCCAGGGACCAAATTTTGCATGCCCTCCACTAGGCATGTGGACACATGCACTTACCTCGTTCTTCTCTTTCACAGCAGCAACAACTGCTGGCACTGCTGCTGTGCTCTTGAGAGTGGCACCAGTACTCTGCTGCCCTTCCTCATTTTCTCTTTTGCTTTCTTCCCTTTTTCATTGCTAGCCTGTCAGCAGCATGTGAGGAAGGCAGGAGGATATGCGCTGAGCCGTGTGGTAGCACATGTCAGTGCTACAGAGGAGGAAGAGGAAGTGGAGCAGGGACTCAGAGCAACTCTTTGCCAAGTGGTCACTGTGCCACTACTCAGTGTAGAGCTGCTTTGATAGCGCCGGACAGCAGAGGTAGGTAAGTGAGATGGAGGAGGGCATCTTGTCACTCTACAGGTACCCAGGAATCTGCTGCTTGAGGCAGATACCTCACCCTGCATCATGAAAGGCCTGCCCCTAGTTCCTCTATCTCCCCCTCCGCTGATGTTGATGCTCCAGCTTCAGGATGTTTCAAACTTTATTTGGTGTCTCCTGCAGAAAACATTTACAGTTTTCCGTTTCTTTAAACACATGGGCACATGTGCATGGAAACTTTCATTGGTCCAGGAGTGCCTGACATGTTCTCCATATTTTGAGCGCGTGCTGTGTAATTACAACCTGAGTGTAATGCTGGGGTACCCACAGCAGTCACATCTGTTGTGTAGAGTGTGGAGCTTCCTTCAGGTTGTCCACTAACCTGTCCGTATGTGACATGACAGTTCAATTAGCCTATATAATGGAACTATTGAGTAGTTAGGAATGGGCAATCTCTACTTTGTGCTCTCTCTTTCTTCTTTAAATATATCATAGGAAATACACACTCTCCGGAATGAGGAGTGCATAAGAAGTTTTGTGTTGTTTTTTTAAAAGGTGAAATCAGGTCCACAAAATGGCACCGCATTTCTGTGCGGGAAGAGGAAAATCTTGTTACTGTTCTATCATTGTCTGCTTTAAAGGTTACACAAGGGCTCCCAAAACCGAGTTACTACAGCAGGGGATTTTTCAGCCCTGAAAGAAATTTGTTCTTAACAACAACAACAACAACAACAACAACAACCCATAACATCAAGGGAAGTTGTGTTGCTCTGAACTAATGATGTCACAGGCACCATCCAAAAGCACCCATGACACTAGCATAAGTGTACTCCACAGAATGCTCACTAGTGTAAAGGAAGCGTTAATTGAAAATTGGGGTGAGGGTTGGAATAAGATTTTCCCCATGTTCCCCACTAAATAATGTGTGATTTGTTCTGTGACATTGCCAGCTGTTTATAAGGCACAGAAATGAATCTCCAACAAGCTCATTTTGATTAGTAGTCTACTCAGGATGTGGAAACAGAAAGTCCAAGGTGAAAGGTTAATGCATCATCTAACAGCTCCCCTCCGCTCTTTATATGGTCTTTGCCAAATATCCATTATCCTTTATGCTAACATGGCAAAAATGATACTTTTGTGAATGCATGATGCAGCCTTGAGTAGCGTGTTTGATTTTTATATCTCACTACCTGAAAGTTTTGCAGTACGGCAATACAAACCTTTAAACAAAAATTTAAGTAAACAGCCCAGTTGCACCTTACCTAGTCCTCCATTTGCCATTTGGCTCAACTAACTTTTCTCCACTTTTCATTGTAAATCCCTAATTGAGGCTGTTCTCATGACCAGCATAACCCAGCCTGGGGCAGCCCAGCCAGGGTTAGGTTAGTCGTGAGAAGCCGCGGGATCATCGTGGATCCTTCTGCTCCCTGCCTAACCCTATTAAGGAACTTGGCTGTTAGCTGGGATTAAGGGTGCGCTTGCACCCTTAGCCCGGCTACCAGGTATTGTGTGTCTCCTCGGGCTGAGTTCAGCCCGAGGAGACACAGAGACGAGTGCATAGAGCACTCGTCTGATGGGGGAATCCCCAATGCAATGTGCATGTTGCACATTGCATTGTGGGATGTCCAGAGGCCAGATAACAAGTTCCGGTCCCGGATCCCTCCACCTTGCTCCATGCCTCACAGACCTGCAAGGAGCAGGGCTGCCTTTGTGGATGCACTGAAGACAGATGGTTTCAGGGGAAGGTAGGCTAAAAGCAGTCTCCCCCACCCCCCGCCGCCACACCCTCCCAGCCTGCCCCTGGCAATGGTGAGAATTCCCTCATTGTTTCCAATTTCTTGTAAGAAACTGTGACACAGAAACTGTGTCATATCAAAGTGTTGGATAGCACCTGGCACATGATAGGACCAGTATAATTCTCTATAACAATCCAGATGTCCATCAGCATATCTGTGAGCTTGTCTGTCAACATATCTGTGAGCTACTGGCTCCCTTTATCAGCATGGGAAGAAGAATTACTGTCAAAGTTGGGAGAAAGAGGAGGGCAGTACACTGTGAGGTCATTCACACAATAAAAAACGGTGTTCTATCCAGATTTCAGAGCAGTGCATGCTCCCAATTTTTGGTTGTGTGGAAACAAGGTAGGAGGAAAACCTGGGTAGGTTTTCCTTCTACCTTAGGAACACAGGAAGCGGCCATATACTGAGTCAGACCATTTGTCCATCTAGCTCAGTATTGGCTACACAGACTGGCAGCGGCTTCTCCAAAACTGCAAGCAGGAATCTCTCTCAGCCCTTTCTTGGCAATGCCAGGGCGGGAACTTCAATCACTTCTACCCAGGTTTTCCTCTTATCTTGCTTCCACACAACCAAAAATTGAGAGCACATACAGCTCCCAAAACCAGGTAGAATACAGTTTTTCATTGTGTGAATGGCCTCTGTGTTTGAGCAACCTATGGTCTTTCTATGTCCTGGGAGAGAATGTCCCTTTCCTCTAAGAACCGCAGTAAGGAAAACACTCTCTTGGTAGGGGACATTGTGACAGCAGCAGCCAATACACCAATTCTCTCCCTCTAATCCTATTTGCATGTTTGAAGATTCTGAGCTCTGCATGGCGGACAGATAAAGAGGTCATTCACACATTCAAAATCTGTGTGCATCGCAGGTTTAGGAGCTGTGTGTGCTCCCAATTTTCGGTTGTGTTTAAGCAAGGTAGGACTAGGAGGAAACCCTGGGTAGAAGTGATTGTGTGGATGCGAGGTAGGGGGGAAACCTGGGTCGCTTTCTGTCCTTCCTTGCTTCCACACAATCACTTCTACCCTAGTTTTCCTCTTACCTTGCTTCCACACAACCAAAAATTTGGAGCACACACGACTCCCAAACACGGGCAGAACACTGTTTTTGATGGTGTGAATGACCTTATTAAATATTAATACACCTATGGTCTCTCTGGTATTGATGTTGTGAATGGGCTAGCCTGCATGTGAGAGCCATCAGGATCGGGCCCAATCCTGGTGGAGCAGTGCTGCCTAGCCCAGCTTTTTAGCCTGTCTTTTAGTAAGGGTGCCAGCATGCCATTAAACCCGGCTCCCTGATTGTGTGAGAATTTGGGCTGCTTCCAGCCTGGCCACACACAGAGACATGCGTCTAGAGCATCTGTCTCCTGGGGGAATCCCCCACTGCACAGTGCATTGTGGGATACAACATGTCCCGGCCTCTGGAGCTGCATGCCGCTCGGCACAGTGCTGCTCATCGGGGAGTGTAGTCTGCGCTCCCAGCAACAGGTGTGTGAACATCTGGGGGGAAGGTAAGATTTGAGCAGCCTTTCCACCACCCGCCTGCTCTCCTGCCCACCCAGTCATGTGAATAGTCCCAAGACATAAATATATGCCATGTTCCTTGTGATACTTCAATGGTGATAACCCATTTTGTTCTGTTTGACATATTTCGTGGCTCCCATGGGGATACATTTTTTTGGGATGGAGCTGGGATTTAGACTTTCAACTTGCAACACATAAAGGTCATTCTCACAACCAAAAATGCTGGGGGGGGGTGGCCCCTATCTGCCTCCTCATACATGATCAAATGAAGTTTGAAGGTCTGGCCGCTCGCACAGCACATGAGCCACACCACGGCGAGCGGCAGAGCAGGGAGCCGGAGGAGGAAGTCCTCCAGCATCCCACAATGCACTGTGCCAGGAGCATGGTGCATTGAGAGATTCCACCTCCGCTGGGCACTCTTGCCACATGGCTCTGTGTGTGCTCGGGCTGCCTGCAGCCCATGCACACACACTACAGGGAACCCATGGAGAAGGGGGCATTTGCACCCTTTTACCTCGGTAAAAGCCTGGGGGGAAACCCCTGGGGCTGGGCTGGGACCAGAGGGACAGTGCCAGAATTGGCCTTGATCCTACCCCAGTAGGGCTGTGTAACTTTGGGCAGGGCTGCTTGTGTGAATAGCCTTATCGTTTCATTTTGCTCTCTCGCTATTCAAGGCAAATCTGGCTGTTTCCTCCCTCGTTTTGCAAAGGTTTGCAGGGGTCAAATTGCTATTTGAACTTGAGATGTAGAATTGTGTCCTGATCATGCAACCCAAATCTCTCTCTGATATCTCAGTATTCAAGGCTAATCCTGTGTGACAAGGAACCAACAGATAAAGGAGCCAAATGGGTAAGGAAATAAGTTAAATTAAGCCTTCAATTCAGGGGCATAGCAAGGTTGAAGTGGGCCCAGAGACAAAATTTTAAAGTGCCCCCCCCCACTGAAGCTCAGCTCATGAAGAAAGAAATCTTAAATGAGGCTGAATAGTGGTAACAAAAAGCATAGTAAAATTTATTTATTTAGATAGATATAGATATATAGATATATAACCTATGTGCCACAACAGAACATCCTAAATTATTTTTACATTTTAAACTGTAGACCATGCAAGTCATTTAATGGTACTAGAGAAAGACATGCTGTTCTGGTAGCTCCAGGTCTTAACACTCACATCAATTTTGGAGGATGAATACAACTGAAGGAAGCCTGGGCGGGTGCGTGGCTGGGGGAGTCAGTCATGTGACTTGCCTCTGGGGGGCCCCCCAAGGCAGTGGGCCCCCAAACAACTGTCTCCCCTTGCCCTATTATAGTTATGCCCCTGATTCAGTTGCTCCAACTGCAAGATAGGAGGCAGCCATTCCAGTGTGATTTCTATAGATGAACATATGAAGCTGCCTGATACTGAGTAAGACTATTGGTTCATCTAACTCAGTGTTGTCTACACTGACTGGCAGCAGCTCTCTAAAGCTTCAGGCAGGAGTCAGGCAGGGGTCCAGCCCCACCTGGAGATGCTGCCAGGGATTGAACCTGGGACTTTCTGTATGCAAAGCAGATGCTCTTCCACTGAGTTCTGGCCCCATCCCCTGTACCTTCAGCCAAATGTCACATCATAGTTACCTTTACTCCATATTGTAAAAACAAGTCTGACATTGAATGAATAAATGGAATGAAATTGAAATTGAATGAATGATACCAAATAGAACAGCTAAATGGATGGTTTTATGGCTGGTCATCTAAAAGATCTAAAAAAGCAGGGGGACATTAAGAACCCAGTGAATGACAGCAGCTTTGATTGTGCTGGCTTCACATATACAGTACACCATTCTTTCAGCGAGCTCAGTGGTGGGGGAGCTGACATTTAAAGGATCCTGTAGCTTTCACTTTGCTTCAAAGCAACAACAGTAATTCACAGTAAAGGAAGGGGACTGAGGAATCCTTTTCAGTATGGGCAGGAGGGATCCATCTGGACTTTAAATCATTGTTAGGTTTAAATTAACGGCACCTGCCAGTGAGAAAATGCTTTAACCCTCCTATACTTGTAAAAAAACCCACTTTGCTACCCTGACATTGGGGTCAAATAGATTTGGTCATCATTTTTTTTTAATTGAAAGCATCATCAATTACTCTAATAAACATTTTTTAAAGTATTAAGGATGATTGTTTATAGTATATTGAGGGACAACTATATTCAGCTGAATGATCCCTCATGTTAATTTCTGTGTGGTCTGATAGACCCCCTTATATCTTACTCATATATTGACAATTGTATTTCTCCCCATGAAACCAGTTCATCATTTCAATTTTTCTCTCTCAGCAGGAGTTACGTCTGTCTTGAAGCCCCACCAGGGGAGAAAAGGCTGAGGTGAGGTCATTGTGGGGTTGGGTTGGGGAGGGGTGACGAGCATGGTAGAGAAGGGTTCTGCGTTTCCCTCTGGCCTACCGTGTTTTAAAGGACCTTCTCTTTACATGAATGTGATGGTTACCTACTGACTGCATATTTCCCAAGCATTTGGGAGCTTAGTTGATTTTTTTCCTGGAATAAAACTGAAGGCACATTTGACCCTTATGTCCATCATGGTACACACGTATCATTTCAGTCAGCTTCCAAGTAAACAGGTAGGCGTTCTCCTCCTAGACATCATTTTAAATATTTCCTCCTGGCATCCCACTCTCCCCCTTTCCTAGCCAGTCAGGGCTCAGGGATGGACTATGCTTTTGTGGGCATGTTGATGTTTCTGGGAGTCCCCTTCACCTTTTGCTGTAGCATAGGCTGCATTTGGGAATCCCTGTGTGCCCTTACTCTTCAGCATAGTGCCACTGACCATGTATTGGCAGAGAAGATAGGAAATCAATATTGCACAGGATCTCCCATCTCAGAGGGGCATAGAACAGGGGACGCATCCAACATGGTGACAGGCTTTGTAAAGGCATTCTTCAGCTCCTCTTTTGGCACACAAGTCTGTCTCAGGACCAAATTAGATGTGATTCTAATCATACAATTTAGCTTTGCATATTTGTTCCTTGACACAGTTCCAGTCTAGTTCAGCTTCCCCCTGTGCTTGCTATTTACTCTATAAGCAAGCAAGCAAACAAACAAACATGCAAAGCCAAATGGCACAATGAATGCAATGTGTTGTTTGGACAAAATTATATGATTAGCATCCAATAGTATTTTTTTCAAATGATGATTTTAAAAAACTGATATAAACTAGTAAAATAAATCTAGATTTACAATAACAAAAATTATTCAGATATAAGACTTGTTCTGTTCACACAAAGTTTGAATCTAGGTTTAATGTGGTTTACCAACATTAGAATAATTGTGTAAACCCATGTCAAGGTGTCTTATGGCCTGAAACTCACATTAAACTCACATCTTATTCATTCATTCATTCATTCATTCTCTATGTAAACTGCCCTAAGCCATTTTTGGAAGGGCAGTATAGAAATTGAACAAACAAACAAACAAACCTAGATTCAAACAACTGTGTGAACATGCCTATAGTGTTCAATAGTTAGTATTCAATATGGAAAAGAGACCTGAAGATTACCAATATGCTAATACTAAGTTCTTGTCCAAACACCAAATCAAGTTTACAGTCATAGGTTGTTGGCCAGACATATTTCAATCCCCATCTGGTCTTCATCTGTGACCCATTCAGGAAATGCAGTTAGAGTCTATAAATTTGTGCCACTCCTCAGCTATAGGTTTTCAAAAACGGTTATTCTTCACAATGCATTTCATAATGACAAAAAACAACACACCATTAACTTTTACCCAGTGTAACCTATGCTTTTCAGAAGAATTTTGAGAATTTGAGAATTTTGGGTACTGCATTTGGCCAAGTTGTTGTTTTTGGTTATGTGTAGTTTGATCCTCAGTACATGTTTTAGGAATCACCCACTGCAGAGATAATGAGGTCATTCACACAATCCAAAACTGTGCTCGGGAGCTGTGTGTGCTCCCAATTTTTGGTTGTATGGAAGCAAGACATAAAGAAAAACTGGGTAGAAGTGACTGTGTGGAAGCAAGATAGGAAGAAAACCTGGGTAGCTTTTCCTCCTACCTGGCTTCCCCCCAACCGAAAATTGGGAGCACACAAAGCTCTCAAACCTGGGTAGAACACAGCTTTTGGTTGTGTAAGTGACCTCATTATCTATTCAGCAATAAGCTGGGTCTAGTTTTCTACCTTTCCAACTCTGGGACAACCTATCTGAATGGAGATATTGCATCACTGTCGCTTAACAAGGAACACTCAGATAGGTTATAACTGCCTTTACCCCAAGCTGGTTAATGCTTGGCTCATTCCTGGGTTTACCAGTTGTTTTTAGCAGCCTTTAAAAAAAACACAACCAGTCAATTCTCAGCCCTAGACAAAGGGCACAGTTCTATTTCCATACTTCTAAGCAGGAGTCCTGTCAGAGGGGTACAGATGAGCCCATTGGTGGGTGGCTCAGGGTCCGGGGTGGGCCTGCAGCTCAGGGGGGCTGTTGTGATCTCCAAATCTCTTTCCTCCTAGCCAGATGCCAAAAGATGAAGTCAGAAAGCTGGATGTCTTCCTCCTTTGTTGCTGCACTTGAATTACGGGAAAGAAAAGTCTGGTGGCAGGGGAGATACACCTACAGCCCCAGGCCAAACTGTGAATGAAAGAATAGCAGTTCCCATATCAGGTCACAACAGTGCCGTAGTTGAAGGCCTAGGAGCTGCCAGTCATGGGATAATGGATGATCAGAGGAGACTTATCAGAGATGTTTGTTTTGATCACCTTCTGAAACAGAATATACCAGCGCTCATCTCCGTTTTGTGACTATTGCTCGGTCTCTAGCAACCTGGCATCTCTCTTTAGTCCACAATGACTTGCCCAAAAGGAACAGGGAGTCGGGGCTGAATACAAACAACGTGGCAAGGTTGCTCCCTTGATATTGTAATCATTTGCACATTTATTCCTTTTCTTTTGGCAACATTTACCCTGGCTTAGTTGCCATCTGTCCCTATATTATGCTAAAGGTAGACTCAAGGTATGCACACATGATGGATCTGCAGCACTCTGCAGTGTCATCTGAGGTGGGAAAGGTATTCTGTTGTGTTACACAACATATGAGAGGAAAAGGGGGGATTAAATTATACTGGGGAGTGAGCAGGCTTGTCAGTCCATGAGAGGGAGGAGAGCGGGTCTTGTGGTAACAAGCATGAATTGTTTGCTTTGCTAAGCAGGGCCTGCCCTGGCTGCATTTGAATGGGAGACTACATATGTGAGCACTGTAAGATATTCCCCTCAGGGAATGGGGCTTATCTGGGAAGAGCAGAAGGTTCCAGGTTCCCTCTCTGGCATCTCCAAAATAGAGCTGAAAAAGTTTCCTACCTGCAACCTCGGAGAAGCCACGGCCAGTCTGAGTAGACGATACTGAGCTGGATGGACCAATGGTCTGACTCAGTATATGACAGCTTCCTATGTTCCTATGAGAGTAATCTCCATTTGGGGAGCAGGAAGAGCTGGGCGATCATATAGAAAATCAATACACAATTAAGTATTAAGAAATAAAGATCAAGTACAAAATCCTTTCATGGGGAGGGAAAAAACCCTCTGCAGGCAGGGTTCTAAAGAATTATGTACAGCTAATATTCTAATGCAAGGTTAAAGAGGCAGCAATCACTTAATTAACCAACATCCTACTGAATGTACCACCCTTTTCAAAAAGCCTTGGATTGCATACAGGTTGCTTTTGCAATGTGGGAGCCACAGAAAAATAGCTTCTTTTTGAAAGGGCTCAAGTATCACATTGGTAATGTATACAACGGGATGATCACATTGCCTATCATGTGATTGCATGATCAAGGCAAGCATCACAACTCCATCTGTGCCACTGACATTGGTATGGGAAGTAACCATGTGATCTTTGTGATCCATGCAATAGGCATCTGCTTTTAAACATCAATGCAGTGTAAGGGCCGCATCATGGAGAAGTTGTGTTTTCTTGGTAGAGTAAATACCAAGAGGGCAGTGCCTTTGAGCACATACATAGTTTATTTCCTTCACCATTGAGTTATCATAACCAGCACTTATCCTATATTTCGGATTAGAGAGAGGGACTTCCTGGCATATTTGAATCCAGGACTTTTCTTTTGAAATTAAGCACAGCTTGTAAGGTGTCCCAGACCTAGTTTTGAACAGTAGCGAAAGATACTTTGCAAGGGATATGGCAAAATCTACAAGATGATCCTCCCTCTGGCATGAGGTGCTTGGAGAGCAGCAACCAATGTATCCCAACCCTGTAAACACAATGTCCTGAGAACTTGTCCATTTTCCTTGACAACCAAACTCCATAACAGTCCTTGGAGAGCACACTGTAAAAGTCTTGAAGCAAGAATCTGCCTTTTAAAAAACACTGATGGTATTGTATTAGCAACAATGATCAAAACTCTAGTAAACAGGTATAGGTGACGGTTACATGACATGCTAACGAAAGGGAAGAGTGGATCGCTTCCCTTCCCAGCATCCGTTCACGTCTGGTTCTTTATTTCCACCGGGATGTTGCATTGGATGAATGTTCTGCTTTTGGAAGGGGTGGGGGGAAAGAGAGATATACCCCTGTTCCACATCTGCAGAAGTGCATTCTGAAAAACTCTGGGTGTAAAGATAAGAACTCTCACCATTAAGTGTGTGTGGGCAAGGGTGGCTCCAGGCAGGGGGAGTAAAACACCCCCTCGGACAAGTAATTCCCTTCCCCCCACCTGCCCCTATTTCTATTTCAGAAATCTTGCTCGTAGGACATAGCTGTCCACCCAGAAATGCAGGTTGACTCTTCTGTGCCGGGCCCCCCCTCACATCATTCCCCCCTAATGCCACCACTGTGTGTGGGGCCGGGTGGGCAGTGATTGGAAACAAAAGGTCTTTCTACAGACTTTGATCTGCTCGTGTGTTTTTTCCCCTCCCTTGAGAGATCAAACCCTTAAATGAAAGGGAATCTAGACATAGAGTCTGGAAGCGACTCATTCCTAAGGTAAAACAAGGAGTAGCTCGGTATGTGCAAGGAGTAGTTGATAGGATGTGCAAACTCCAATAGATTTTTTCTTTCTTTCTGGCGGGGCAAATTAATAGTTGGATTAGAATTCCATCCTCATTCGGAGTGGGGCAGCGCCGGGGGTCGGGGGCGGGAGAGATGCAACAGACCATAAATCGATGACTTAAAGGGCAGAACATGATCCCCACCGCGTAAGTAGGCACGTTTACTTGGAAGTAACGTCCCACAGATTTCAATGTTAAGTCAAAACTGGGTTTCGGTCGGTTTGCGTGCCAGCACTTCTTTAAAGTGGGGCAGTGAATTATTAAACTGGAAATCAGATTGTTTCGCTTTATCGTCCCCTCCCCCTCCTGCTCATCGTCTATAAAGGACTGGAATGGTCAAGGTATTGGTAAGGTTTGACAGTAGAATATCCGCCTTACCACCCGCCCCGATGGGCGCAGGGTGGTAGAGTGGGGGCGATGATAATAAGGTTAGTAAGAAGTGTTGTTGCCCCCCCCCCGCCCCACAGGACTCCCTCCCCCACAGGACTTTAGAGAGCAACCTAGACCCAGACCCACAAATCGCTTAAGCCAGAGTATGGGTGCCTGGAGCACGCGGAGTCCTATTGAAACCACAGAGCGCTAACATCAACTGAAAACAAAGTCGTGCTGGTTTGACATGTGCGTTTAAAAATAAGAATACAGTCTGTCGAGCCACGACATTTCTGGAGTTGGGAAGAAGAGACCGCGTGCGGGGTTTGTGCAGAGATAACCCTTCCAAACCTCGCGCCTTGGGTCGCCAATGGGATTTCCCGGCCCAAGGACGCATCGCCCACCGTGCCGTGCGGGTCTCCTGAAGAAGAGCAAAGGGGGTGAGCGCAAACACTGCCGAAGCTTCTCCTTACCTGGCGCCGCAAGGCAAAGTTTCCGAAGCGGGAGAGAGAAGAGCGAGGCTGCCGACCAAGTCGCGGGCTTTAAAACGGGAGCCGCTGCTTCGAGGGCTGGCAGGAAGCCACTCGGCTGCCTCTTGTGGCGCTGTCCATGGTACCTCCGAGGCTCCTGATGCGCGGGGGCTTGCCTTCTGGACACACGCGCCAGCTCTCGGAGGACTTTCCCCATCCACCTTCGCCTGGCTGGGTGTCGAGACTCCTCCTGTCTCCGCCCTCCCTATTCGCCCAGCCTAGATGGGCGAGGACGCGGCCGCTCATCAAAACTAGGCAATCCGATGCCAGTCCAAGGCAGACGAAGGCGGAGGCTCCTCTTGTCCCGCAGCCGGAGAGAAGCCTCCTGGTTTGCTATGCCAGACCACCACAGCACAGCAGGGCAGGCAAGGGGGCTCTCTTCTATTCGGCCGGTTTCTAATGGGGGGAGAGCGGGTTCTCCTTCCCAGCTGCACACAGACCTCTTCCTCAGACAGCCAGAATGGGGAAAGTGACCCTTTCTCAGCAAAGTTAGGGCATCTCTATGCATTTGGATGGCTTTCAAGCCTGCTTCACTGCTTCGACTCCCGAGCAAGGGCCCGGGCACTTGCGACAAAATTCTCAGCACCTTTCCTCCAAACGGCAGCTCCCAGGGTTGCTTTGAGGAAGCCGTGCTAGTTAAATTGGCGTAAATGTGCAGTGCTGGTGGTTCCGGAGAGGAAGATTGCGTAGCTTCGCAGGTGTGAATACAAAACCTCGCCTCTCCCTGCTTCTGCGCTAGCTTATGTATACATTTCAGAAATGCTGGCTTTTGTAAACACAATGGAACCTATCATAGTAGTCATGATTTATATGGAACGGTTAGTTTGCAAACCGTTTTTACACTTGTTTTTACTGTGTTCACCCCTCTCTCACAATACTTCCGTGACACCTTACTATTATTTCCATTTCTCAAATGAGTCGCTGAAGTTGGGAGGGAAGGACGTGACCAACGCCACGTAATGAGTCCGTGGCAAAGCTCTTCTAAGTTCAACGCTCTGGTCTCTGAGTCTCAAACAAAACAAAAACAAACCAAACCCAAACCAAAACAGCTGACTGGACGGGGTGGGGTGGGGAGATGGTTGTCTGCCTTTCTCTGTTCAAAAGAGGTAGGCGATGTCTTGTGGCTGCCCATAAGCTTTGGGAGCTACACAGGAATCTCAGAAGTATGTGTTGTCTTTAATTACCTTTGGGAAGTTCTTTTTCTAGCATGTACTCCAACATGAATCTGAAATGAACGCAATGGATGAGATAACAGCACCTGGTCTGTTGGTTTCTGCTTTTCTTTGAAACCGACTCAGCAACAATTACAGCTGTCGCCGTGTGCACACTTGAATGTAAGTTCCATTGAATTCAGTGGGACTTAACTCCAAGTAATCATGTCCATGACCGCACATGACCATACTCTTCTCCAAAAGAAGGTGTGGTCCCAAAGGGAAGAGGCCGCCGTTTCGGGAAGGCGGCAGTTGAACAGAAAGGCTGGATTCAGTAGGAAAGTAGCGGGAGTTGTAACATTTGCTTCGACTTTACTCTTCCAGCCTATCGTGATTTCCACTTCCAATCGGTGTAGGAATCCCACCTCCAGATTACCCCTCCTTTCTTCTTCCCAGAGTGAGAAAAAAAGCACTAAACGAAAACCAATCTTAGGACGATCAAACAACCACCCAGAAAGCAACCCGTTAGAAACATCCGGATTGAAACAGAAAGGATCTTTCCAAACATGCGAAACCTACGTTCGCAATAAAACTAGATCTTAATTAAACTAGACCCCCACCCCCCGCTTTGTAGCCCTCTTGTTTACTTGGAAGAAAATGCCACTGCACATCGATTAAATTTTTTCTTTGTCAAGGCGATAAATTGTTAGTTGGAGAGGCATTTTCGCTGTTCAGGTTTGCGTCTTTTCTTTTCCTATAAAAACAGCCCCCTTGAAGCTGCGTCGGTTTCTTTTTCCACCCTTCTAGCGCTTTAGCTGCACAATCTCAAGCAAGCAGGTTCCATTGTCAAATACAGTTGGAAATGCATTTCCAAAGAGCTCCTTAGACACCCCCAACTGTTAGGCCTGGCCCTTAATGCATTGACTTGAAATGGTTTTTTAAACTGAAGATTGTACAACCTGCAGATCTGTGGAGAAACGATTGTATCGCACGGAGACACCGCTGGAAATGTCGGGGAGAGGGGGCGAACGGGGAGAGGGGGAAGACCCAGGGGAACGAAATAGTGCGTTTCCCGAGAGGCTGAAACGAAATCAAAGCTCGGCTATGATAAATTTAGTGATCAGATGTTGTGTCCCAGCTTGCCGGGTTTTTCAATGAAACGCTCCTGATCGCGCCCACAGGCCAAGATGGAATAGGCATATATGTCGCGCTCGCAGTATATGCTTGTACTGCAATCGATGTGCAGTAAATACTTACTCAGACTCCTGAGTAGACTTATCAACGAAATGGGACTTACTCTTGAGTGGACTTGCATACAGGAGTAAGTCCCATTTAGTTGGTAAGTCTACACAGGAGTCTGAGTACTCATTAAGACTGTCAAATCAGGAGTAAGTCCCATACTCCCAGCTGAGCGGTAGAGGACTGAAGCCCAAGATTTCAGTCCTTCGCTCACTTAAACCTGGCTGACACCGAATGAATCTGCTTCCCAGCAAACATTTTTCGGATCAAGGCGTACAAGAGTTTCGTGACCAGGAGTGCACACCCGCCCCGTGAACATTCGAGTTGCTCCCCCCTTATTTTATAGGATCCCCCCGGCAAACCTAATAACCCACATCTCCCCCTCAAAAAGTGCCCCCCCCCAACCAACTAATTGCAGGATTGCTCTTCAGAGGGAGTCGAGAAATTGATGGAGAAAGAGGAAGGCTCTTGCCTCCAGCTCTTGCTTGTGGGCATTCTGGAAACAGGTTGTTGGACTTGGTGACCCCTTGGACTGATGCAGCGCGGCGGGTGTTTTCATGCATTCACCTGATGCGAAAGCACGTCAGGAAGGGAACAGGGCAGCGGCGCCCTTACCTGCCAAAAGACAGACAAGCCTCCCCCAGCTTGGTAACTGCAGATCAAGGAGTTCTCTAGAGCGCCAGCCTGGCCCTCCTCCTTCCCTCTATGCTGTCTGCAGACCAGCTGTGAGGGACTCACCCCGAGATGCCTGCTTTGCAATCTGGGTGGAAGTTTCTGGGAGGAGGGGAGGACAGCGAGGCCCTTGGACAGTCTGCCTCCTCCTCAGCATTCGAGGAGCTCCCCACCAAACCGTGGAAGACCACTCTCTCTCTCTCGGCCCTTTGAGGCGCTTGTTCTCTCCCCCTTTCTCTAGCTCGAAAGCCGGACTGAACAAAAGGGAGTCCCAAAGACGCCTGACCCAGATATTGGGGAATCGGTAGACTCTCTTGCCAAAGCAAGGAAGGAAACGTGTCGAGGAGGTATATCGGTCCTCGAAGCAGAAGGAAACTGACGGCCTGAGCTCTGGCATTGCGTTTCAGTACGTCAAAACAAGTCCAACCTTTGGGGAAAGCGTGAGTTGCGATCCTGTGCAGTGACTTGAGTCCCAGCCCCAGCGCATTAACCCGGCGGGACTTCCGAGAAACATGCCTAGGAAATCAAGAGCTGACGGAAGCCTGCGCACTTAGGGTGTTGGTTAATTAATTAATACTAACAGCCAGATCTCGAAAATACGTTTGTTCAAAAGCAATCCCGGATGCGTCCACACATTGTACTGGAAGTAAGTTGAGGACTGCCGCCTTGCGCTGAAGGACGCGCAGCGCGATCCGAAGGCTTCGGTCATGGAACGTTGCCTTTTGGAGTGTTAAGAATGTCAGCCTTCGCCTCCGAATAAGTGGGCGCGATTGGCTAGGAAATTCTTCGGCGCAGGCCTATTGAGTTAAACGGGAGCTGCGCAAAAGCACGACCCAAGTATTCCTAATCTACCACTTGTCGCCACATTCGTTCCCTTCCTTTCCCTTCCCATCCCTGCCTACTATGCTGGCAGGACTTTCTTATGGCACATTCTGATAGTTATACAGTAGCTACTGATTTCAGATCTTCATTGAGGGTGGGGTGGGTGGGATGCTGGGTTTAAATAGAGAACAAACAAACTAGAGCGCTTTGGACTGGATTCGGCCAGAGCCGACTCGAGTATTCCTAGAATCGCAACTCTATACATTCTTTGCGATAAAGAAAGCCCTATTGAACTCAGGGCCTCCTACTCCCGGGAACACATCCATAGGAGGGGACCGCATGCCCCACTGAGTTCATGCACCGACTTAACTCTCCCATTGACTGCGGTGTGTTTTAAAAGTGTTTAACTCTGATTGGCGCTAAGCACATTTATGTTGTTTTTTTAAAATATTGTAATGTTGCCTCGACCGTACGGCGTTTATTGGGGTGGGGTGGGATGGAGAGGAAATTCCCAGTTCCATTTTTTTTTGGTAGTTACATTTCAAAAAAATATGTCCAAAATCATTCATTTCCGAAATGGACCTTGCTTTTCTACAATTGTACTGAATGGCTCTTAGAAAAATGAACGAAGTTAAAGCATTTCTGTACCCACCTTCCAGTTCCGGTACAGCACGATCCTAAACATTTGTACTCAGAATTAAGTCCCATTGAGTTCCTTGGGATTTGCTCCTTCCTAAGTGTGCTCTTAGGACCACATCCTCGGGTTTGACATAGAAAGAATGAAGACCACAGTTTCCCTCAAACGTCCTTTATTCAGTCCACACTTGAGACTAAAACATGATACGGTATATTGCATTTACCATAATAGCAGCACAACAGGAAAAAAAAATTCTTACAGCAGTTTCCCAGAGGAGGAATAACACGGTGTGATTTCCACTTCTGCCCTTAAATATGAAACTGATGAAAAGTTTTGACATAGGTACGTACCTATCTATATATGTACAGTCGTTATTGAGTCCCTGGGTGTGCATTTTGCCATTCACTTTGACTTCAATTTTTAATTTTTTGCTGTGTAAAATACTGCCGGTTTTTGAAGAGAGCTTGATACAGTGCCGGCAGTCCACCCATGTAGGTTCAGCACTTGATGACTGATCAAGTGATGACTCGCATGCGTGAATGGTCCATCCTATATGCAACACTACGGATGGAACCTTCAGATCACCCTCAAACACAACGCTTGTCAGTGGAGTCAATCCACACATCTAGTTATCAAGTGTACATTAACCAAGTGTAGAAAAATCTATGCATGTGTGAACCAGTTCCAAGTGTAGAGCTATCAGGTGTTAAGAAATCAGGTGGTGTACATGCATGTGTGAACCAACCCAAAGTCACACAGAACGTTGCAAGAAAACCATGTGGCATAACAGACTTTGACAGGAGGTTTTGGAGATGTACTCTCCTCTCTTTTCATTTGGAAGGATCATCACAGTTACGCAAATGCACCATTCATGTTAGATAGTTATTTGGAGCTTTCATCTTGACAGGGTATTTAAGGTAATACCTTTAGGGGGGGGGAAAGAAGTCAAGAAGATGAAAGCCATCACATCAAGACAAAGGTTTAAGTGGAGTATATTGGCACATTGGGACATAAAGATAACAGCCAAGATGTTCTCTTCTCTCCTGCTGCCCACCCTCTTAAGTATAGTCATAGTCTGAAGAGTCCTCTTCAGATGCCCCTCTTAAATCTCGATGGTAAGAGTCTACGACACTATTCTCTTCAGCACCCCCTACAGGATGATTTCTGCCCTTGCCTTTGCGTTCTTCCATCTTGATGGTATCATAGAGTCCTTTGGGTCCCTCTTCCAGGAGGATATTCCTTTCTGAGTGTGAGGGTTTCATGTGGGAAATGTTCCTGAGAGCAAGGAGGAGGGGGGCATAAAGCACATTGGCAAGGCCCATGCCCAAGTTGAGCTGCACAAAGCCAAAGGAGTGGACAATTTCCCCGGCCACAATAGGCCCCAGAGCATACGCCACTGAGTAGGAGATGTCAGCGATGGCATAGACGCTTCCGTAGACTGACACATAGCGGATGTCTACGAGGAAGGCGAGGGTGGGCAGCAGGGCCGTGTCCACTAGGGCGATACCAAAGCAAATGCCACACAGAGGGATAATAAGCTGCCCAAAGTTCTTGCAGGCAGGCACCATGCATGAGTTGGCCCCTATAATGACCATGCCCAATGCCCCATAGAACCATTGAAGGTGTGGGTACTTGTCTGCCAGCTTGACAGTGATGTAGACCCCCAAGACGTGGGGGAAGAAGGCTGGCAGCCAAGTGAGGCCCATCTCCCAGTCTTTGGCACCCATGGTCTTCATCATCCAGTTGGCGATGGTGGGCTCTAGGAAGGCCAAGGGGATGTTGCAGGTGGTGAGGGCACCAGCCACAACTGCAATGTAGGGGTCGATCATCAGTTTGTGGATAGGGGTGCCCACGGGCATGTTGTCCCGAGTCCTGTCTCCAAAGGGCTTGATGGCCAGCAGCAGGACAAGCCCGTCTATCAAGGAGATAAAGGCCAGTATCAGGAAGGGCACCCTCTTGCCAGCAAAATGGTACAGAATGCCGCCGAAAGGGGGCGCCACCAGACTGCCGAAGGAGATGAAGGCCAAGGCGATGCCCAGGGCTCGGTTGCGCTCCGATTCTTCAGTGTACTTGTCGGCGATCAGGGCGATCCCCGACGTGTCGGCGAAAGCTGAGCCCAGGCCCTGGAGGCTCCGTGCCGCAAAGAGGGTGCCATAATTCTCAGCGAAGGCGAAGATGACCGTGGAGAGGAACATGACGGACAGGCCAATGAAGAGTGGGATGCCATAGCCCACGCGGTCGATGAAGGTACCGCTCAGCGGGTTGACCAACAGCTGCAGGATGGCTTTGGAGGCGAACAGCACCCCGATCTTGATGTCCTCGTTGTCCGTCGGGTAGTGAGGCCTCAGAAAGGACTTGCTGGAGTTGCTGGACGAGGCGCCGCTGCCGTTGGCGGCTGGGCCGGACTGCTGCGCCCCCTGGTGGCGTCCCATGGCGGCGATGAAGTCCGGGATGATGGGTACGATCACCATGTACAGCATGTTGTCCAGCAGCAGCGCCACGCAGACGATCACCAGCAGGAGGCGTCTCTGGCGGTGAGCCTCCTGCAGGGCGCTGCCCAACGCCTTGGTGCGCTGACCCACCGCCTCCGACAGCTTCTCCACCGCCGAGCGGGCCCCCGTCGACCCGGCTGCCTCCGCCTCCATCCTCCCAAGACACTGGCAGCTCGGAAACTAGCGAGAGGCGTTAGCTGGGCATGTGTGTGCGCGCGGCGGCGAGAGCGGAGGACAGAGGAGCCCTTGTGGCCAAGAGCAACGTCCGATCTGCCCTCAGCGTCCTTCCTTCCTTCTTTTCTTTTCTTTCTTCTTTTCTTTCACGACTCCATCCTTTCCACCTCACGCCCTAGACCTCCTCCTACGTCCCAGGGATGCTCAGCCTTCTCTCCCTTCCTCTCCCTCCCGCCTGAGCCCGCTGCCACCGTGCTCTCCTCCTGCCGCCTCGGCTCCTCCTTCCTCTTCTTCTGCCCCTCTCAGTCTTGGTCTCCCTCCTCCTTAAAAGCAGCCCTCCCTAGAAGCCGTGCGCCGCCTCCTCCTCCTCCTCCCTCCCCGCGCCACTCCTGTCCTGCCTCCGTTCAGTTCTCCCCGGCTGCCTGGGCAAGGCGCGCCTCCCTAGCCGCGCTCTTGGGCTAACTTGGCTCTGGCGCTTCCTTCAAGGGACCTGGAGCCCCCGACCTCGCTGCCTTCCTTCCTCGCAGACGCTCCTCTCGGATCTGCCCTGAGCCTGGACGCCCACCACCGCCGGCTACACCTCCGCCTCCTCTTCCTCGCTGGCCCCACTCTCTGCCTCTCGCTCCGGGCTGCTCACATCCCTCAGCCAAGCTGCAGTCCGTCTGCTCCTGGGCACCGCCGGGCAGGGTCCCTCCTCCTCCTCCTCCTCCTCCTCCTGCTCAGGACTCCGAGGGCGACTCCTCTGCCTCCCCTGCCAAGGAGGCGGCGAGGTGGCGGCAGCAGCAGCAGCCACCGAGGGCTGCCCATCAATCAGGCCAATCAGAAGAGTGGGGCAAGGAGGAGCTCCCCCCTGTCTCCCCCCCTCCCTCTAGCTCGGGGGATGTTGGCGGGCTCTGAGGCTCCGCGGCTGCTCCGCCGCTCCATCCTTGGCTGGCTCGGAGTGCTGCTCCCGCCTCAGCCTCGCGCTCGACGGCATAGGCTGCCCGGCGGGGCCATTGGCACTGATGGAGTGGCAGCTCCCCGACTTTGGACTCCCACCCTCTCCCCAGCCCCAGCTTGTGACGCACTGTTAAGCTTTGCTCCCCAAGTGGCTCCTGGGCCAGCTGCGTCTCGTTATGCTAATTTAACACATGCAGGAGTCACAGCCAATTGCTCGGAGGAGAGCCTGCGCCTCGGCGCAACCCCCTTGCCAGGAGGGGGAGGCGGGCGGGCGCTCGCTGGCTCGCTCCGTCGCTCTCTCCTCAAGAGCGGCTACTGCTGCGCTGCTGCCTTGACAGAGCGCGGAGTGACAGCCGCGCGGGAGGAAGGAGACTTCTAGTCCACAGAGAGGCAGGCTGCCTGCAAACTCTGCAGGCATGAAACGCGAAGGAGAGGTCTATCCGCGGCGATTGGCCAGTGGAACCTCCATGTCCAGAGGCAGTAGACTTCTGAGCAGCAGCAGCAGCAGCTTCTGTCAAACCTAAGGGGAGGTCCTGCTTGCGCTCGCTGGCGGCCTCAGGCTGGCCACTGTTGGAAACAGGATGCTGGGCTGGGCTCAGGAGTGTAGTTATGATTGAGCGGATGGGTTTAAAGAACCTGCCCCCCCCAGCTCCTAAGGGCCCCGCACCTACACCTCTTCCTATTTTCTTCATTATCTCTCCCTCTCTGAGGGTCCCATGGGGGTGGGGAGAGGAGTGAGCATGGGCCCCCTCCTCCCTAGCTACGCCACTGGCTGGGGGGACTGTTGGTCTCACTCAGCAGGGTGAAGTCTTTTGTTCCTGAGCTGAAATGGGTACAATCCACTGAGGAGGATGGAGTGTGGACTTCAAGGCATCTGATCCTGCCTGGCTTTGTAGGATCCTTTGCATCTGATCCTGGACCGGCGATTAGTTTATTCAAGATTCCCTGAGCTGATGGGGGGCGGGGAGGAGGAGAAGATAAGCATATCACCCGGCAAGACACTACTGGCAGAATGTAGACGGGGCTGCCTTAGAGAGCCTTTGAATCCCATTTCCCAGGCAAGGCTTCTGTCTGGGTCTTGTGAAGGTGGGAGGGTGGCTGCCTTGAGGTTAGTGCACTGTGCAGAGAGACTCTTTTTTTTGCTTCCGACAGCATCTTCAGGACCTCATATCTGTGATTAGGGAAAGGCTTCCAGGGCAGAGGATGCTCCAGGCAAGCCTCAGAACCTCTCCCTCTCCTGTTACTGAGCTGGCAGTCATAGGCACAGAGATGTAGGAGGAAACCCTCTTGCACACAATGAGACTGACTTCCAAGTAAGCATGAATGGGACCGTGCTGTCAAATTGCATCATTTCTAGGTAAGCAGCTTGCACACAGACCCTTCACAAGTTGTGTCTTGTCTTTTCTACTATTACTTTCCTCTTACTATTTTAGAATGTGAACGTGCTGGATGATGATGCCAATGCCTAACTGTTACTAGCCCAAAATGGGCAGTCAAAGTGGCCAGCAGAGCAAATCAAAGGTCGTTAGAACAATCAAAACCAACACCAATCAGTAAAACAGCAGCATTTGCAACTAGGATCAATATAGCCATTCTCTGCAAAAGCTTCTTTAAACAGGGCAATGCTCCTGAGCATCAGGGGAGAACACAGCATCTCCAAGGCAGGGAGTTCCAAAGGCAGGATGCCATCAGAGAGGTTAAGGACATGGCACCTGCACATGAGCTTTCTGGAAGGAAGGAAGGAAGGAAGGAAGGAAGGAAGGCAGGCAGGCAGGCAGGCAGGCAGGCATAATAAGTGGGACCTGATCTGATGGTCTCAGGGCATGAAATGGGAATATACATGAGTTGGGACTGCATCCAGTCCCCTAAACCCAAGCAGCTGGCTTGGCATTAAATCATGATGACGAGAATGATGCTGGTGATGACCTCAAATGCCTCAGTGCTTGTCAATTATCCCAGTGCCCTTGTGTTGCACTCATTGGCTAGAAGAACACTGCAAGGCAGGTGCTGGTTTCATTTGTACTGAGCAACTGGGTAGAATATTGACTGCATGTTTCCCCCTGATAGTTCCCAAAGTGCTAGTGATTTAGGAATAGGGATGCACATGAATCAATTTTTTTATTTGATTTGTACCCGAACCGAATCACCCCTGATTTGTTTTGGATCTGAATCTGCCCTGCCCATCACCCCAGATTCGATTTGTACCCAAATTTTCTGAATCTGATTCTGAATCAATTGGGTGCAAAAAAGGGGTTCTGGGGGCAAAAGAGGGCACTACCACCCAACCCACTGTGGCCACAGAATGGAGATCTGAATCCCCAAATTTTTTCAGGTCTGAATCTGAGTGATTTGTTTTGTACCTGAATCTGGGCAATAGAGCACAGGGACGATTTGTTCTGTCTACAAATCACCCAAATCAGCTAGATTTGGGTACAAATCATTTTGTACCCAAACCGATTCACACATCCCTATTTAGGAACATAGGAAGTGCCTTTTGCTAAGTCAGACCATTGGTCCATCAAACTCAGTATTGTTTACACCTATTGGCAGTGGCTTTCCCAAAGTTTCAGGTAGAAGCCTTTCCCAGTCCTACCTGGAGATGCCTGGGATGGAACATGGTACCTTCTACATGCAAAGCAGTTGCTCTCCCACTGAGCTACGGTCCCACTCTTAGAGTTGACATGTATGGATCTCCCTCCCACCCACCCAGGCACTGACCACTCCAAGACCTGCTTAGCTTCAGCAAGGTGGCTGTGTCGTGTGTCCTGTAGACCATGCTGTGGGACTTCACAGAAACAAAAAGGTGACAATTGAAGGAAGGGTTATGGAATATCACTGAAGGGGTTAGGCTGACCCCAGAATCCATCCCCTTCCCTTCTTCCATGGCTATGGACTCCACAGATTTAAAATGTGTGGCAACTGAAATATGCTGCACTGAAGAGGGCTATTTCCCCCCCCCCATCCTTTTCAATGATCGTCATTCTAATGGTGCATTGTTTGGGTGTCTTTTTTCTTTAGCTAAGGGGAAGAGAATTTCCCAAGAAATAGTGAATCTCACAATTTCAGAACAGCCTCAGCTAATTAAAATAGTATCACTAGTCAACAAAAAGGGAAAGGATTCCTATTGCAGCGAGTGAATACATGAGCCACTTCTCCTTTTCAAAGCCAGTTCCTCCCCCCTCCAGATATCTGAATAGGCTCAGTGTTTCAGAAAGTTATCAGGACACCCATCATGCTTCCATCAGCAGGGGGGATATGGAGCCGGAGCTCCAATGCTTGCTGGAATACATGGGCAGATACATTTGGGAGGTGGTGATTCTAAAGGAAGCCAGGTCCCAGAACATTTGATAGAAATATTCCTGTCTATGGTGATTATATTGTGATGGCACAATCACACATGCAGGTCACTCTTTCATGCTACAGTCAGTGTGCCATAAGGACACATAAGGACGTAAGGAGAGCACTGCTGGATCAGGTCAGAAGCCTACCTGATTGAATTTCCTGCTTCCCACAGTGGCCAACCAGGTGCCTCTGGGAAGCTCACCAGCTGATGGTATTGATGATGGCAGTACTCCTGCTAACTGAGCAAAGAGGCACCATTTAAAGTGGCAATTCCCTTATTTTGGGTAGGGGGAGAGCTACTGGCCTACAGCCTCTCTCCAGTGGCTGGTACTGCTATCTGCCTTCCGTTTCTTTTTAGATTGAGAGCCCTTTGGTGACAGGGGACCATCTTATTTATTTTTCTATGTAAACCACTTTGAAAACTTTGGTTGAAAAGCAATATATAAATATTAGCTGGGCTGGGAGCAGAGTACCTGTGCCTCTGCTGGCCTGCTTCTTCCCCCCACCTGGCCTGCTTCTCCCCCACCCCTGACCACGGTTTCTGGCTGGCTGGAAAGCTGGCCTGCCACCTCCTCCCACCCTCTCGCGAAATCTCGCAAGAGCTGCTACGCATGGGATTAGTAACAGGTACGCCTAGGAGAAATAAATATATAGATGATGATGATGATTGATTAATTATTATACCTCTTCTACTCTTACTCCCTAGCAAATAGTATTCAGAGCCATTGTGATGAACATGATTATAGCTCCCGTGATGAACATACATTGATTGATTGATTGATTGAATGGATTGGATTTGTATACCGCCCATCCAAAATGGCTGAGGGCGGTTTACAATTAAAACAAACCACTAAAACAGTAAAGAGCTAAAACAAATTAAAAAACAATTAACAATTTAAAAACATTTTAAAACAACAATTAAACAATTACAGTGATTAAAAAACCCAAAATCGGGTTTTTAGTTTTAAAATAAACCAGATATTAAAACCCCCCAAATTCAGGAAGCTGAGAAAGCTTGGGTGAAAAGATGAGTTTTCAGGTGTTTTTTGAAAATTGCCAGAGATGGGGAGGATCGTATCTCAGCAGGGAGCGCATTCCACAATCTCGGGGCACCAACCCGAGGGACACCATACTTAAGCTCAGATTTTGAAGAGCAACAGTCTCCAGTCGACACCCTCTGGAATCTATCCAAGAGGTAGGAGTGGAACCACTGTAAAACAGTGCCTCCCACCCCCAACCCTCTCAGACGTTCCAGAAGGATACTATGGTCGATAGTATCGAAAGCCGCTGAGAGATCCAAAAGGACCAACAGAGTTACACTTCCTCTGTCAATTCCCAATTGGAGATAATCCATCAGGCCATGGGAAGTTGGAAATAGGCCTATAGTTGCTCAACTCTGAGGGAATCTAATGCAGGCTTCTTTAGAAGAGGTCTAATGATTACCTCCTTAAGACAAGGAGGCATCCTCCCCTCCCTCATAGAAGCATTTATGATTTCCACCAGGCTGTTTACAACAACCTCCCTGCTAGATCGAACAAGACATGTTGGACAAGGGTCAAGAGAACAAGAGGTAGGCCTCACTGCTCCAAGCAGCTTGTCTATATCCTCAGGAGTCACAAACGGAAACCAATCCAGTCGATTCACATAAGAGGAGTTGTTGGGCACCTCCAGCTCAGAAATCAAATTAATTGTGGAGTCTCCATCTAGGCTGGCCCGAATCCGAGAGATTTTATCTGCGAAAAACTCTTTAAACACATCACAGAGGGTAACTGATGACTCCAAATTCTGGTTCAAGGGAGGGGGGGCAGATACTAGTCCCCTCACAACCCTGAACAACTCCACCGGATGTGAACTCTCAGAGTCAATACGGGCAGAAAAGAACAGCCTCTTTGCCGCACATATTGCCTGAACATAGATCTTTAGATGTGCTCTATGTCACAGTCTGTCAGATTTGAGTCTAGTCTTCCTCCGCTTGCGCTCCAGTCGCCTACCTTGCCGCTTCAGCCCCCGTAGATCTTCCGTAAATCAAGGGGCCAATTTTGAAGCGGGTTGGAGGGGACACTTGGGAGCAATCGTGTTTACTGCCCTGGTGAGCAAGTTGTTTCAATTCTCAACCAGGGCATCAACAGGATCACTGGCAAAGCCAACATTGAATCCCTCCAAGGCTTCTTGGAATCTTACCGGATCCAATAACCTCTTCGGTTGGACCATTCTATTGGGCCCCATGCCCCTGCAGAGGTGGGAAGTGGTTGTAAGTCCAACCTTAACCAGATGGTGGTCTGTCCATGACAATGGGGAAATCACAGGAGTCCCCACCCACGGAACACAACCCTGATCAGAGTAAAAGACCAAATTAAGCGTGTGACCTGAAATATGCATCGGTCCAGAGACCACTTGGGATAGGCCCATAGTTGTCATGGCCACTATGAACTCCTGAGTTGCCCCGGACAGATTGGTCCTGAAATGAACATTGAAGTCCCCCAGCACCAAGAGTCTGGGAGACTCCAACACAAGTTCCGCGACCAAGTCTGTGAGCTCAGTAAGGGATTCCGTTGGGCAGCGGGGTGATCGGTACACCAACAGAAGTCCCAATTTATCCCTGGTCCCCAAACTCAAGTACACACATTCAATATGGTCCGATACCCTGACAGGGACCCTGGTAAGGGAGATGTTATCCTTATAGACCACAGCCACTCCACCTCCCCGCCCATGTCCCCTCACCTGCTCCTCTACAGAATATCCTGGAGGGAGAAGCTTGGACTAAACTGGACCACTAGCCGCCCCCAACCAAGTCTCGGTAATACATACCAGGTCAGCCCCTTCATCCACGATCAAATAATGGATGAGTTCAGATTTATTTTGGACTGACCTGGCATTACAGAGGAGCAGGGAAAAGCTATGTGTGTTGTTGGCACTGCTCCCTGAGGTCAAAGAGCTGGCAGGGCAGCCGGAAGGGGAGACAGCTATTAAATTTCTGACTACCCTTTTCCTGGGACGGCCCGCTGACCTGCCAATATTACTTCTTCTATTCCCTACCACCACCGGGATAACTGCCCCATAGTTAATGAAGGCGCCCCCTGTCCCCCCATCTCCAGATGAACCCAAACACATTACAGCAACTTCAACCCAAGTCTAAAACAGCTTAAAACTGATTAAGCAGAAGCCCTCTAGCCCTTGCCCTCGTTCTCCCCTTCGGTGGCGACCCTGCCGGTGGCGGGTCCCCTGCCACAAGAAGTCTTCTTATAAAGCCCAAAACTGAGCAGGTGACCCGAGGAACAGCTGAGTCACTCAGGGGCTGGTCCCAATCCTGCCCACACTTCCCACAGATGTTAACCTGAGGCTGCAGCCCAACATGAACATATTATAATCATGTGAGGAATACACATGTGACACACTCAAATCAAGATCTCAGGTCTGTTCGTGGATGGATAATCCCAGTGCAGATCCTTTAATAAGTTGTGACCCTTGTGAACTCAAAGATACTGGTGTCTTCAATACTGGGTCTGTGTGCAGTCAAGAAACCAGGAATTTGGTGTCTCAGTATCTATCTGCACAAATGGTTGCAAGTTTGCCTCCAGTTCACAGACATTCTACACTTTCTGTGCATTAAAACACAAATGTTAGCCAACCTTTTGCTTCATAGGCAATAAAATGTGTAACTAGGAGAGCTGACATATGAGATTTTGTCATACATATACCTGTAAGAAATGGCTAATGTTTGCTCCATCTTCATTCTCTGAGTTGGAAGTCCTCTTAAGGGATGTGGAGAAATTGATCCACAGTGGAAATTCCCTTCAAAGCTCAGTGTTTTCAGTTTCCCTCCCAAGAGAAAACTGTAGTTCCTCTCAAGGGGAAATTTTGGAGAATGTTCTTAGTTTCTCCACATTTGGAGCTTTGTCTGGATGCCTGTCTGAACAGTTGTTCTTCCATAAGGAGGGGGCTCTCTGGCTGTGTTAGCACCTTCTAAGTTCTTAACCTGTGAGAAACTGCCTTCCTTCCCTACAGTGGGGGTATGCGTATACATACTGACTTCTGCAGAGTTGGTGAGCAAGGGGTCTTCCTGACAATGCTAATAAAGGGCCCCACCATGCAGTTACAATGAGAGGCCTCCACTTTCCCAGGGGCAAACTTGAATACATCGGGAGAAATACTGACTGATTCTGCGTGGGTGGAAGAACGTTTCATGTGCAAAGTTAGGGAGAACTGGTTTTCACTGACCCTTTCCCCTCGGCTGTCTCAATGACCTCTAGGAATATGACTTTGAAGGTAGGCCAACCCTGAGGAAGCATTCAGGGAGCATTCAGTTCAGGGAGCATTGAGGGCAGCAGAGGGAAGAGAGATTGGCAAAAATTGCCCCATTGTGAGCACAAAATGTCCTTCCATGTGCATGTTAGCCAGTATGTTCCCCATGGATTATCTTACAATATTTGAACACAATCCAATAATAGTTTGTTGACTGATGATATTCAGTGGCCCTCCCAACCCCAGTATAATTAATCAATACATAAATATTTGTAACTTTATTATTTTAGTGGTTTATAGATCCGTTGGCATCTTCTGATTTATTGGATTTCGAGGAGATGTCAAATGTGAAATCTCACAACTAGTCACCTGTAAAATACTTTGAGCGACTAAATACTGCATTAAAAAAAATTAAGCAGCTGTCAAATCTTTAGAAAAGGCCTCATTTGTTGTCACAGATGCTAGTGAACTTATTGGTCCCAGAATATAAGAAGCATAAGACATGGCTACCATTTATTAGACCAACTTCTGTTAATGTAGGAATATGAAAACTTTTGAGTTATATGAAACTCTCAGAATGAGAGTTTGCGCAATGGAAGTGTAGCTAATTCTCAGAATGGAAATGTGGCTAATTCTCAGCAAGAATAAAATAAAATAAGGCTGTTTATAAGGGGCAATAGGGTTGTTTGTTTGTTTTTTAAAAATGATCTGAAGATAGAATGATACAGTTATAATTGCCTGCAAGAACAAACATTGGTTGACATTTCATGCAGTGACTTATACACGTTTTAATGCAACATGCACACAGTTGTGCCAGAGTGCTCTTGTGCAAATGCAGTTGTGTGATGGTATATTTCCAATAGCGGCACCAGGGTGCAACTGTGTTTGCATAATTCTTGAATTTGCACACTCCTGCACAACTGCATGCACATTGCATTAACATGCACAAGGGATGTTACATGGAATGTCAGTTATTCTTGTGTTCCACAATGGTCTTTCAAATACATTTTTCAGGTTTTTGAAGGGCTACCAAAGCCTGTAAACTCTATTTGACCCAAGACTGAAGACCTTATGCCAAGGATACGCAAAAGGCTAAGAATCATATGCTCTAAGTAACGCCACAGGACACACTGGAGGTTCATTATTTGCCTAACGACAGAAAAGGATATCTTACAGTGAAACCCTATGTTTACTCAGAAGTAACTTTTAATATGTTCAATATGGCTTACTTTCTAATAAGAGTGTTTAGGACTACAACCTTCATGCTGCAGGATTTTTCCTAGTCTAATTCAACTTTGACAACTTCTGCCGAAACAGTCCTATCAGTGCATACTCCCCACCGCCCCATTAACATGGAGCCCAGAGCATCTTTAATTGCTTGCAAAGCAGTCTGCTGAGGCCAAAACAAAAGCCCTTGGTTCTGTCATGGAGGGTGGCCCACTGTATCAAAATGAAACTATTAAGAACAGGGACAGCCAACTTCTGTTCTGTTGTCAGCACTGATATTCTGAGGGCTCCCAGAAGCCTCTCCGCTTATGTTTGGGACTAGTTCCCACTCTTAACATGCCCAGGAGTCTCACAGGATCATGGACTTCCTATTTGTTGGCATATTGGGGACAGGTCACTTAGCAGGCAGTTGGATGGTTGCCTGCAGATTCAACCAGCTGCCATTGAAGAGAATGGAAAGGGGATTTGCCTTAATCTTTCCCTATATTAGGGAATGTCTAGGTGGACTGAGTTAGCTTTTGAGTTAACTCCACGCTCAAGGTCTCTGTGCCCAAAGACTGTCCCTTTACTTCCCCTCCTCTGCGGTTGCCTCAAACAAGCTAACATTAATCACCTCAGCAGGAAATGTCAGATAAGTCACTGTGAACACAACTCCCATCCCCATTACAAAAGAGCTAAGTGGGCAATAGGAACTCAGAGGTGTGCTCATTAGAATTACTGATTGGTTTACTGGGTCCTTCTGACCTCACAGATACCATCCTTGCACGTCCATTTGGTCCATTTACATACAGGTTGTTCTTGACCATTCATACCATTGTGTTTTATTTAAGGACAGCAAACAAAGACAATGGATCCTTTTGAGATCCACCAGAATTCCCCTCCTCAGGAAGAAGAAGCAGCTGGTATTTTACCTCAGGGCCCATTTGGGGCTATAACTAACCCTGGTTTCTTGAACCAGTGTGCTTCCTTTGGGCTCTGCACCTTGGAGTCACCAGTCCTTTGGGCGATATACTGGGCACCCACCATACCATCAGGCTGTGCCTTGCTCTTCATGCCATTTTCTCTCACAACCTCCAAATCAGCCTGCCTTGTTGGCCTGATCTATCCAGCTCACCTCTCTGCTATGAGAAGTTGGCTGCATGAAAACAGACACCTTTTGGGTGTACCCCTGCTGCCTAACCCCCGAGTTGCTTTTGGCTCTACATCACCTGGTTCCATCTCTGAAGAAAGAGGCCCTTCGGTTGCGCCTGAACCACAAGGATCCAGTCGCCACTAAAGGAATGACGAGGTTGTATGATAATCACTGCACCCCTCTGGGCTCTCCCTAGCCCTGCTCTCTTCTTAAATCCAAAAACCTGTTTCTCTAAAGCCTTCCTTTCTCTAGCCAGCCTGGAAGTCATTTAATTTGGACACTAAGCCAAATTGCCTCTTTGCAAGTATCTGGTTAATCTCTGTAATGTACTTTCAGTAGTAATATTGCTTTAATCAACTCTCTTATTCCACTGTACCCCTAAATCCTCAAATAAAACCTTACTTAATTTTGAACTTCAGCCTCAATGTCAGTTCTTCCCCCCCCCCTTTGCACAAAAATTATTCTTATGTGGGACTGCTCCATCCCAGCTTGCTAATTCCCCCCACAAAGCCCAAAAGCATTTAGGGGTGTTCACGAATCACCCTGGAGCAGTTCCATTAACAGTAGTCTCAGTGTATTCTCTGGTTGTTCACTGGCTGAAATAATATTTTGCCAGACAACCATCCTATTTTATTCTATGCAGTATCTTTTATGTTTTGTTGTTTAGAAGTTTGTCTCAGTAGGGTTCCTGTAGAGAGTGTCAGGGGTGGAGTCAGAAAGGAAAGGGGAAGGGGAAGAAGAATGAGAAAATGGAGTTGTTTCTGGATAAACTCTTAGTTACTTTAAGTGGTGCAGCGGGGAAATACTTCACTAACAAGCAGAAGGTTGCCTGTTTGAATCCCCCCAAACTATGGGAAACACTTACAGTATATCGGACAGCAGTGCTATAGGAAGATGCTGACAGGCATAATCTCATATTGCATGGAAGGAGGCAATGGTAAATCCCTCCTGTATTCTACCAAAGAAAACCACAGGGCTCTGTGGGTGCCAGGAGTTGAAATCGACTTGACGGCACACTTTACCTTTAAATCTATATAAGATTACTTTGTGTTTCTGAGGGAAACAAGCTATAAAACACATCCCTTTGTGTGGGGTTTGGTTTCTCAGTTGTTGAGTAGTTGTTCTTGTGCCTACTTGACATCACACACAAAACTAAAAGAGAGACCCTTGACCCAACCCTTGATTAAAATTTGGTGGGGTTAGTGTCCCATATACTGCACAGTGTCCTGCAGGTGTTTTGCACACCACAGGCACTGCTACATGCGCCTAAGTCAATGTTTGAACAGTTGTGCAAGAGTGCTCTTGAGGAAATGCAAAAAATCATGCAACTGAGTTGTGTGATAGTACAACCATTGGAAATAATAGCTGTTGCCCAATTTCAGCATTTGCTGAAATTTGAAAAGAGTGCTCTTGTACCTTAGGAACACACAGAAGCCCCCATGGTGAGCAAATCACCCACGAGATGTTGTGCAGGATGTGACACCAAGCAAAATAGCTTTGCAGACCAGATCTGGCATGCAGGCTACCCTGATCTAGACTTAGAACAAGTCTATGCAAGAAGCAGGTTTGCACAATGGGTGTGGCTCCTACCTCCCAACTCGGCCAGATTCAATGTTCGTGACAGGAAATGACTTTATCTTTGATTAAAAAAAGGAATGTTAATTAAACAGAGGAGCTATTCTCACGATCAGCAAAAATCGGGCTAGGAGAGCCTAGCCTGATTTTTGCTGATTGTGTAAATCCAGCCCAGTGGATTTTCTTTTACTTACAAGCGGCTAGATCGCTTTTGTAGCCCTCCCCAAAGCCCGGGTTTGTGGAGCAAGTGCTCCGCAAACCCAGGCTTCCCGATTGTGAGTAGCCATGGCGCTGCTGTGGATATTCACGAGTAGACCCCCGGAGTGGAGGAGAAAAGCCACCTCCCAGTTCTGGGGGTCTCCCCTGTATGCCCTGCACGCTCGCGTAGGGCATACTGGAGCTTCCGGGGGCCGCACACCCCCGAGCTCCCAAGCCCCCACCGGCTCCGTCACAGAGCCGGCAATCATGTGGGCAGCCGATCCGGCCGCCCAAGGCTCCCTCCCTGCTCGTGTGCGGGGAGAGCGGGCTTAGCCCACTCTCCCCGCACACTCTCAAGAACCGGGTCTCACTGATCGTGAGACCCAGCTCAGAGTGTCTTGTCAAGCACCATGTCAAACTGTAGGTAGGGGTATTGCATGATTGAATACTTTCCTCATATGAAAAGCTCCCTCAGCTTGAAAGCAGGAAGAAGTGTGCTGACCTAGCCTTCTAGATACAGGGATTATTCTTTGGTGGAAAAACATTCATACATGTGTTTCCCCCCTCCCACAGGTCTGGAGTAGTACAGTCCAGGAAAAGTTCTACTACCTGATTTGATTAGCCATAAGAACATAAGGGCCTGTCTGCTCCCTTATGAACCTGCCTGTTAATTAAGAAATTAGATAATCTTTGGAAGCTCTTCTGTGGGTGTCCCACCATTAGTGGTTAGGTAAGTGTTGACCAGAGATATTGCCCCAGCTGTGTAATGCCCTGCCCTCCCCATAGATGTCTGTCTTGAGCAAACATTGAGTTTTGGACACCTGGTTAAAAACTTCTATTAAAAGTCCAAGCTTTTAACAAACAGTGAAGTTATTTTACTGCTTCAGTAAAAAGCAGTTGCTTTTTATTTGTTGCTCTTTTATCGGCTGTTTTTATTTTTTATTTGTTCTGTACCAAATTCTTAGATTTTAAAATGATGTAATGATGCTGTAATTTCTGTCATTGAAAGCCACTGTGAGAATTCTTTGAATAAATATCTCAAACAAATACAAAAAGATGAATTAGATCTATCCTCCATGTATTTTGTGCTCTCTCTCTCTCTCTCTCTCTCTCTCTCTCTCTCTCTCTCTCTCTCTCAATTTTTAGGAATTCCACCAGTTTCTCAAACCAGTTTATCTCTTTGGGGGGGAAGTGGTGATGATCAGCAAGACCAAGTTAAGGATTCCCTTTCTAAACCAATAGTGCAGGTTCCCCAGGGGGAAATAAGTTGCCTGCCTGGCCCCTAGGGCTTCTAAATACCTACTCTGGAGGCTTCTCTGTGGAAGAATCCAAGAGCACAGAAAGAGTAACATTGCTGAAGGGCGTCTTCCTTACTTGAGATGGAAGTCACGTTTGCAATGATCTGTAATGGGTTTGCGGATGCAGTGGAAGGGGAAAACGTTGACTTTGCCTTATTGCTGCGCTGTAGCCAAGAGTATTGGAATCTTGGCCCTTGCTTGGTGAGGCACTCTATTTGATTAAAGTTTCTCTTTTAATCAAAGATAAAGCCATTTCCTGTCACGAATATGGAATCTGGCCGAGTTGGGAGGTGGAGGGGAGCATGTGGGTCGTGTCTGGAAAATTCAGAGGCTGGTTCTTTTGTCTCAAGGGGATCAATATGACATTTATTTTTATTATTAGTAAGGAGAAGCTGAGATTGCATTAGCTAAGAGGTGCATAATAAATGTAGCCTTCTTACTAAATCAAATCAGCTGATTTAGTTAGCTACAACGGATGCGTCATTGTTACGTGGACTTCATTGAATGGGCACAATGAAAGATACCTTTGCAATGTGATAGATACTAAAGAAGCTATTGCAACATCATGGACTAAAATATCAAGTTGGTGAAGTTGGTTTAGAGATTAAAATCTTCATTTTAAAAGAGGCCCATATGGTGATGGGAAGAAAAAGGAGACCCCTTGTGTGACTTAGTGCGGCTGAGTGAATAGGGTTTGGGCATTAGCAATTTTTTCCAAAAAGTTATATCAGTCTTGCAAATAAATTCACCAATGTTACAGGCCACTGGATTTTTTACTAGCCTCAAATCCCTGTGTTAGTCATTTGTGATCTAAAACAAATGAACCAACATTTGTTAATGGTTAAGAACATCATATGAAGAGCCTTTCTGGATTTGACCCAAGGCATGTCTAGTTCAACATCCTGTTTCCTGCAGGATGGCCCACCAGGGTGCTTTCCAGACTAGCTGCTCAAGAGCAGCAAAATGCCTCCATTCAGGTAAGTTGCATTGAAAACATAAACAGCAGCGGGAGCAGTCTTGTAGCAACTAACAACCTGAAAAAACAGCAACTTCCTTATGCTGGATATACGGCGTCCTAGTTCTATATCGCAGCAATTAAATTTGAGACAAGGCATTGGCAATGTGAATGGCACCCTGCTGTCTGTGTAGGGACTTTGGTGTCACAATGCAGGTTTGGGCATTTGCAATTTTTTCCAAAAAGTTATATCAGTCTTGCAAATAAATTCACCAATGTTACAGGCCACTGGATTTTTTACTAGCCTCAAATCCCTGTGTTAGTCATTTGTGATCTAAAACAAATGAACCAACATTTGTTAATGGTTAAGAACATCTTATGAAGAGCCTTTCTGGATTTGACCCAAGGCATGTCTAGTCCAACATCTTGTTTCCTGCAGGATGGCCCACCAGGGTGCTTTCCAGACTAGCTGCTCAAGAGCAGCAAAATGCCTCCATTCAGGTAAGTTGCATTGAAAACATAAACAGCAGGGGGAGCAGTCTCATAGCAACTAACAACCTGAAAAAACAGCAACTTCCTTATGCTGGATATACGGCGTCCTAGTTCTATATTGCAGCAATTAAATTTGAGACAAGGCATTGGCAATGTGAACAGCACCCTGCTGTCTGTGTAGGGACTGTGGTGTCACAATGCAGGAAGTGTGAAAGCACACTTTCGAGATCTGATGTGACCCCATTGCAGTCTAATCTGGAAAGTGCCCAGATGCCCCTGGGAAGCCCATAAGCAGGAGATGAAGGTAATGCTCCTCTCCTGGGGTTGCTCCCTGCAACTGGTATTCATAGGCATGCTGGCTCCAAACTGGAGGTAGCATGTCATCATCATCATCATCAACAACATCATAATCATCATCATCTTCATCATCATCATCATCATCATCATCAATAATTCAATTTCTATACTGCCCTTCCAAAAATGGCTCAGGGTGGTTTACACAGAGAAATAATATATAAATAAGATGGATCCCTGTCCCCAAAGGGCTCACAATCTAAAAAGATACAGATGATAGACACCAGCAACAGTCACTGGAGGTACTGTGCTGAGGGTGGATAGGGCCAGTTGCCTGGAGTTAACTCTTACTCACCATAGGCAGCCACATAAGTGGCTTTTTGCAAGTCCATGAGGCTATTCTCACGAGCAGCTGAAACTGAGCTAAGGGGGCCCAGCTCGGTTTCAGCTGCTTGTGTGCAGCAATGGGAGCTGTGAGGCTTCTGGTGGCAAGCCTGTCTAATTGCTGCACCTTAAACGAGGTTAGCTGAGTGAGTGCTCAGCTAACCCCAGTTTTTTGGTCATGTGTCTCTGTGGCTCCACAGCACATCAACTCATGATTAGACCTCCGACTGGGGGGGGGGGGGGCTACAACAAGCCTCCCGGTATCGGGGGGCTCCCCAGAATGCCCCACGCACTGACACGGGTCATTCTGGGACTTCTGGGGGCTGGGAGGCCTGCAAACCCCACTGCCCCAAACTGCTCCATGATGGATCCAGTAATTGTCTGGGCGGCCGATCTGGCCACCCAGGGAGGGCTCCCTGCTTGTCTGTGGGGGGAGAGAGTGGGTCAAGCCCACTCTCCATGCAAACCTCCTTTAGGCTCTCCACACTGCTCATGTGGAGAGCCTTCGTGTTATATAAATTAAAACTGCGAGGAATCTATGTGAGTTTCAGTTTTTGAATAAAAACATGCATGTCCCCTTGAGTGAACAATTAAGCAAGTCACACACAAACAATGGATGTGTTTTTCTCCTTTTTGTTCTCAAGTCCTGGACACTCATCACAGCTCAAACCGAGCAGTGCCATCCTCCCAGATGACTCTTAAGGCACCTGGGAACTCTGCTGTTCTGTCCCTGAGCTACCCTTCCCTCCCTCCGGCTTTTGTGATTGCAGTTTGGGCTGGGTTGGGGTTCAGTGTAGGGACTGCAGCAAATAAATCAGCGTTAGCTCATTCTGGTTAGGGAGCTTTCTTAAGCTTGGTCAGCTAAAGTCAGAGATTGCAAAGTTTCCTTGCTCTCAAGATCTGGTCGTTCCCTTGAGTTGTGCCCTGTGGGCTAGCTCAGCAACTGCACAGTCTCCTGGAGCTTTAAAAACCAACCTTTGAGGAATTTTGCACTGCTCAGTCTGAGCTGTGATTAGTGTCAAGAAATGGGGTGAAAAATGACCAGTCTTTTGGTGGGTGGGGGTGGGGTGGCAGTCAAAAACTAACCATAAAAGCTTCTTTGGCAATAGCAAAAGTGAAAATGAAACTAAAGGACGGTTTAGGCACAGCTCTAATGCAAACAATGGTAGAATGACAATAATGAATGCGTGTTGAGATCCTGTAACCTATAACCTATATATAACCTACAAGAGGCTGTGACAGCAGCCTCTAATGTTGTTGCAGGGGCGTATCTAGGGTAGGGCAGGCAGGGCACATGCCCTGCACTCCACTTGAAGGGGGCGCCATTTTTAAAAAAATATTGTTATTTAAATGGCTGCCGAAAACAAAATGGCCACTGTGCATGCTCAAAAGGTCCTCTGTGAGGCCCTAGTCCATGCCAGGCCTTGCAGAGGCCATTTGAGCATGCGTGGTGGCAATTTTGTTTTCAGTGGCCATTTTTTAAACAACAAAATTTATTTTTAAAAATGGCCACCACACATGCTCAAATGGTCCCTGAGAGGCCCTAGAGGCCAGCAGGGGGAGGGGGAAGCTTTGCAGACCCCCCAGCCTTTAGGAAGCCCCCCCAAAGGGGCTACAGGTAATTTTTTTTTAAAAAATTAATATAATATAAGTCACTGCACACATATTTAATTTGGCACTATGTACAGAGAATCAGGGCTTGTGAATACTGAGCTGAAGCATATGAGCTAGAATTGTATACATTTGCTCTTACTTTGCTTCTTGTGATAAGTGAGTTAAATGTGATGTCTTAATAATATGGCTATTAATGGTTTGTCTTTGAATCAGTGTGAAATCCTTAGTATTAAGGCCCACTGGGAGTTTCTTGCTCTCTTTCTCTCATTTTAACTGTCTTTCTGAAAGACTAGAATATATTCCAAGCAGTGACACTGTTTACTCTGCATATCCTTTAATTATTTCCTGAGTATCTGGGAAAAGTCAAATTCTCCATTGATTTTTAAAACTTATGTAATGGTGATGCTACAATACATAGTAGAGAATTAGACAGGCACTTCTGTTTAGTTTTCCAAATACACCTCCACATAGTATTGGGGTATTTCATGAGCCCCAGCATACTGAAATGTGTAGTTTTCCAGCATTTTTTGGTCTGGCTACATCCACTGCTAAATAGTTTTTGAAATATTAAAAGATTAACGAGCTTGACTTGTATTTTTCAGCTGACATTATAGTAAAGTTATCTGAAAGATGGGTGTCAGATGTTTGGACAGGGGGCACAATTCCAATGCTTGCCCTAGGCGCTATTTTCCCTAGATACACCTCTGTGTTGCTGTGATGTAGTCAGGTTCCTTTGTACTCCTTGCAACAAAGCTGGCAGCAAAATGCTACTATTCTAGGCAGCAGATAATGGAGCAACACTGATCGATCCAAAGATCCTAGTTTACAGTGTTCATGGCAACAACATTGACATCCACCAATCACTATGTTATGTGGCAGCACTGTCCCCATAGTAGGAGCCGCCGGGGTTGTGTTTCTAGTGAGTCCATTCCTTGATCCAAGCCAGGTTGTACATTTGTTACTGTTTTAGTGCAGTCCTAGATTGGAGGCAGAACAGACAAACAACATGCACCAGGAGACTAGAAAGCCGTCTGCACTGGCCTTTCTGTAACCAAGACTTCTTTTATTAAACTATTAACCTTCTTAATTATACTCCACTGCTGCCTGGTAATTGTGTGCCACTCCTCTGGATTGTACAGCCAAGCATGGAAGGAACCAACCCACATGCCGCAATGGAGGAATGCTTCTATGACACCCCACCACGAAACGGGAGTGCCCTCACCCATGTCCAGTCCTGCAGGGCTTATTCTAAGCTGTTTCTTCCTACTGCACAAGCAGCTGCCAGCACACCACCTACCCCGTGCCTCCACATTTTTTGTAACCCAAAGGAAGATAACAGGAAAGGTGGAATGGAAAGTGAGACAGTCTTCTTTCCTGACTTTGTTTTGTACTGCTATGTAATGGTTGCATACCTGCATATACTCTTGAAACAGAGGTCAATACAAGTCAATCAATGCCATGGACTAGTCAAGCAATTAGTCCAGTAATATATGATTTGTATACGATCATGAAGATTGAAAGGAAACAACATTCATCTTAATTTTCTTTTTTTATTTTCCCCTTTTCTCATCTTTTTTTAAAAAACCAGACAGCTTAGCTCCTATTAAAGCCCATATGCCCAACTGCACAAAAACTTGGTTCAAACCACACAATTTTTTTTGACCGTGTACAAGCTAAACATTAGAACAAACCATGTGGCACTGTGGTGTAGTGAATACAAGCCCAACATATTTCAGGGTCCCCAAGGGGTTGAATCCCCATTACTACACATAGACACAGCCTGCAATAGACACAGCCTGCAATAGCAATAGCAATAGCACTTACATTTATATACCGCTCTATAGCCGGAGCTCTCTAAGCGGTTTACAATGATTTAGCATATTGCCCCCAACATTCTGGGTACTCATTTTACCGACCTCGGAAGGCTGAGTCAACCTTGAGCCCCTGGTCAGGATCGAACTTGTAACCTTCTGGTTACAGGGCGGCAGTTTTACCACTGCGCCACCAGGGGCTCATAGCCTGCAATGAACAACCCTTTTGACAGATGGACACGCAGGGAAGGAAGGAAGGGTGGACATTCCATCACAACACTCAGCTAGCTCCAGAGCTCATTTCAGAGAAAACATACATGGAGAACCCATGGCTCTCCAAGGGAAGGCTGTAAGTTCTGCTGGGGAAAGCAATACTCCCACGTGGTGTCTTTGGAAGTGGAACAAGCTTTTTGCAAAAGAGAGGGCCAGATATGCAGGAACCACAACAGGAAGACTACAGGGGTCGGGCCAGGGCCTGCCTGGCAGCTTGGTGGGAAAGAGCACGGACACAGGAAAAAGGAGGTCTTAAATCCAAGTTCCTCAGGAGAGAAACGTGGATGGCAAGACTTACCCTTCTGATGCCTGAGCAGCAACCCTAGATAGAACAGGCAGGACTAGAACCGAGACCTCTAATTCAATGCCTCTAACCATGTGGGCAGAGGAGAAAAATCCATCTTTGGGGCTTTATCATCTCCCAGGAGCCTAGTCCAGGGAACCAGCTGTAAAGACCAGGATTGAAGAGGCTGGAACTGGAACTGTAGTCCTGTGGAACAGCACAGATTTAACACACGTGGACACTGGGTGCAGTATAAATAGCTGAGAGAAGTCCCTCCACGCAGATACACCTGTGACAGCATAGTTCCAGATCCAGTAAGAGGGAGTGGTGTACAGACCAGTACTCTCTCTTAACTATTGCATACACTTTCCATGACTCAGATAGCCTGTCATTTTGCCCCATCCCCTTTATCTCATCCAGCCACACCTGCCCAGTGTGCATCTGCTTGACTGCCAGTGCCTGCTGGTGAATGCCCCAGCTAGCAGGCCTCATTAACCATTACCTCCCTTCCCTTCTTGCAGCCTGATGACTTGGTTTCTCACACCAGCAGCACCTGGGGGCATCGTGAGCTTTAAGGGCCTGCCCTGTGCCTTCTCAGGTTTGTCAAGTGGCCAGAATGTGGTGCAATGTAGACCTTGAACTCTTGTGAGCCCATGGAGAACCCCCAAACCCCTTTCATAGAGGGTCCCATCCTGATGGGAACTGAGTTAAGAAGTGGTGTGGGTGGGTGTCAGAAAGGGAGCATCCCTATCTGCTTTCCTCCATTACCACACAGACCTTGAGGATCCACGGACACTGCCGTACTCACCTTGCAATGGCTCAAGGACTTGCTTGCATTCCAACTGAATATGCACAAATCCCTGAAAGCTTTGCATATGGCCCCAGTCTGAACACGTGCAGAGTGCCTGCAGCCATCTCTGCTGCCTCCCTTTTCCTCTGTCCCAAGGTATCCCTTCCCTACCCTGGAAACTTACGTTGGGGCAAGACTTAAAGACCTCTCCAGGCATTACCCTGTTTTTGTGTGTTCAGGTGTCTGTATACACGTACATTTGTTTTTGTGAGTGACTGTACATGTGTTCTATTAAAAAGCGAACATGGGTACAGGTTCCTGCAAATGCAAGATACTGATAGGAATGCACGTTGAACTTCAGTGTGAATAACTGTATGTGCATACAGCTTTGTACATGCATACAGTTGCTGACGTGCTGTGCAGCATAAAGGTAAAGGTAAAGTTGTGCTATTGAGTTGGTGTCAACTCCTGGCCACCACAGAGTTGTCTTTGGTAGAATACAGGAGGGGTTTACCATTGCCTCCTCCCACGCAGACTGAGATGATGCCTTTCCGCACCTTCCTATAGCACTGCTGCCCGATATTGGTGTTTCCCATAGTCTGGGAAACATACCAGCGGGGATTTGAACCAGCAAGCTCTTGCTCCCTAGGCAAGTCACTTCCCCGCTGTGCCACTAGGTGGCAGCATGCCACCCATCAAAGAAGCTTGTGAGCCAGCCAAGAGCTCGTCCTCACTGGCAGCAGAGGCGGGGGAGACTCCATGCATACCCAGCCGGGTGTAATCACTGCCCCACCACGACTGCCATTGGGAATAATAGCAGTAGAGGCGGAGCAGTGATGATCACACCCAGCTGCGTGTGCACAGAGCCTCCCCCACCTCTGCTGCCAGCGAAGAACATAGTTAAGTCCAGACACTCAAATTACAGATGGTATTACAAAATGCCAATCCATAGCCATCCTATCGCAAAACTCCCAGGTAATAAAAGTATATCTATAAAGTTTGAAAGAAAAACCCTCATATAAAAAGTAAGATAACAAGAGACAAAGAAAACAAAACAAAAAAACAACAACTAAAAACATTAGAAAATAAAATGTAAACAGTAAAATATTCAAGCAAGTAAAAGACTAAAAGCATCAATAGTAATTGTAGATATTCAAACAGATAACTAAAGAGTGTGTGCTTAAGTCATTAATGAAATAGCAATATATATCTAAGTTCAATACTTAGTATAGGACTTCTTGCAAGCATGACATGCGGCATGCCTTTTTCCTGCCAGGGATGCTGGGATCTGTAGTCCCAGTCCAGCCCCGATGAGAAAAGATACTTTGCTGGGGCCCAGAGTACCCACCTCCACTGCCTGTGTGCCTCCTTTCCTCTGTGTTTGCCTCCTGTTTCTGCCTGTGGGCATTCTAGCTGGGTTCGTTATTTTGGGAGCGCTCCGTCTCAAATGCCTTGCAGCATCTCTAACAGACACGGTTCTGTTAGAGTTCTGTGTGGCAACTGATTAGTATTACCAGTTGTATTGCAGCACATGATATCCCTGTAGTCATACATTTCCCTCTCATACTCAGGCTAGTATACATGTCTGCCTAGATAACAGTACCAGTAAAGAAGCTCAGTTTATGCTACTTGGTGAAAAAACATTTCAAGTGAGAAAATATCTTAGCCAGATGATAAGAGCGACAATATCCTTTAAAAGGGCAATATATAACTTAGTGGTAAGTTCATGCAAACAAGCCTGTAAGTCAAAGCCTGTAAAACAAGCCTGTAAAACAGTAAACACATTTAGGGAACAGAATCGAGGAGGAGCTGAAACCAAGAGAAATGCATAGAGTCGCCAACTGTCTTGTTCTAGCAGGGCTCCTGTGCCTTTGCAAGATGCATGGCCGACAGTAGAGTAACACTTCCCAGGACAGGAGGCAATTGTCATTAAGAACCTTTCTTGCATTGTCGGAGAAAAAGGATCTGGTACAAGAACACTTAATGATCACAAGGTTGAGGTTAGTGATATCTTTAAAATGCTCATTCTCTTAATAGCTCCTGTACTTAATGTCTTTAATAAAGACTTCATCCTTTTAAGGATTTGGCAATTCATGTTGGCATTCATCTCACAGCTTATTTGTTCCTTTTCACTGAGACCTCAATGACTTTTTCTTCTGCACGGGGGAAAAAAAAGTTCCATTATTTAAGACAAGTCCTGTACTAGGAGCTCTCAGACAGAGAAAAGAGAAGCAAAGAGACAGGCCAGCTATAGCGTCATGGTTGAGAGCACATGATGCAAATGCTGATAGCTTCAGTTTGATTACAGGGCCTTATGTGGCAGTGCTGCTGGCAAAGCCCTCTGCCCGAGAGAACCAAGAACTACTTTTGAGGGGCCCACTGACTACCCCTGCTAACTTGGCAAAGAGGCACCTTTTAACGTGGCAATTCTCTTTCTTTAGCAGGGGGAGAGTAACTGGCCCCATCCACCCCCAGCACAGTACCTCCAGTGACTGTTGCTGGTGTCTATCTTATGTTTCTTTTTAGATTGTGAGCCCTTTGAGGACAGGGAGCCATCTTATTTATTTGTTATTTCTCTGTGTAAACCTCCCTGAGCCATTTTTGGAAGGGCGGTATAGAAATCAATTAAATTAAATTAAATTAAATTAAATTAAATTAAATTAAATTAAAATAAAATAAATGATGATGATGATGATGATGAAGAAAAATACACACTAAGCTATGTGGGAACAGTGGGATTACAGAACTGATACACAAGATGCTGAAAGGCATCATCTCATACTGCACGGGAGGAGGCAATGGTAAACCCCTCCTGTATTCTACCAAAGACAACCACAGGGCTCTGTGGGCACCAGGAGTCAACACCGACTCGATGGCACACTTTACCTTTACACACACAAAACTTGATTTTTCATCGCCGGGGCTGGTCCACATGCATATGCCTTCTGATGATTTGCAGGTGTGCCTGGCCACCCCAGATCTCTGCAGGTAGAGCATCCATAGCACCATCAACACATTGCTTACCCACAGAGCCATTCAGACATCCGGCTGTCAGATATCAGGGGCTGGTGGCACAAGCCGGTTAACCACTTGATGGATGCAGTGTCCAGTGATGATGCACAGATGCAAATGGGCTCTCACAGATTAAATACCACAGATGCAACTTTCATTTCTCCTCGATAAACCTGATGCTTTTCCAGGGTGTCAATTCACATATTCAGCTGCAGACATGATCAAGTATGAAGAAACAATGTGATGCATACTCATGTACAAACTGGTCCTCAGTTACTCAAGCAATCTGCTCACACACATAAAGTAGTGAATCTGGTTTCTCATCCTGCAAACTTGCCTTTAGAAAGGTTTACATTTGGATTGCTTAAGCATAACATTTTATTCCATAACTAAGCCAATCACAGAGCTCAGGTGCTTTGAATTGTTTTATTTTATTTTATTTTTAATATATATTTTCAGGGAAGGTATATTTTCCTTGGCCCTTCTATGCTACAAGCAGTACTCAGTTTGATCTAGGAGTAACCAGATGTCTATCTCTGTACTTGTTTTCAGTTCCTGCCTTCAGTGCTTGCAGGGGCATAACTACCATTAGGCAAGGGGAGGCAGTCGTCTTGGGGCCCCACTGCCTCACGGGGCCCCCCAGAGGCACATCACATGACTCCCCACCCACCCATGTTGCACCCCCTATGAATTATGTTGAGTCTCTTGGAGATCAGCAGGAGCAGAGAGTAAAAAAAAACTAGATTCAATGTGAACTAGATATTCACCATATTCATAATGGGGATGTGAGTGTGTGTGCACGATATATTGTGAGTTTGTGTATATCAGTGAGGGGCCCATTTTAAAATCTTGTCTCTGGGCCCCCTCCAACCTTGCTATGCCCCTGAGTGCTTGGATATGGAAAGTAATCAGAAGAGTGACCCTGGACATGTGCAGAGTTCCATTCACCACCACATAACCACAGTTAGACTCATTCATCTGGGATTAAGAGTAAGGACACAAAGGGAAGAGTGATAAGCCACAGTAACTCTTAGATTAGAAATTTCGTGCTAGCCATTAGATAAAATTGCAATCTCTGTGTGTGGGTCTCTTTATATGAAATGTCGGTTTCCTACAAGATCATCATTCATTTCATCTGTATCTTAACCTTCTTCCAAGAAGCTCAGAGTGGAATAAATTGGGCTATTTGAACAGCCTCACAACAGCCCTGTGAGAAAGGAAGAAGTGATTTACCAAAGGTCACCTAATCAGTTTCATGCCTGATTTGAACACTGCCCCCCAACCCTAGAGCAAGGCCAGTATCCCAACCAGTGCACTACACTGACTTCTCAGTTACAATTTTTGCACATCCTTTCCCCCCCAGGTGCTGCTATTACCAAGATCACTCACATGCAAATGTTGTGAAGCTCATCGCATGTGTCCTGCCTCTCAGCCAAATATTCCCAGAAGAGGGGGTTGGTTCACAGCAACATGCATGTTCAGCAGCCAGCAAGCTTTCCCTATGAGCCACTGCACATTTCACACATTGGGTAACTTAGCCTTTTCCCAACTCCTGGTGCCTGGCCATAGCGGTTTTGGCAGCAACTATAAGACTGATAACAACCGCATATCAATTGACTCAAATCAATCCGCCAGAATGTTAATGGGATCATATGGACCCTTATAGGGAAATAATTGACATTTCCCTGCTAAACATTTCTAACTTTCATGCAATCCCACTAGAGAAGAGGGGGGGGCAGGATAGGGAGGTGACATTTCCCCCTACTTGATTTGTTTTAAAATCCATTTGATTGATCAATTGTGATGAATTTGTTGAGCAAATGAGTTATATTGCAGATAATATAATTCATATCCACCACAGACTTCCATTATCCATTGTGGAAGGAACAAAGCTTCACTCTCTGTTTGGATACCTTGAGTTGAGAAGGACTATAGAGATTTCCTTGATCCCACAAACTTATGCCTATGGGCGTCTTGACTCAAGGTTGGCTCTAAGGCCCTGAACAGCAGGACGCAGCCTGCTTTTATACAAAATTTAGGGAAGTAGTCTGACCATACATGGTCAGACATTGGGACAGACAATCTAAATTTGGCACATCTAGCAAAGTGCGTGCTCATACTTGGAAGTCCCTTCTTAACCTGCCCCCTTTAGCTAAGCAAAATTTATCTTTATCTATTGCTGATTTGAGACTTTTGCTTTCTAGTCCCCCTTTTTATAATGCTTGAGTAAGCAGTGCCATTTCCAGCAAGCCAGCAGCTTTTAGAGATTCTCTATGACCAGCAGGCCAATTTTAGGCTCTACACTCTGGACATGAGGCCCAAGCTGTTAATATGTCCCGGTAATCAGGCAAACCTGTAGCTAGCCACCACACCAGTAACAGTTAAAGGAGCCACCACAGCATCCTCTTGTCAGGTTTCAGTGGATGCCTTTCAGCTTATTCCATCTGACAATGTTTGGATCTGTAAGACCAGCCATCTGCACACTCAACTTTTGTCTGTCCTGACTGGTGAAGCAGGCTGGGCTGCGATTGCTGACTGGGTGAAGCAACCAGGATTGATCCTCCTTGGATGATGGAAGTTGTGAATGCCTCCACTAAAGAAGCGATCTGTGCTAGATGCGTTGAAGGAGGTGACTATGCCCCCTTTTGAAAAATGCTCTCTGATTGCAGCTGTGAAGGACTGAGTGGATGCACACAAACCAAAACTTAATCCAGGAAAGACGGTGCTAGCTGGGGCTTTGGCTAAATTGCAAAAAGGTCCACAATCTGATCTGGATGGGGTTGCACACTGTAGATTTGAAGGGAAAGAGTTGTGGTGTGCAAGGACAAGGTGGTAGAGTGGAAACAGGAATATTAATAGTTTAATGAAATAGATATTATGCACAGAGAGGAAAGTGCAGACTGTTTTTCAGTACTCTTGCTGCTGGCTGTTTGTTAGCCCCTTTTCTACTCCAGGACTGGCATACAAGTAACTAAGCCCCATCCAAAAGCTGGCCTGGATATAATAAACTTCTCTGGGTCTTATGGGAGTATATAAATTTAAAAATAAAATAAAGCAAGTCAATGCAATGAATGCCTTTAAGTAAGTTACCAATGGCAATTAATAGGAATGGTGGAACCATTAGGTTACACTCTGAAAAGTTTTGGCAGGGAGAAGAATTAATGCATTACACTCTGCCAAAGCTCCAGAGTAGACTGCAGCATCTGGAAATGATTCAGCAATCCACTCCTGGCACACACAGGGGATCTTGGCATGGCTAGGCTTCTCTGTGCATTTCCTGATGCCTACAGTGTACAGAGGGGGCAATGACATCACTGGCCCCTCAGCTGGTGACATCACTGCTCCCTCAGTCTTGGAGCACACTCCATCCCACCCTTAATAAAACTTACATTTGGTTTCACAAATCGTGTCCGTCTGCCTTTATACTAGTAACAAACCAACTATGCACAACTTTGTAAAATCTCATGAAAATTCACTTGAGAAGAACACATCTGTCAGTCTTTCCACGAGGAGACTGGGATATCTTTTCGTGCTCCAGGCTAACTTGCAGCTCACCTCTGTTTGCCCTTTTGCTTCTTATGGCTGATCAAATGAAACTCTGACTTGCTAGGAAGTTGACTTTTCTTCATCATGGTGAAACTGTTTCTTCTTCACCTGTGCTCTCTGAGAGCAAGAAAACATGACGCTTCAGTATCCATGCACATGATATTCATATCTATGCTTATATATCTACAGCTATTATCTCTCTCCCACCTGTATGCGTCTCCTTGAAATGCCAACAGCCCTTTCTGTTGCCTTAAGCTTATTAACCTGACATTCAGGTTTCTTGATATGTTGGTGTTGATAAAGTGGAGCTTTTCAGCATCACAGGCATTCCAACCATGCTTTGTACGCAGGAACCACGTCTCATAGGAGATAGCGCCAGAAATTCATGTTAGCCATCAGTGAAATGATTGATTGGTCTGATGCACACAAAAATCTGTTCTGACTGGCTCTGGCTTTCTGAGTGAATGGTCAATGCCCTGGAAAGGGAACTAGAGACCTTTTACTGGTTGCAGGATGCTCTGGAGAGAATGACTATAATTCTCCAGCAGTTCTGTGTGCGCAAGCCCCATTCCATTTAAAAGGGCTTTGGCTTGTGCGGCTTACACAGTCTGGCAGCTGATGGCCATCATCCAATGAAGCCACTGACGCAAGAGACTGCAGTGCACACACATACACCTGGGACATTTCTTTCATTTTCCTCACACCATTCTTCTCCAGTGGCAAATCCACACTGAGCCTCTACAGAGAGCTTTTTCAAAGTGCTTCCTGTCCCATATCATAGGAACATAGGAACACAGGAAGCTGCCATATACTGATTCAGCCCTTAGATCCATCTAGCTCAGTATTATCTACACAGACTGGCAGTGGCTTCTCCAAAGTTGCAGGCCGAAATATATCTCAGCCCTCTCTTGGAGATGCCAGGGAAGGAACTTGGAACCTAGAAGCTCTTCTCAGAGCGGCTCCCTCCCCTAAGGGGAATATCTTACAGTGCTCACACTTCTAGTCTCCCATTCATATGCAACCAGGGTGGACCCTGCTTAGCTAAGGAGACAAGTCATGCTCACTACCACAAGACCAGCTCCCTTCCCTGAGAGCTGCATACTGCAGAGTCCACCAGGACTGGTGGTTGAGTAAAGCAGCAGGGCACAGTTTGGGCAACAAGGCAAGGTTCAGGTTGAAAGGCAAGACAAGGGTAGATTCAAGCAGCCAGGGTAGGTTCAGGCAAGTCAGGCAGCAGCACCATGGACAGAGCCAAGGGACCTGTTGACCTAACAGCAGGCAGAGGCAGCCCAAGTTCTGAACTACTCCTGAGTCCAGACTACCCACCGCTCTGCCTCCCTGCTAAGAGAGCAACTAGTTTAAAGGGGAAGCCTCCTGGCTTGAAACCTGCCCCCCCCCTCCTCCTCCTCCTCGCCCATTGTTCCTGCTTTGTCTACTGCTGGCACTGATATTGGTGGGGGTGATGGAGGAGGATGGGCTGGTTCCTCTGGGGGTTCAGGCTCTGAGAATGTCATCATAGAGGGTGCAGACTCCTTGGGCATGGTCACAGGGTTCTCTGTCTCTGGAGCTCCCACCAGCTCCAGTCTGGTGTCTGGATCTGAGGCCAGACTGGGTTCTGGTCCTGCCTCCTCAGAGCTAACCTCTGGGGCTCCCATAGGCTGGACTATTGCTGGCGATGGGGACTGGATTTGGCATGGGTCCTGCTTCTTCAGGGCAGGGGGCTGAGTCCAGTGCTGTCTCTGCCTCATCCTGGTCAGACTCGCTGGTGAGGGCAAGGCACATGACAGTGCTTCCTATATGTTAGCTCAATAACTTTTACAAGTAACTCAATATTAACTCAGTAACTTTTACAAGTAACTGTAAGGTCAGCCCAATGGTATAAGGGAGAAAAATTACAACTCTTGCACATACACAAACAAATATCTCTTGCACATACTAATTTGTGTACGTATCTCCCTTTTCTGAAACAGAAGAATGAACTGGGGCTCCACATGGGCTTCCTGACAGTTACAAATGGGGAAAAACCAGCTTTCTAGTTTGGTTTAGTTTCCCTCCTCCACAGTATGAAAAAGTTCATCTGCTGGATAAGTGTATAAACTAGATACAGGTGGTAACATTCATGTGTGAATGCAGCATTACATATAACACTATAAGCAGAACGTTTATCACATCTCCAGCCACAATGTCAGTTTGCAAATTCAGTAGACTGTTGTCCAGTGCTAAGTGACTCCACTGGTGAGAAAATCAGTGAAGTGGAAACCTGCGTGAACCTGAACTTTCAAAAGCCCTATTCTACTGGAGGGACTTTTCTTAGTGAGCGTATCACACTTTAGGTTCTGTGACACCTGGTGGCTGCAGAGGATACAGCTTTACAGCAAGGAGTGTGGAGAATAGTTTCATTTACTAAATAGATCTCTGTTTAGTTTCCTTGGAAAACCACAAAGGATTGTAAGAGAAAAACTAACAATGTTTACTGGCTGGGAAAACCATGATATGCGTACATTCTATACAGACTTAGATTGGGTGAGTCTGTGGGGCTCCCTAGCAGAAAGGTCAGGAGTCCACCATGCTGATTCTTTTAGAAGGATCAAAGCAACCTTTCATACCATGGAGGACAGCAGAGTGCATAATTCATAATGCATAATTCCCTCAATGAATTTCGCTGCTTGGGCATATGAATTGATTTCTGAGTGTTCTGGGCTTGTCTCACATTTGTCATCCAAAATTTTACAGATCACTGTTTGTTTACAGATTGCATTGCTCTTTAACAGCCTGTGGGAAGAAATTCAATATCTGATATTGAAAATCAAGCTGTACTGTATAGGTATGACCTGATGTAGGTTGAAAGTCCAAGGCTGCAATCTTGTGTGGACTAGGGATGTGTATGAAACTAGTTTGGCCAGTTCAGTTCAAATCTGGCCTAGTTCCGGGTTTGGCTGAACTGGGTCTGGTCCGGTCCAAGCATCGAACTGGGCCAAACCGGTTTGCAGGCCAGTTCAGGTATCCTTGAGGATTGCCTTTTACAAGTAAAGGGGGCATTCCCTAATCCTTCCTAAAGGCTGCCAGGAGGCTGGTGGTGAGAGAAAGGGATCTCCGTATCTTTAGCAGAGGCTGCAGCTTAGGCAGGGAGGTGGCAGCGGAGACATTGGAGACAGCAGGGGCTCCACCAAGCCATGCACCGGCCTCCTAAAAGACAGCAGAGACCCAAACTGGGTCACAGCCAGCCTGGGCTGTCATTTGGGAGGCCGGTGGGGGGCTTGGAGGAGCCCCGCCCCTGTCTCCAATGTCTCCACCACCGCCTCCCTACCTATGCCATGGCCTCCAGTAAACATACAGAGCCCCTTTCTCTCACCCCCGCCCCCAGCAACCTTTAGTTGGTTTAGGGATGCCCCCTTTGCTTGTAAAGGGGAATCCTCAAGGATTTCACTTTACAAGTATACCCAAACTGGCCTGCGAACTGGTTCTTAGAACCGGGGCTATTCCGGTTCTGACTCAGACTGGCTGAACCGGACTAGTTTGATTTGAACCGTGGTTCAAATCAAGCTGGCTTGAAAACCCCTGGTATGTACTTACTGGAGAGTAAGCCCAATTGAATACAGTGGGACTTTCAAGTCAAGATGCATAGGATTGGGTCACACAAGTATAGCCCTACGCACACTTAGAAGACAGCCGCCTTGGACGCAATGAGGCTTCCTTTGGAATTAAACGTGTATAGGATCAGGCCGCTGCACACAAAGTCTGCTGAAATCTAATTGATTCCAACAGCATCAGTTTAATGGGAGTAACTGAATCACACCTGATTCCATGATATGGTAAGATTTCCTGGCTAGAAAAGCAGCAAGGCCTGGGCAATGGATCATGCAGAGACACAGTTTTCAGCCTCCTTTGGGGATATTTACTTTCTGCATGTGTGCTTAATTAAGCTTTTGGTTATTTCGTTCATTTATTTCTCATGGGACCCTAAGCTGTTTTCTTGTAGCACACAGCATGGGAATTGTTGGCATATGGATTTAGCTTGACACAGTGCAGTAAAAGCAGCTTTTGTACCTGTCGGTTTTTACCTTTTACTTTCTCTTCTGAGCTTTGGATTGTAGGGACGTTGGAATCTGCCACCCTGAGTCAGACCCTTGGTCCATCACGCTCAGTATTGCCTACGCTGACTGGCAGCAGCTCTCCAAGTTCATAGGCAGGAATCTCTTCCAGTCCTACCTGGAAATGCCAGGGAGTGAACCTGGGATATTCTGCTTGCAAGCATGCAGATGCTGTTCCACTGAGCAATGGCCCAATCCTCTAAGGCCCCCATCCTCTAACTTACAGCACTCACATGTAATCTTCCATCCAAATTCAAACCAAGGTGGACCCTGCTTAGCAAAGGGGAAAATTCATGCTCGCTATCACAAGACGATCTCTCCTCCCCATAACATTAATAGGGCTCATCCTGTTGGTCTTGCTACATGTGTTCTTTCCCCCTTGAACTCAGTACCGAAGTCGTGGTGCTTGGCAGAGGTCTGCATTCTGACCTGCGTCCCTTATGGAGAGCCCATAAATTGGATTCTGGTAATGTGATTAACATCTTGAAGACTGTTATAAATCAAATTGTGCATACTTAAGCTGGCTGTGTCAGTCTAATGGAAAACAATGTGCACAAATTAACCCAGGGAAGTGCAGATCAATGCAATCTTATGATTTATCTTTTAATGTTCTGATCAGTACACTAAGATGGGGCCATCAGGAAACCATTCCAAATCTTTTTACAGTTCTAGAGATATTTGACAGTGGGCCATTGGGGTTTCAAATGCTAATTGGCTGCAAGGATTTAATCACTTTGGTGGGGGTAAATTAATGTATCCTGCTCTAAGATGAAACTGTTGCCTGGAATGAGCCATGCTCTTTAGAATATTAGATATTCTGAGGACTACAGAGCAGAGCTGAAATAAATGTGCTGCCCCACATGTTAGTCTTTGAATTACTTGAATATTTGGCAAATGTTCACGGAATATTTTGTATCTGCAATTGACAGGCTTCAAGATTTGACATACAACGTTAATATCTTATTGTTTTTGTTGCTTCTGAAGTTGTTTTTAATTAGTTTATCCAAATAAATGCAGTTATGCATTCCATAGCACATTTTCTATATATCACACCAAAAATATAACCATCACATTAACAGCAGAGGCCTGATATTCAAAATCCATAGTCCATAAATTCAGAGAATGTTGTCATCCTTCTGTAAATCCATTCACATTGTTGCCTTCAAATAAGGGTAGAAATGGACAACACAAAGAACCTGAGGTTGCTGTTGAAAGCAACAATATAATACAACAACATGACAAATATTTATATACTGCTTTTTAACAAAAGTTTCCTAAAGCACTTTTCATAGAAACAAACCAAACAAATAAATAAAATGGCTAAAATGGCTCCCTGTCCCCAAAGGGCTCACAGTCTAAAAAAGAAACCAGCAACAGCCACTGGAGGGATGCTGTGCTGGGGCTGGATAGGGCCAGTTACTCTCCCCCTGCCATGCTGTGCTGCTTTTTAGAACTGATAGCACTGCGGTGGCGTGACGGAGGGTGGCAAAGGAGCAGGTAAGACCTGTACGCTTCTTTAAAACTAATGCTCCCCCCCCAGCTGCACAACATGCTTTGTACACATCCCTAATGACAGTAATGCAGGAAGTGGAGTTAATATAATACCCGCCTGTCTGCAGCTCTTAATAGGTGCATTGGCTTCATTTTTTATAGGGATGTGCATAAAACCGGTTTGCCTGGTTCGGTCTGAGTCCAAACCGGACTCGAGCGGAACCAAGCATGTTCATTTTTTCCACCCCAAATGAGGGTCCCAGCTCTAATTTGAGCCAGTTCAGGCCCGGTTCAGGGGTGCTATTGATGTTTTTATTTTTAAAGGAAAAAAAGGTGGACTCACTACTGCTATGGGCTTCTACAGCCTTGGGTGTGTGTGTGCTGCAGCTGCGGAGGTGTGTGTTTGTGTCCTCCGGTAATTTCCCCTCCCTACACCAGCCCCTGGTCTCCCCAATGCTGTTCTGGCCCATTTTGTGCTTCTTTTGGGACTCTCTGAGAGCGTGGTGGCATTTTGGAGCCACCATACATGTGCATGGGCCATTTGAGTGCTGGAGTCATGACCTGGGCATGCAAATGACCCATGTTCATATGCAGCAGCCTCCAAAGTGGCCATCACATGCTCAGAGAGGCCCAAAATGGGCACGAAATAGGCCAGCCCAGCATGGGGGAGACCAGGGGTAGGCTGGTGGGAGGGGGGAAACCACCAGAGGACCCCTCCCAGCTGCAGCAGCATCCCCGAGCCTTCGAAAGCCTGCAGCGGTGGTAAGTCTGCCTCCCCCCCCAAATAAAGTCAATAGCACCCTAAACCAGGCCCAAACTGGCCCAGGAGGGGTGTCCGGCTTGACCTCGAGCTGAACGAAAGAGGGCCCAGTTTGGCTCGAGGTTGAGCCCTCAAACTGGGCCAGTTTGATGTTGAACCAGCTCAAGGTTGAGTCGGTTCACCCATCCCTAGTTTTTGATAGTTGACCTGCAATGGTATTTTGCCTTTGACAGTATTTGCTTGTTGCTATTCAAAGGTAATTAATACTTGACTGTATTTGATCGGTGGCATGTAATGGTATTTTTAATAATGTGTGACATTGTTTGAGAGACAGCTGATGAGTTTTCATTGTTGATGCCTGCCATAATAAAAACGACCAAGAGATGCCACAATATACCTCTGAAACAGGGCTGGCATCAGAGGTTAGCATTGTTGGGCCGCTGCTCATGGCCTTCAGAAGGGTTCTCTGCTAAATGGGCACTACTGGAAACAGGATGCTGGACTAGATAGTTTCTTTGTCAGCTCCCATGGGGCTCTTATATCTGCATGTCCACCATTTTGGAAGGTCCTCTACTGAAACTGCTCAGCACAGTCATTTCCTTTTCAGGAGGTACCTTTCAGAAGGCTCTGCTCAACAACCTTTTCGCCAGCACCATCCCCTTAAGTGCTAGGAGTTCTGTTTAGCACACCAACAGTGTGTTGAGAAACAAACAGTGCTGCCCCACTCAACATTTGCTGACCCTCAGGGGATTTCCGCAGTGTGGTTGTCAGAGGGATGGAGATCATTCTGTTCTCACCTGACATGAGCAGCCTTCAAGGTTACCAACGGATTATGCAAGGATGGCTTGGCATGGCCCGCTCAGCTTGTCACATTCATGATACAATGTAATTTTCTTTATTCTGGGAGCTGAATGCATCCTTGCCCCTAGCTAGAAGGAAGGCCTTTGTTTTGGCCTTTGAAGCAGACATGGGACCCAGGAGTTCTGAAACAGGCATGCGACTGCATGCGGTGGCAGCCAATGGCATTTTGCTGCATGATGTGGGCTACCAAATTCCTTACTTTGTTTTCCATTTACATAAAAAAACCCCGATACTCACCCCCCTCATTTCCTTTCTTTTTTCAAATCTCCCTCTTCCTTCCTTTTCTTTTCGAAAGGAATGAAGAAAAGTATTCTATGCCATCTGGCCTTCCTTTTTCTGCAAGCCATCCGTGGGGAGGGGTGCTGGTTGGCCTGGCCCTACTGTCTGCTGTCTGAAGTGCCTTGCTTCATGGCAGGGCTGGCCCTGATCCCATGCGTTCCCTTTCTTCCCTGTTACATGCTGCTAATTCACACTGTTCCTCTGTCTTGCTGACCTTTATTGCATGTCATCTTCATCTGTCAAAAGGAAAAATAATGAATCAAATGGGGAGAGGGAGAGAGAGAGAGAGGGAGGGAAGGAGAGAGGGAGGGAGGGAGAATGAACGAGAACAAAGTAGAGTGAGGCAGCCTGGGTACATCCATAATTTACAGGGGGGAATAGTCTGTATGATGGTTGAGTTATACGACTGCTATTAGGAATGTGTGAGCTGGCTCGATTTGAAACACGGTTTGAATCGGACAGGCCCAGCTTGGGCAGTCTGAGTTCGAACTCCCCCCCGCCAATGGGAGAACTTGTCTGAGTTCTAACTGGACTGGCTAAGTTCTAAGAATTGGATCACAGGCTGGTTTGGGGGTATACTTGTAAATGGGAATCTGGTGATACATTTATCTATCTATCTATTTATCTACCTATGTATTTATTTATCTATCAAATTTGTACACCGCCTCAAACTTTTGTCTCTGGGCAGTTAACAATAGCATAAAACAAGTTAAAAACACATACAAAAACTTAAATCAATTTAACAATTTAAAATAAATCAGAGATTAAAACCTAAAAAATTTCAAAAAACTGAGAAAGTTTTGGTGAAAAGATGGGTTTTCAGGTGTTTTTAAAAAATTGCCAGAGATGGGGAGGATTGTATCCAGGGGCGTAGCCAGCCCACCGGCGGCCCGTGTGCCACCACGGTGGGCACCCCTGCTAGCCCCGCCCCCGCATCTTACATCAGACGCAGGGGCTATCCACGCCCCCGCGTCTGATGTCAGACATGGGGGGGCATGGTCTGGCTCCTGAATGGAGCCTTGAGGAGCTGCGCGGCCCCTTCAGGAGCTAGTTAGGCTGGTGCTGCGTTCGCAGCGCACAGCCAGGAGCAACTCTTCCCAGCCTTGGCAGGGAAGAGCCTTTGCAAACGCAGCGCCAGCCTTAGTTTAGCTCCTGAAGGGGCCACATGGCCCCCGCTCGGGAGCTAAACTACCACCCCTGAGTCTGACGTCAGATGTGGGGGGGGGTGTCAGGGCCACTCTCGTGGCCCCTGATTGGTCAGCGGCCCAGGTTCTTTGAACTCATTGGCCCAATGGTGGCTCTGCACCTGATTGTATCTCAGCAAGGAGCGCATTCCACAATCTTGGGGCAGTGACTGAGAAGGCCCGTCTCTGTGTAGCCATCAAACTAGTTAGCGATAACTGGAGACAGACCTCCTCAGATGATCTCAATGGGTGGTGGGGCTCGTAGTGAAGAAGACATTCTCTTAAATACCCAGGGCCTAAGCCATTTAGGGATTTATAAGTTATAACTAGCACTTTGAATTTTGCCCAGAAATGTATTGGCAGCCAGTGTAGCTCCATCAGTAAAGGAGTAATGTGGTCTCTCCGAGATGACCCAGAGACCAACCTGGCTGCTGCATTCTGAACCAACTGAAGTTTCCCGACTACGTACAAAGGCAGCCCCAAGTAGAGTGCATTACAGAAGTAAAGTCTGGAGGTAACCAACAAATGTACCACTGTTTTGAGGTTATTGTTCTCGAGAAATGAGCGCAGCAGGTGTATCAGCCGGAGCTGATAGAAAGCATCCCTGGCTACCACCTCAACCAGAGAAACCAGGGAGAGGTATGAATCCAGAAGTACTCCCAGACTGCGAACCTGTTCCTTTTGGGGAAGTGTGACCCCATCTAGAACAGGTAGATCGAAATAGTCTCTAGAGTTCTGACCCTGCAAAATAAGTACCTCCATCTTATCTGGATTCAGCTTCGTTTTATTCTTCCTCATCCAGCCCATTAGTGGTTCCAGGCAGGCATTTAGGGAGGATATGCCAGCTCCTAAAGAAGTTGACATGGAGAAGTAGATCTGGTTGTCATCAGCAAACTGGTAACACCCTGCTCCAAATCCTCTGATGATCTCTCCCAGTGGTTTCATGTAGATGTAAAAAATCATTGGAGAAAGTACAGAGCCTTGAAGAACTCCATACTTAAGCTCAGATTTCAAAGAGCAACAATCTCCAGTCAACACCATCTGGAATCTATCTGAGAGGTAGGAGCGGAACCACTGTAAAACAGTGCCTCCCACCCCCAACACCCTCAGACGTTCCGGAAGGATACTATCATCGATAGTATCGAAAGCCACCGAGAGATCCAAGAGGACCAACAGAGTCACACTTCCTCTGTCGATTCCCAGTTGGAGATCATCCATCAGGCCGAACAAGGCAGTCTCCACACCATAGCCCGCCCGAAAACCAGTTTGAAAAAGGCATAGATAATCAGTTTCCTCCAAGACCATCTGGAGCTGAGAGGCCACCACCCGCTCAATTACCTTGCCCAGCCATGGGAGGTTGGAGACAAGCCTATAGTTGCTCAGCTCTGAGGGATCTAATGCAAGCTTCTTTAGAAGAGGTTTAATGATTGCCTCCTTAAGACAAAGAGGCATCCTGCCCTCCCTCAGAGAAGCATTTATGATTTCCACCAGGCTGTCTAAAACAGACTCCCTGCTAGATAGAACAAGCCATGTTGGGCAAAGGTCAAGAGAACAAGTGGTAGGCCTCACCACTCCAAGTCACAAACTGAAACTGATCCAGTCGAATCACATAAGAGGAGTTGTTGGGCACCTCCAGCTCAGAAATCAAATTATTTGTGGAGTCTCCATCTAGGTCGGCCTGAATCTGAGAGATTTTATCTGCGAAAAACTCTTTAAACACATCACAGTGGGTAACTGATGACTCCAAATTCTGGTTCGGGGGGGGGCAGATACTAGTCCCCTCACAACCCTGAACAACTCCACCGGACGTGAACTTGCAGAGGCAATATGGGCAGAAAAGAACCGCCTATTTGCCGCACATATTGCCTGAACATAGATCTTTAAATGTTCTCTATGTCGCAATCTATTGGATTTGAGTCAAGTCTTTCTCCACTTGTGCTCCAGTCGCCTATCTTGCCGCTTCATCCCCCGTAGGTCTTCCGTATACCAAGGGGCCAATTTTGAAGTGGATCGGAGGGGATGCTAGGGAGCAATCATATCTACTGCCCTGGTGAGCAAGTTGTTCCAATCCTCAACCATGGCATCAACAGGATCACCGCCAAAGCCAACACTGATTCTGTCTAAGGCTTCTTGGAATCCTACTGGATCCAATAACCTCTTCGAGCAGACCATTCTAAAAGTCCCCTTGCCCCTGCAGAGGTGGGAAGTGGTTGTAAGTCCAACCTTAACCAGATGGTGGTCCGTCCATGACAATGGGGAAATCACAGCAGTCCCCACCCACGGAACACAACCCTGATCAGAGTAAAAGACCAAATCAAGCATGTTACCTGCAATATGTGTCGGTCCAGAGACCACTTGGGATAGGCCCATAGTTGTCATGGCCGCTATGAACTCCTGAGCTGCCCCGGACAGATTGGTCCTGAAATGAACATTGAAGTCCCCCAGCACCAAGAGTCTGGGAGACTCCAACGCAAGTTCTGCAACCAAGTCCGTGAGCTCAGTAAGGGATTCCGCTGGGCAGCAGGGCAATTGGCACACCAACAGAAGCCCTAATCTATCCCTCGTCCCCAAACTCAAGTACACACATTCAGTATGGTCTGATACCCTAACAGGAACCCTGGTAAGGGAGATGTTATCCTTATAGCCACTCCACCTTCCTGCCCACGTCCTATCACCTGCTCCTCTACAGAATATCCTGGAAGGAGAAGCTTGGACCAAACTGGACCACTAGCCTCCCCCAACCAAGTCTCGGTAATACATACCAGGTTGGCCCCTTCATCCATGACCAAATCATGGATGAGTTCAGGTTTATTTTGGACCGACCTGGCATTGCAGAGGAGCAGGGAAAGGCTATGTGGGTTGTTGGCAGTGATCCCCGAGGTCAAAGAGCTGGCAGGACAGCCGGAAGGGGAGACAGCTAATAAATTTCTGACTACTCTTCTCCTGGAACGGCCTGCTGACCCACCATCGTTACTTTTTTTATTCCCCACTACTACCGGGATAGCTGCCCCATAGTCAATGAAGGTGCTCCCTCTTCCCCCATCTCCAGACAAACCCAAACACATTACAACAGCTTCAACCCAAGTCCAAAACTGCTTATAACTGATTAAACAGAAGCCCTCTAGCCCTTGCCCTCTTTCTCCCCTGAAATGGCTCCCCCAAAAGGGTGACCCCCTTTGGTTTTGCCCCTTGGGTGGCGCCCCCGCTGGTGGTGGGCCTGCCGCCACAGGCAGCCTTCCTATAAAGCTCAGTGCTGAACAGATGACCCAAGGATCTGCTGAGTCACTCAGGGACTGGTCCCAGTCCTGCATACACTCCCCACACACTCCCCAGACAGTAAAGCGGAATTCCCTATAGTAATGTGGGGGGGGGGGAGTGACAGGGTACTTTCTACCTTTAATTTCTAGATGGTGGTGGCGGCGGGGATGGTTGTGGCAGTGGCGGAGACATTGGTGGGGTGTGTGGGGGCTCCTCCAACTCTCCCACCAGCCTCCAAAATCTCTGGGCAGTTAACAATAGTATAAAACAAGTTAAAAACATATACAAAAAACTTAAAACAATTTAACAATTTAAAAATAAACCAGAGATTAAAACCTAATTTTTTTTAGGAAGCTGCTAAAGCTTGGGTACAAAGATGGGTTTTCAGGTGTTTTTTTGAAAATTGCCAGCGATGGGGAGGATCGTATCTCAGCAGGGAGCGCATTCCACAATCTCGGGGCAGTGACCGAGAAGGCCCGTTTCTGTGTAGCCACCAAATGAGTAGGCCGTAACTGGAGATGGACCAAATGAATGCCCAGACCAGCTGTGGCCTGGTTCGGGCCTCTGCGCATGAGCAGAGGCCATTTTAATTTTCTCTGTGCATGCACAGAGTCCATTTCTTTTTTCGCTGCCTGGAAATTAAAGGTAGAAAGTACCCTTTCACTCACCCCCACATTCCTATAGGGAATCGCCCTTTAATGGGTAATCTGGTGGTTCTCCTTTACAAGTATACCCCCTTAGTCAGCCCATGAACCAGTTCGTGCCACTTCGGCCGAGCCCGAGAAAGGACCAGGCTGGGTCAGTTTGAATCTGATCTGGATTCAAACAGAACTGGCCTGGCTGGTTCCATGCACATCCCTAACTGCTATTAAAGACATTTTAATTCATTGTCAGATTGTTGTTAAATAGCCTACTGATTAAATATCAGTATTTATGTAAATTCATAAAACTTACGTTTTAAACCTGCACTATGTTTTAAACCTTCCAGTGCAAACACCTATAATGCCTTACCAGCATTATGAAGTTTTGTCTCAGAGAATCTCAAAAGCAGGTTGTAGAATGGGTGAAGCTTGGAAAGCAATCAGTTAGGGATGCTAGCAGTTTCCTAGTCTGAACAGGAGGCTGGATTAGAAGACCTCCAAGGTCCCTTCCAACTCTATGGCTGCATTCACACATAAAGTGAAACCAGACATTCATCCAACCATGGTCTGGCAACCTCCAGTTCCAGGAGAGGGGAGCCCCTCCCTGCTCCTTGCCTGCCGAGGCCAATCCCAGCAAGTTCCATGGCCAGACTGTGGGCAACGCATCAGCACGGCATCAGCATGGCCGCAATTGGGGGCATGCTGAGCGTGATTGTGCATTTTCAGTATGGTCCGTCCGCCCTCTGCATGGAAAGGGCATTTCAATCCCTTTAAATGCCATGTCATGCCAGTGCTTCTTCTGGGAGCAATGGCACCACTGCCCACCAAAAAGCCCTGCGCCAAAATAGTCCCACACAAGTATGATTTTGGGGTGTTTGTGGGTCTTTAGGAGGCACTATTTCCCTGCGACTTGGGAAAGGGAAGAGAACATGATGACTTCCTAGGAAGGGATATGTATATGAGGGAGGGCAAAGGATCTGGGGTGTGTGTGTGTCTGTCTGTCTCTCCATGACCGAGGATGCTCTTGTGAGAGCTCACCCCGGCAAAGCAGTCCATGCAGACCAAACCACACTCCTGCTCCCCTGGCTGCTTGCTGCTGGTGGGCTTGCATTCTCATGAGACGGCCAGTCTACTGGGGTAAATGCCCTCGGTCTTCCCTCAGATTGTGCATTCATGAGTCGAGCTAACCTGACAATGGGGGGCCCCCACCTGCCTGGAAACCCCATCCTCCATGATAAAAGATAGAATGTTTACATTGCAACCTACTCTGGATTGCCCTGGGAAGCCTTGGATGCACCCAAAGGAGATTTTGACACGCCATGCGTCACAGCCTGGCCACATGCGTGGATGGGGAAACACCAGGTGTGGGGACTGATTTTTACTCCCATTCAAAATTCCTGGGTTCAGGCAGGCTTTGAGCTATATGCAGATCTCCTGCCATGGGGAAAAGTGGTAGAGGGGAGCCCCGATTTCTGGCAACCCCAGGAGAGCGGCGTCACCATTTTGGGGTACAAGCAAGGGTGCACATGTCCACATGGGCAGATGGGCTGGCAGGGGGCACATTTTGACAGTTACCTGGTGGCAGTCACCAAGACAGGGAGAGCAGTTGCTGGGGAACTGTTCCCCATGGCTTTCCTGCACAGTGCAACCTGGCTCGATATAGAGCCTCCATGGCCTGACACTCTCATGAGAGTGCTGTACGTGGGGGAAGGGGTTGTTTTGTCATCACACATTATTAGAGATTCTGCATGACAGACGGTTCTTGTCCCACAGACGGTTCTTCTCAAGAGTTGTGAGAAGGGTGTCCCCCCTGGCCTTACACTCTCATGAGTGAGTGGTCCACTTGGGAGCAGGATTTATCCTCATCACATATGAGGAATCACCCCTTTCACTGGGGCAATGTTGATCTTGCTGCCCAACCCTTCTCATGAGTCAGCCTAGGAAGTGCAAACGTCCCCAAAGGGGAAGGGGCTGGGCCCCCCTTACCCAACGTATTTGTGAAAAATAATAAAAATTGGCTGTCCAAGAATTCCTGGTTGGGGCTGCCTTTTAAACCCAACCCTGGGAACCCCCAAATGCCAAATGTCCCTGTCCCGGTGCTGCAATGGGGTGCCCTGCTTATGTTGCCACTTGGAGTGTTTGTGCTTGTGAACATACATCATTGTCACTTTATTCTTGGGGAGCTAAGCACTTTATGTCCGCCCTGTCATCCCATCCCTTTCCCCTCCTGCTTGCCAGGGATGGAGTGGGAAGAGGGGATGCCCCTGTGTTACTTTGCTGCTTGACAGTTACTTTGCTGCTTGACAGTTTGGGATGGGATGTGGCGGTGTCCCTGTTGCTGGGCAACTGCATAGCTGGATTGGTGGTGGTGGCCAGAGAAGAAGGTGGCCAGTGAGAAGTGCCGCAGGCATGAAAGAAGTGTGATCCCGGTTGGGTCTGGGCTGCCATCAATATGATTGCAGTTTCAAAAAAAGCATGAGACTGCGATTATGATGGTGCCTGGGTTCGGATGTAACACTTTGGCAGCTGAACTCAGGTCTCAGCGGCGAACCTTGCTGCAAACGGAAGGTTCAAACTGGAGTTTGCTGAGCCAAACGGGAGGTCACTTTCTGCTTGAAACTGCGGTTGCACCAATTCAGCCATAATTGGTTCCAACCTCTGCCCCATTTAACTTTGCTTTCACTTTACATCTGAATTTGGCCTATGATTCTATGAAGGTATATCTGATGTTCAAAGAAGCAAAAAAAGTCAATCTCCAAGTGAGTGCATGCAAGTCACTGAGTAGCTCTTTGGATTCCAGCCACTGATGGACCTACCTTGTTTTGTACTAGAACCCTGAAGAACCCACCAGCCAGGGCTTAGGTGCAAAATAGTAGCTCAGCGGGGTGCTGAGTAGGGGTAGTGGTAGTGATGGAGCCAGATGCCAAATGATGGCTCAGGAGTCAGAGCCTGCTGCACTCATGAGCCATACACTGCAATGATACACATACTAATCTACACCTGAGGTTCTACACATCATGGATTCTGACAGCCTAATTTAATTTTGTTTAAACCCTCTTTTTGTTGCTGTCCTTAAAGAATTGGGGACTCACAAACCTTTGGAGATCTACAGAAAATATTTCAGTGATCTACCAGTGGGTCTTGATCTACCTTTTGGAAAGACCTAAATTATGACCACAAATCCCTTGCAAATTATGCAACCATCTTTCAGCAGGGCAATACAATTATTCAAAATGAATAAAAACATTCTAATGATCAGTATCTTTATGGCTGAGAGCCAAAGAACCACACAATTAGTTCTGTATGCCCGAGGTGCCTTTCGGGTTATCTATCTTGAAATGCCCTTACTATATGACAAAGTGTTTTGGAAACAGAGTGAACTTTCTAAGTTGTTCGTAAAAATGGCACTGTGTGGGGAGATCTGAAGTTCAAAGAAAAAAGAATAGACAGTCACATGGGATATGCCCAGGCCCTTAGGAGCAACTAAAGTAACTCTTTCGAGGATCCTGGCCTACATAAAAGTAATCATTTAAGAATATTGTGGTAGTTAAAGCATTAGACTAGGATCTGGAAACCCATGTTCAAATTCCCACTCAGCCCTAAAGATTACTGGGTAACCTTGGGTCAGTTGTTGCCTTTTAGCCAAACCTACCTCACAGGGTTGTTGTGAAGAGAGAATGAATTTGGGAAGAAGAGTGTATACTGCTCTAAGCTTCTTGAGGGAAATGTGGGATATACATGGAACATTTATTTTTTTATTGTATTTATATACTTCATGTTTGTCAAAGACCCAAAGTTGATATTATTAAGACTTGGGCAGTATTAGCTTAAAAAACCCATTCCTTAGGTGTTCTGGATAAGTAGGCAATACCACACTCTGAGTAATGTTCACAGACTGATTCCATAGCAAATCGTTTCATCTTTGGAGGGTGAAAATATAGACCACTGTTTTATGATGTGATCCTTTTTTTTGGTTGAAAAGTGGTACATAGATATTGTTGATTATAATTAAGAATAATTATGAGTAATCTAATTGGAGAGTCAGTACTAGCTGCAGCTCACAGTCACGTGTACCTTCAGAAGCCAAAGAAACCAGGTATCTGTGGAATGACCATTTCTGTGGAATAATCTATGGAATGACCATTAAATACACAGTAGTTTGACTGTCAGATTTGTTCACATGTAAATCACCCATCACTTCAGCACCAGGAGGTGATGGACAGTGCATTGCAGAAGAGCTGAAAACGATCTGCGGCAATGTACTGCCACCTGGTGTCTACAAAACATAATTGCATCAGAGCCAGTGATGTACAGAAAGAAACAGCTTTAACATACACATTACCTTTAAAATAGAACTTCCGGAAAAGTCCTTGGATCTGTCAGTGTGTATTGAAACTGCATATACTCTCTCCCACTGATTTTTTTTTTTAAAAAAGCTTAGGTGTAGTTGATTCATGTCAATTTTGCTAATGTATAATTTAATTTCTTATCAATTAAAATAGGTTTTGCAGTCACTTCAAAAGAGCCTGAGGACCTTTTAGGCACATTCAGAAAGGTTAGATTTCCTCATATTTTGCTAATATGTTGACTATATTGTTTGGCAATAAGGCTAATGGAAAACTAAATTTAGTGGAACTCCCATCAGAAACCGCTTTCTTAATTGTATAGTCCCTTTGCCATTTGTCCAACATTTTAATGTAAGGGGCTGTTTCTAATTGGATATTCTATATCAGTGAAGTATCCTTCAGAAGAATTGTGTAACTTCTGTCTGTTGTCTGATGCTTCTTTCTTGGTGTCTGAATGAGTTTTATGGCTGCTATTTTAGGGTTACTTTTGTTTTGTGGATGAAATTGTTTTGGTTTACTTTGATATTTGATATTGTTAATCCTGTTTGTATTAATTATTGTGTTTATATGTTTCTTTAAATATCTGTCTGCCACTCGGGAAATGTATTAAGTCAAAAGGAGAATTAAGAATGATTTAAATGAATAAAGAGGGATAATCACCAATTGATGCCAGGGAATGTGAACTGATCAGAGATGCCTTGTATATTGTCTGGGCAAAACACATGGGGATATACCTTCAGAGCAAGGAAGCGCAGTGCATTGAGGGGAGCAGACCTGCCAGGCTAACTGTATGGTGAGTTTTTCAAATGACCATCCCTTCCCCAGGAGGCCCTCTATGTCATCTAAAAATATGTCCCTGAGGGCTGTGCAGCCCTCAAGGAGATTTTATGGGTGGCACAGAGGGCTTCTTGGGGAAGGAGAGGCTATCAAAAATTGCCCTTCCCGTGCTTCAGTGCAGTTACTCTGGAAGTACTATTAGTCTGCTCCTCTAGCTGCAAGGTTTCACTGAATGCCATCTATACTGCCCAAGTGGATAAGATTATTTGTCCTATCTATCTATCTGTGCATACACTCTCTGACACCCTGACATTGTTCACTTATGCACATTCTCTTTGGATAACATGCATGTCGACTAAGCAATGTGCGAAATGGCCCTTCCTTGCTGCTACACACACACATTCTCCTCCATTACATTCACACACACTGCAACATATCAGTGGGGTTTCATAACCTCAATAAAGTCACAGGAGGTCATGCATTTAAAGATTACCACACTTCCCTAGTGATTAGAGTTCCTTGGCAAGGCTGAGGGGGTGCGATAATCACCCAGATAGCCACTGTCTGTCCTGTCTAATTGTTTAAGTAGATCATGCAATTTTCCTTTCTAAGTTTGAAGGTTGCAAACATGTCCAGTCCTTGGCTAATATCAAAGCAGAGCTGACTGCCAAACAGAGAATAGCACCATGGTGACTTGGCCTTCCTGTAAAAGAGACAGACAAACCCAGTTTCTGTATAGCACCAAGCCCAAGAACAATGTATTTGGCAATAACAACAACAACAACAACAACAACACAATACACCAGATATAACTGTAGTTGAGAAGAAAGAAAAACAAGTTAAAATAATTGACATAGCAATACCAGGGGATAGCAGAATAGAAGAAAAAGAAATTGAAAAAATCACCAAATACAAAGATCTACAAATTGAAATTGAAAGGCTGTGGCAGAAAAAGACCAAAATCATCCCAGTGGTAATTGGCGCCCTGGGTGCAGTTCCAAAAGACCTTGAAGAGCACCTCAACACCATAGGGGCCACAGAAATCACCACCAGCCAATTACAAAAAGCAGCTTTACTGGGAACAGCCTATATTCTGCGACGATATCTATAACAACTGACAATAAAATTCAGCCATCCCAGGTCCTTGGGAAGGACTCGATGTCTGGATAAAACAAACCAGTCAATAACACCTGTCTGACTGTGTAAACAAGAAATAATAGAAGACCAATGTATTTGGCAATAATAATAATAATAATAATAATGATAATCCCCTAGTGAGGCACTACCTTGGCATGGTTGTGGGGCTTGCGTGCTCTGAGGAAGGTGAGAGCTATGCCAGAGGTCCAACCATACTGGACAGGTCTCACCAGAGGAGCCAGACAAAGAGTGCCTCTCCCATCAACAATATGGTGAGACGTAACTTTAATAAATCTATACCGGATCGGTCGTCGCCCGGGACAACAAGGACCACACCAGGTGCTGGAGTCCCTGGACATCTGGTGGCAAGTGGGCTACAGGACTCAGGATCTTCAGTTGAGCAACCAGGGCTGGAGACTGCAGGGTTACTGGAAGAAACGTTGCTTAACCGGAAAAAATATACAAAAACTGCCAACAAGGAAATAATGATCTGCTATTACAAGTCTAGTCCAACTAGAAGAGGTTATTTAAAAAGAATGTACCAAATTTGGAAAGAGAAGCATCCAGATACAGAAATAACAGAACAAAGGCTAGCAGACCAGAGAAGATTCATAATAAGAAATAAAGTATTCACAGGAGTTGAGCTGGAAGAACTGCAAAGAGCAACACAGGCTCAAGATATGGAAGAAGAATTACCACCAACTGAAGCAGTTGCTCAGGCATAGGTGGAGGAGGTATTGGAAATAGAGGATGCCACTGTTGCTGAACTGTTTCAAAATCAAAACCAGACAACCTCCCCTTTGCCTTCACCTCAAAAATCTGAATGCAGTTTAACAGAAAAGCAACAAGAACTAAAGCAAAAAATAACTGAGCACATGAACCAAACAACCACCATGGTTCGACTTCCAGCTCTAAAAACAGCTGCTAAAAAACAACTTGCTCAGGCATTAAAAGATGTCAATGCTACACTTGCAGAAATAACAACCAATAATTTGCAAGAAACAAACCAACTAATGTACAGTACACCAACAATAATAACACAAGAGCTCGGATATAAGATCAGTGGACCTGTAAGAAAAGAAAGTAGTACATCACCTTCATGGAAGATTAGATTAGAAAATAAAATCGCCAGGCTTAGATCAGATGCTAGTAAATTGAAAGATATGAAAGACAAGAAGCTGGAGAATGAGAACACCAAACAGTATCTGATCCAAAAATACCATCTAGATTCAAGGAAAATTAGAGAAGTCCTGGAAATAATAAAGCAGCAAATAACAGCAGTGTCAAAGAAGATTAGCAAATACGAAGCTAGAATTACACAACACAGGCAGAATCTCCAATTCCAGTCGAATCAGAGACGTTTCTACCAAAGCATAGAAGGAGAAACTTCAAGATACACAGAAAGACCAAATAAAGAAGAAACAGTGCAATTCTGGGGGAGATTATGGGACAATCCAATAGATTATAATAAAAAAGCAGGCTGGGTGAAAGAGGTCGAAAAATGTAACCAACAAATGCAAGATCTAATAATAACACCAGAATTAATAAGTGAAAGAGCAAAGAAAATTAAAAATTGGACTGCACCAGGTGACGATGAACTGCATGGCTTTTGGCTTAAACACCTAACAAGCCTTCATAAACAACTATCAAAACAGTTCAATCACATTTTGCAAGGAAGTGATATTGAACAATGGCTAACAACTGGGAAAACTCATCTCATCATGAAAGACCCAGCAAAAGGTGCAGTTCCAAGTAATTATAGACCGATAGCCTGCCTGCCAACATGTTCAAATTATTAACTGGAATAATAGCAGATGAAGTCATGCAACACTTATTAACTAACAAACAGCTTCCAGTTGAACAGAAAGGAAATTGCCCAAACACCAGAGGCACAAAAGACCAGCTGCTGATTGACAAAATGATTTTAGAAAATTGCAAGAGAAGAAAAACAAATCTAAGTGTTGCATGGATTGACTACAAGAAAGCCTTCAACTCATTGCCTCACACATGGATACTAAAATGTTTAGAAACAACTGGTGTCAGCAAAAACATTCAGATATTTATTTAAAAAGCAACGAGCATGTGGAGTACACAGTTAACAATCAATGGCGAGACACTTGGACAGGTTAGCATTAGAAGAGGTATTTTACATGGGGACTCACTATCCCCTCTGTTGTTTGTAATCGCCATGACTCCACTCTCACAAATACTAAACAAAACAGGCCTCGGATACCAAACATCTAAAACATCAAGTAAAATCAACCATCTGCTGTACATGGACGATCTGAAGTTGTATGGGAAGTCCCAGTCAGAAATTGAATCACTGCTAAACACTGTCCATATATTCAGTAGTGAAATAGCAATGGAGTTTGGACTAGACAAGTGTGCTGCATTAATAATGAACAGAGGGAAAATAAGAAAAACAGAAGGAATAGAACTGCCCAATGGAAGCAACATCAAGAACCTGGAAGAGAAAGAACATTACAAATACTTGGGCATTCTCCAGGCTGATAACATCGCACACACTGAAGTTAAAAGAAAAATTGGAAGTGAATACATCAGGAGAGTTAGAAAACTTCTAAAGTCCAAACTCAATGGCGGGAACACCATACAAGCCATAAACACCTGGGCTATACCTGTTATCAGATACACTGCAGGAATAATAGACAGGACCCAGGCAGTGCTAGAGACGCTGGATCGTAAGACCAGGAAAATCATGACCACCAATCATGCTCTGCACCCCTGCAGTGATGTAGATAGGCTATACCTTACCTCGCAGCTCAGGTGGAAGAGGAATGCTGCAAGTCCATCAAACAGTAGAGGAGGAGAAAAGAGGCCTTGAAGAATATATAAAGGACAGTGAAGAAGATGCACTTCAAATGGTCAATATCGCGAAACTATTCAACACCAATGAAAGAAAGCAGGCCTACAAGAAAGATCAAGTCAAGAACCGAGCACAAAAATGGAAAAATAAGCCCTTGCATGGTCAATATTTGCACAATATAAGTGGAAAATCAGACACCACCAAGACCTGGCAATGGCTTAAGAGTGGCAACCTGAAGAAAGAAACAGAGGGTTTAATACTGACTGCACAAGAACAGGCACTAAGAACAAATGCAATAAGAGCAAAAGTAGACAAGTCAACAACAAACAGCAAGTGCCGACTTTGTAAAGAAGCAGATGAAACACTGGATCACCTAATCAGCTGTTATAAAAAGATCGCACAGACAGACTACAAAGAAAGGCATGACAAGGTAGCAGGGATGATACACTGGAACATCTGCAAAAAATACAAGCTACTTGTAGCCAAACATTGGTGGGACCATAAAATTGAAAAAGTTGTAGAAAATGAAGATGCAAAAATATTATGGGACTTCCGACTACAAACAGACAAACATCTGCCACACAATACACCAGATATAACTGTAGTCGAGAAGAAAGAAAAACAAGTTAAAATAATCGACATAGCAATACCAGGGGATAGCAGAACAGAAGAAAAAGAAATAGAAAAAATCACCAAATACAAAGATCTACAAATTGAAATTGAAAGGCTGTGGCAGAAAAAGACCAAAATAATCCCAGTGGTAATTGGCACCCTAGGTGCAATTCCAAAACAACTTGAAGAGCACCTCAACACCATAGGGCCCACAGAAATCACCACCAGCCAATTACAAAAAGCTACTTTATTTATTTATTTATTTATTTGATTTGATTTGATTTGATTTGATTTGATTTGATTTGATTTGATTTGATTTATATACCGCCCTTCCAAAATGGCTCAGGGTGGTTTACAGGCTGGGAACAGCCTATATTCTGTGATGATATCTATGATAACCCACAATATTGATGATAAATTTCAGCTATCCCAGGTCCTTGGGAAGGACTCAATGTCTAGATAAAACAAACCAATCAATAACACCTGTCTGTGTAAATAAATAAATAAATAAATCATCATCATCATCATCATCATCATCATCATCATCATCATCCTTTGATCTTTAATAGGTATGTTTAGGATCGCCACCTTAGAGACATGCCAGTTCTTTAAAAGTGCGTTCCTATGTGTGTTTACTCAAATTGCCACTGATTTCCAGAGGATGTACATGAAAGTAAACTCAAATAGGATTGCAAACATGCTATCTCTGTCCCTTGCAGTCTAAAAAGGTACAGTCCAGCAACAGTTTTACCTCTTTCTCTATAGTTTATTGTTATTGTTGTTATTATTGCCTGTCGTTCTGACTAAATGACTCAAGGGGAGTCCCACTGAAATTAATAGGACAAGTAAGGCATTAACCCCTGCTAACTGAGCAAAGAAGCATCTTTTAAAGTGGTGATTCTCTTATATTTAGCAGGGGAAGAGCAACTGGTCCTATCCAAGCCTAGCACTGCACAGCAGCCCTCCAGTGGCTGTTGCTGGTATCTGCCTTATGTTACTTTTTAATCTGTGAGTCCTTATTTATGTATTTGAGAACTTTGGTTGAAGAGTGGTAAATAAATATTCGTAGTAGTAGTATTAGTAGTTATATTAATTTCAATGCCAGACATCATCATCATCATCATCATCATCATTTGAATGCTGCTTTTCAACAGAGAACATTTCAAAATGCTTGATGGAGAACAAAGAATTATAGGGAAAAGATGGTTCCACCTCCCAAAGGGCTCATGACACAGAAGAGAGACAGCAGCAACAGCCACTGGGAAGGATGCTGTGCTGGGGCTGAAAAGGGCCAGTTGCTCTCCCCTATAAGAAAGCCACCACTTGGCAAGAGGCCAGTTTGCTCAGTTAACATCATCATCATCATCATCATCATCATCATCATCATCATTTCTTGTTTACACAGTCAGACAGCTGTTATTGACTGGCTTGTTTTATCCAGACATCGAGTCCTTCCCAAGGACCTGGGATGCAAGAATTTTATTGTCAGTTGTTATAGATATCGTTGCAAAATATAGGCTGTTCCCAGTAAAGCTGCTTTTTGTAATTGGCTGATGGTGATTTCTGTGGCCCCTATGGTGTTGAGGTGCTCTTCAAGGTCTTTTGGGACTGCACCCAGGGCGCCAATTACCACTGGGATTATTTTGGTCTTTTTCTGCCACAGCCTTTCAATTTCAATCTGTAGATCTTTGTATTTTGTGATTTTTTTCTATTTCTTTTTCTTCTGTTCTGCTATCCCCTGGTATTGCTATGTCGATTATTTTAACTTGTTTTTCATGATGATGATGATGATGATGATGATGATGATGATGATGATGCTACAAATCAAATGCATCCAGCAATATTTACTGTATGGAGTAAAAATGGGTGTTAGTGCTACCCAGAACCCTCAGGCTTTCAAGAGTTCATGCTAAAAGATCTCTAGGAGAGCTCAACACTCAGAGGACTGTCAGTGCCATACTGTCATGGCTCAGACTCTGACTCAAAAGGGTCAGAGCAGGAATGGGAGGATTTGCCTGCTAGAGAGGGACAGCAACAGGATTTGGCTGGGAGACCAGACTCTGGAGCTAAGGATTTGGAACAGCTGCCAGATATGATTTCTGATGAGGAGGCGGCTGGGATTTCACCTGTCTTGAGAAGACGTCTCAAGAGGGAAGCTCAGTGGGAGTCACACAGATTACAAGAGAGGAAGCAGAAGTGCTGACTCAGGGAAGCCTGATTGGCTGCTGGTTCTCATGAGCCATATATATTTAGCAATCAGTCAATTGCTCAGATGCTGTTAGCAACTTTCGCTGACCGCAGACCGTGTGCTGTTTTGAATTCCCAACGTTTCCGAGTTCCAGTTTGCCCTTGTTTGTGCTTTCCTGCTTTCTTCCGTTAATTCCTTGTTCTGGTGTCCTTCATTCTTTTTTCATTCCTTTCTCTGTGTTTTCTTTTCAGTTATTACTCAGTTATTGTTAGTGGTGGGGGGTACCTAGTTCAGTTCAGGGGACTTAATTCATTTACTATTTTATTTGTGAGCCTTTTATTTTCCTTCATGTAGCCTCACTGCTACTTTCTATTAACTCACAGGGGGAGTACTGAAGGGGTTGTAAATCCTGTTGGGTTAGCCGAGCTAACAGATTTATGACACATACCTACAAATGGAAAGCACCCCGAGCAGAAGATGAACCTGTTTTGGTTCATGGGAAGTAGTTAAAATTGTGTTTTTTAACACATTGGAAGCTGCTTTGAAGAGCTGATTATTGAAAAACCAAATATCAATCAATCAATCAATCAATCAAATACTATTTGGGGAGTGGATGAATGTGACTGCCATCCTTGTTCTTGAGAGTTAGGTGCATATTTTATATCATGGGTGCAGACTCCCCCATGAAATTGGGAGCTCCTCCCCCATTATATGGAACTCCCCCTGCCAAATGTAATAACCTATATCTCCATCAAAGAATCTTTCCTCCCTTCAAATTTAAGTTAAAAATTGCTCTTCAAATCAGTATCTTCATTTCATATCTTCATTTCCCTCTGTCTGCACCACTAATTACATCATATATTTCCATACCTCTTTCCAACTGAGCTTATTTTATTTTAAAAGTTAATTGGGTAAATTTTATTCAAATCGGGGATTCTAGAGGAGAGCCTTTAGACTAGAGGCTGGATTAAAAGTGCACACATAAACTGCTTTGCTGCGAGTTAAATTGTGATTGATATTCAAGGCAACTGATCCCATCCCAAATCAATTTTTTAAAAAAGAGCCAGGTGGCGGGTCTTTAGGAAATGATGCAAACATTCAATGGTCAAACAACCTGAGCTTCCCCCGGTCAGTGAGGGCCATGGATTTTTTTTTTAGCTCAGTGTTTCCTAGCAAGACAGTTTTCATTGATGACAATTCTGAAGGTTTAGGGGAGAAATTATTGTGCTGGGAAAAAATATTATCACATTGAGAAATAGATATACAGTGTGTGTGTAACAAAGTAGGAGAGAGTCCTGGAAAAGAGGCAGGTGTTTGTCAATGAAGAGATTTTTAATGTATTGTACTATGTTTCTATGCTGGCCTGCCTCCAAGGATCGCAAGGCAACATATATGGGATTTCCTTATCATCCATATATTTCATCTTCACACAACCGCCCTGTGAGGTAGGTTAGGGTGACATACAGTGAGTGCCCCAGAGTAGATGAGCAGGGATTTGAACCTAGGTCTCAATGGCCCAGGTTCACCAGTCTTCCAAGCACAATGATCATATTCCATGCATCCAATTTCAGTTTCAATGCCATTGAACACATTTCTCCATTTGTCCTCTGAGTACTGGTCAGACATTGGTCCTGGACAAAAGGCCAGGACTCATATTTCAGGCTGTGCGCAGCATGCTCTGTTTTCTCTCCCTGTTATAGCATGCTTAACTTTCCCCTTTTGCTTTTGGGATGGATCAACTTGCTGCTTCTGTAAGCGGTTCAGATTGTCGTGAGCCTTGCTCTTCCTTTGTGCAAAGTGAAGATAAGACTCTTCTTAGGCTTTTGGATGGTGTGCTGGCTTGATAGGCACCCATGGTCAGCTGCGGATCATGTAATTTGGAATGTAGGCCACACCCTCCTACTAGGGCGGGGACTGAGTGAAGCCAGTGTTCTGCCTAGGAGGATGTGTGCCGAGAAAGGGAAACAGAGGCACTTTGGGATTTGGACAGGACAAGAGGCGGAAGCTTTCTAGACTCGGCTGGCAAGAAGAAACTTATAGGGCATGCAGTTATCTAGGGTGGGGGTGGTCATACTATGTTAAGATAGCACTTGCCTGTCTGCTCCAGTTTACAAAATTGCCCTCTTTGCCCATTTTGCTGGTACCAGAGGTAAAGGGCAGGGGGGATGTGGTTTCCTAGCAATCACCAAGGGCCCTGTTCTGGGGGTGGGGGACAGCAAACACTACTACAGCTACAACCAATATGTACATACCACTCTTGAACAAAAGTTGCCAAAGCGGTGTACATACCCCCAGCAGCTGCTTATACACTGTCATGGACAAACTATTAATCTTGTCTAGTATGTGACTGGGGCCTACATTTGAGCTTACACTGAAAAAGTGGATTCTTCATGTACAGTTGGGGGTAACAGATTGTTAGAAGTATCTGTGGCTGGTGGCTGGGTCACAGTCTTTTGCAGGAAGGGTAAGATTGAGATTAATGCTTGCATCTGTCCAGCTTAAAATGCATCATGGTGTCCCTGATTCAGACCACATGTTACCACTGATTGTGACTTAGAGGGGCCTCTATCTCCAGTTATGGTGTGGTTATTAGAAAGTAACCACAACAAATGCTCTTCAAAGACACTGAATCTTGTATTTTTGCAATTAGCCTTGAATATATCCATGAGTGGGCCTCTGATTCCGCCTGCGAATCTTGTCCACACACTTTGCCTTCTACTGAAACCCCAAACACCACCCCTAGTCCTTTTGCACATTCTACCTACCTACCTTATTTGTATACTGCCCAAAACTTACATCTCTGGGCTGTTTACAATAAAGCAAAATAAACAACAGAAAAAGTCAAAACCATAGTTAAAACAAAATAACAGAAAAAGTTAAAACATTACAACAATTTAAAAATTTTTAGAACAATGTTTTAAAACAGTTTTTCACTCTTCCCAGCTTGATTTTTCATTTGTTTCTCTCACACGTTCTACTGACCCAGTTTCAAGTTGTATTGCAATAATCATTGGAGTTTTACATTCCTTCTGGAAATAAACCCTTTCAATATCATTCTGTTTCACCAAAGGTTCTTTCCTTAAGCATGTTAACAGAAAAGGCTGTCTTGTCAGCCTCCACAGTATGGCAGGAAGTAGAGTGACTTCTATTAAAAGGTTTGCTCAGTTTCTAAATTGGTCAAATCCTCTTGATGCATTACAAGTTGCCTCAAGTAAACAGGTCAATGTTATTGATGAGGGTTTGGTGTGGGTAACACATCCTGATTTCACACTCCAGCTCTCCATAGAGGGAACCTGTTCATTTCCATAACTGGACTAGAGAGAACAGCCCCGTTCCAATGAATCACCAACAATACCCAAACCACTTCTTCCCACACCAATTTCAGATTTTCCATAGATCTACATTCCAGAAAGCCCTGCATTCTTCTGTGCTGAAAGCACATTCTTCTGAAAGAGACAGCATTCTCCCCTCAAATGACAAATTGATTCTGATTCGTGCCAAACATAAACATTTTGAGATCCATTTGCCATACAGCATGGGTGTAGTAAATCCTCAGTAGCCCTCCACCATATCACCCAATGCTTCTCTCCGAGCTCGAGAGCAATAATCTCTTCCACAGATGGGTGGGTAAATGGTGGTCTCATGGGTACTACAGGTCAACTCCCCCAATGCTGCATGTAGAGATCTGTGGATCTGGGTTGTTAGCCAACATTAGCATTAGAAGAGAAACAGGACATCTGACTCTCTTTCCCTAAAGAAACGATGAAGCTCTTCTCACGATCAGTGAGAAGAGCTTAAGTCGGGTCTGTGGGGAGAGCAGGCAGAGAGTAGCTCTGTCGCGGAGCCAGTGGGGACTGTGGGGATTGGGGCCGCACGCCCCCTGGAAGTTCCCCCGGAAGTTCTGCTTGCACGGGGTATTCTGGAGAGACCCCCAAGCCCAGGAGGCTGCTAGCAGCCTCCTGGACAGGGGTCTCCTTGTGCGTTGCTGTGGCACGGAGCTGTGCCGCAGCAATACACAATTTAAAAAATGGGGTTAGCAGAGCGCTAAGGGGGAATAGGAATATAGTCATCTCTACAAATTAGGGATGTGCGTTTCGTTTCGGATACAAAACGTTTTGTGCACAGAACAGGCCGTTTCGGCTGTTTTGTGGCCAAAACAAAACACCCAATGCTCAAAACAGAAAATTTTGTAGCCCAAACAAAACGTCCCTGTTTCGGATACAAAATGTTTTGTTGTTTTAGCTGTTTTGGAACTCCATTTTGCAATCGCAAAAAGTCTTTCTCCTTCAGTCTCCATTTTGAGTTTTGACATCTGTTTGAATTTCCAGGCCTTCCAGCCCGCAGATTGGCCAGTGAAAGCATGGGCTGATCTGCTGGCAATTGCCTCTTTATTCCTTTTAAGCAAATTTAAGGGTAAATTTTACCCTCATTGGCTAGTGGGGCAGTGTGCATTTACCCTCATTGCCCACTGGGGCAGTGTGCATTTCATTGTTGTTGTTTCACACTGTTGTGTGTAGATCAATTGCATTTTGGGTGGTGGGGATGTGGATGTGCATGACCTTTGGAAATCTGCCTGATTTTTTCCAAAGCTCTGATGTTGATGTGTGATGTTGATGTTATTGGGGTGGATTGGGGGCAGAAAGGGGGCTTTGGGGGCAGAAGAGTGGTTCAGGTAGTAGTGCCCCAATGGGTGCCTCCAGCCACCCAGATTCCAAAGGAATTGGAAAAGGGCTGATTTTTAAAGAATTTCTGAAATTGACATGTCTCTGGGGCAGATTTGGGGCAGAAAGGGGGCCTGAGGGGCAAAACAGTGGGTTGTGTGGCAGTGCCCCAAGGGGTGCCTGCCACTTGCCCTATTCCAAAGGAATAGGGCAAAGGGCTGATTTCTTAGGAATTGTTGAAGTTTACGCTTCTTTAAGGTTTTCCCCACCCCAAGGAATAAAGGAGGTTTCAGAAGACCCCTAACTCCACCTGGGGGGCACTGGGGTAGCTGGCAGCGAGTGGTGGTGTAGTGTACACAGGGTGCCAATCACCCCCATGGGTTGCTAACCCATTGGGTGCTGGGTTCTGTTGTTTCTGAGGTGTTCTGAGTATAGGTTCTCTGGTAGCATATGAGATTTTCAATGACAAACCATGAATCCACTCTCATATGCTACCAGAGAATCTGAATCTACACTCAAAACATCCCAGAAACAACAGAACCCAGTACCCCATGGGTTAGCAACCCATGGGGGACCACCACTCGCTCTGGGCCACCCTGGTGCCCCCAAGTGCAGTTATGGGGCAGGAATTATGGAGGTCCATAATTCCCTATGGGAAAGAACTTTACAGACGCGCAAACTCCTTTACATCTTTAAAAATCAGCCCTCTGCCCAATTCCTTTGAAATAATTCTGGCAGCTTTCTTGCCCCCACTGGGCACTACCACCCACCCTACTCTGCTCTGGGCCACCCCTTTCCTCCCAATATGAAGCTATACTTTTGCTGAAACCTCCATTCTTCCCTATGGGAAAAATCCTATACTTCAAAAATTCATCAAAAATCAGCCCTTTGCCCAATTCCTCTGAAATTTGGGTGGTAGTTTCCACCCATTGGGCACTACCACCCCCACCCACTAGTTTCCCCCCGGGGCTATTTTTCAAAATCCAAAATGTGTCGAATTTGGATTTTGCAATTTCGAACAAAGAACAAAATTGGGGTGTTTTGGATTGGCTGATTTTGAACAAAGAACAAAACGGGGGTGTTTCGGATTCAGGCCAAAAACAAAACAGAAAAAAAACCAAAACGCACAACCCTACTGCAAATCCATTCTGACTGAGATAGGATGCTCCGCCAGGGGAAAGTCAACCCACCTAGGGCTTGATTGAAGGAGGGAGGGAGGAGGGAGTGGAGGGGAGGAAGCCCCCTCCACCTCAGAGTCCTCTCAGTCCTGGAAATTATCCCCTTTTGGCTCTCCCACCATCCCCAAAGAGGGCCTGCCCAACAGTTTGAAACTCAAGGAGGCTCTCCACATGAGTAGTGTGGAGAGCCTGCAGGGCTTGTGTGGGAAGTGTGGGCTTGACTGCTCTCCCTGCATTCTGCCCACCCACTGGTGGCAAGATCGGCTGCACAAATGATTACCAGCTCCATCGTGGAGCTGGTAGGGATAGCGGGGATTGGGGACCATTCAGCCCCCGGAAGTCCCAGCATGCCCCGTGTAAGTGCATGGGGCATTCTGGGAGGACCACCCCAATGCTGGGAGGCTTGCTGCAGCCCCCTGGTTGGGGGTCTACTCATGAATCACCATGGTGCAGAGCTGTGCCGCGCCGTCTCATGATTGAAAAAAAAAATAGGGTTAGCTGAGTGCTTGCTCTGCTAACCTCATTTTAGGGGAAGGCTACTTTAGCGGAGTAGCCACTATTGGACCACTGGGCTCACCCATGAGCCCGATGGTTCTCACAATGGGGGAAAACCAGGCTGGGCTCCCTTAGCCCGGTTTCCCCCCATCATGAGAATAGCCTCCCTGTGTATGGAAAACACTGACCTGTACAATGTTTGTTCAAGCTCTATTGCACCATGAAAATGGGATGATGTCCATACTTGTCCAAGGAGATGAAATGCCTGCATATCTTTTACTACAACAAACTCCTCAGATATAGCTATCTTTTTACTCTGCTGGTGCCTTTCCAACGAACTCACAAAGGACCTTTAGGTTACAGAGGTAGCTGACGTATACCACGTCAGACCATGGATCTAGTCAGATGTATGTATCTCTCTGGCAGTGGTCCTTCAGGGTTTCAGGTGGGTATTTCTCAGCCCTATGTGGAGATGCCCAGGCCTGAATCAAGGACCGTCTACATGCAATGCAGATGCTCTTGCACTGACCCACAGTCCTTCCCCATATTCAGCATTCACCACTGAGTTCTTCCTTACCATAATGAGTTATTTTTATCAGGTGCAGTTTAAGTTGAGATGGTGTGTGTGTGTGTGTGTGTGTGTGTGTTCCTTCATACCTTTGATAAAATGAAAGGAATTTAGTATGTGCTTGTTTCTCAGGGTTTGGGCCTGGCTGTGGGCCAGTCCAAAGCTCCATGAAAGCTCTGCTGAGCATGAGGGGATCTGTATGTTGGCAAGAAATTCAGGTTGGCTTTGCAGTTTAATGTAACAGAATCCCCTCCTTGCTTTTTTCTCATCCATATATCAGACGATTATATTTCCACTAATTGGGATAATGAGCTTGGGCTGCCATGAGTGCCTGTAGGAATGCTTCTCAGGATTGGCAGCATTGGAAGCTGTAGATTATGAAGTATTTATAGACTAACTGTCAGGCAGTTTACAACAAACAGTAATGTGTTCAGTCATCCCTCACCAACCGTTAGGGTTCTGTTCTGGCAAAACCTCCTTGCTGGAAAATTCATGGTTGGCGAGGCATTAAAGTCTATAGGAAACAGGGGGTTAGGGGGACCACGACCACAAAATGACCTAAAAATAAAGGGGAAAATACAAAAAAGCTAAAGAAAAATCACAAAAAATCCTGTAATATAGCCAAGAGTCAACAAGAAGAATGAGCAGATCGAACCTCTGAACCCCCCTCCCCAATTGCTGAAATACCCCCCCACACACACACACACACAAAAACCTCGCCAACCACGGATACTCAGGTCACGGTTGGCAAGACCTATCACAATTTCCTATTTGCATATACTCAAAACCACAGTTGGTAAAACCATGGTTGGCAAGGGATGACTGTATTTTATTCTACTACTGATTGAAGGACACTGCCCAATTTTTGTCAAGCTGAGGGGAGTTATAGTGATTTACCTAAAAGACTGAGGCAGGAACTAGATGTTATGAGGGCTGTATGGCTGCAGCCCAAAGCAGATCTGCCCTCCCCCAAACCATCTATCAACACAGAACATGTGACGTGATGCCAGTGCACTCCATGCAGGGCTAGGGAAATGGAGAGTATGGCCACATTGTGTCACATGCTTTATATAACTAGATGTGACAGGGGAGAGAGGAGGAGGGGGAGGGAGGGAGGAGGAGCAATGGCACAGCTGCTGTTTCTGGTGACAGCCACGTGACTCTTGTAACATTTAGTCCTAGCCAGAGGGCATCAAAACAAAACAGAGGAGCACAGTATTTAGTCAAAGCTCATTAATATAGCAATAGAAGAGGCAATGATGCTTTAGGACAACATCTGAATTGTTTGCATTCATTAGTGGGGTTTGGTGGAAGGACGTGTTTGAATAGATCATTGGTCTTCAACTCATAGGTCATGACCTAGAAGTGGGTTACAGCATGCCTGAAAGTGGCTTGCAGTAGGAGCACTGTGACCATCTCCTGGAGTGAAAGAAAGACGAGGGAAGGAGATACTGTATTCATTTAACTGTAAAATATTCATGCCCTCCCCACTCTGCACTGCTTGAGTTGGCTTCTCAAAGTCCTCATAAACAATTGATGCTTCACATGTATGAATGAACCACCACAGAGAAGTAGCACCACAGAAAGCACTCACCAAATATCACCTCGGCACTTCTTTTCAGTGAAGTCATTTCTTATTTCTTATATATAGAAATAGAATTAATTAATTAGTTAAAAAATATACAGCTGCCAGGCATTGAATGTTCAGGAATCAAATGATAAGAAATCACGTATGAACCAGATTAACAGTGAAGAGAAGAATAAAAAGGTGAACAATAAAAAATGGGCCCCATATTTCAATTTAGTAGTGTTTGTGTGTGGAAACCTTGAAGGCCACTGGATAAGACAGTGGTCTTATCTTTTGGAGCCCCCCAGACCAATCTGACCCCTTGAGGAAGAAAGTGTGAAGAGGGAATGGTGGCAGGATCAGTTGGCAGTCTATTGCCTATAAGGGATGGGGATGACCCAACCATCTCCTCTTCTGAGTTGCTCTCCTGGAAAACTAGATGCTCAGCAAAGTCATATACTGGTGGTGACAAACTGAAAACTTTAAATGTTGTCTGTCTGTGGCAGAGGCCTTCACAAGACAGGATTCATTAGTCATTACAAATTTAATAATTGGAATTCTAACAGAACTTGGGTAGTGTGTTACTGGAGAGCACCTGTTGGTTGCTGTATTAGTGAAGATATACTCTGAAAAAACTGCAGTGAATACAAACAACCACTTACAAAGTGGTAACTTAGCATGGTGTTCATGCAATCACTTGGAAAATCAGTTGTCTGGATCATCCCACCTAGGAAATGTTACACCAGTGTTCCCTCTAAGGCGTGCGCATGTGTGCATACACACAAGTTTTTGAGTCTGCTTAGTTAATTTTAGATCCCGCTCAGGTTGAAGCAGGAAGGCCCCATTCTGAATGCACGTGCACACACACTGTCTTGACACTGCTGCCCAGAACAAAATTCATTCTGAGCACAGATGAAAAAAAAATTAGATGGAACACTGGTTACCACTCCCTGGTTTGTTCCCTCAGGTTTCTGAGGATGATACAGATGACCAGCTAGTCAAATGGCTACATGCACATTGTGGTAAGTGACCTCTTGGTTGTTTGTATTTTTCTTATTATTATCACAATATAATGTATAGGTCTCCCTGAGAAAACTGCAATCAAAGGGTGATGTAGGCATTTAAGGAATAATAAGAGCTGCTGGTTCTTTAATTTCCCATAATTCCATAGGCCTTTTCAATGTAGGGCAAACAGTACACCTCAAAGGTGTGGTGGGGAATGGGATTGTGTCTGAGCCCCACTTTGCTTCCATAATTTACCACAACAAATATCTGCCTCTAAGCATTTAGAATGGGATTGGTTCATCAGTGACTTACCAGAAACCTCGATAAATGACTTTGTCCTCTCTTCCAAAGCCCAGGGAATATTCACTGACAGAATGACTATTCGAGAACCAAGTACAGAACTACTGAGCACTCTATATCCACATCCTTAAATTAATAATAGTTTTCAAAATCAGGCAAAAGAAATAACTCTTGAATCTGACTATTTGTGTTCAGCAAAATTCAATGCTGTTTTGGACATTCATGTTACCTCAGTTTTAGATACAATCCCAATAGTGCATGTGATTGTTCTGATTGACACTAGTTTGGCTAATATCAGCCATCAGTTCAACAAATGCAATTTCACAGAATATCCATAGCAGCATTATAGATGTTTAAATGGAGTGAAACAAGTCACCTCAGAGTAGCAGATATAAAAGAAATAGAGGAATCAGAATTTGCCAGACAAGACTTCTAAGATGAGAAGCATTAAACCTGCATAACACATTCAATGATATATACTGATTTGACCATGCAAATCATGATGAAGAATCCAATCCGTCATCTCTCAGTCAGATGCCATTTAAAATAAATGGCACTCACAAATGTGCAAAGAATTTCAGAAACAACCCCCACTTTTGCAAACATCCATTTTATGTAAATATAAAACTCAAACATATGGCAGAAATACTGCTTTAATCTCGTGATAACCCAGAAAAACCATATGTACAAAGCAAGCGGAAATCCTTTCCACCAGGCCTCACTGGATTCCCTAGATGTCTTTCGTACAGTTTGTTTTCTGAGGATTATTCCATTTTGCTTCACAGCTCACAATTTATTTGAAATTATATATAAAATAAGACCAGTGTCAACCCACAGAGGTTTGAGGAAGCTTGTTTGACAAAGAGCACAAGACAGATTGAAAGGCAAACACCATAGTTATATCTGCACGGCATCCTTTCAATAATACAGCTGCTTGCAGACAGTACAAAACTTTTCCAATGTGGAACCACTATAAAGTTACAGCAAATGCACATGGTTTCTGCTACTGGTTGCTTTTGGGTTACTTCCAGGTATATGTCTGCTTTAATTTAGGACTTTTTCACACAGTACATAGCAGCATATCCAAGTTAGATTCTAAGTTTACACTCAACAGGGAGCTGCAGCCAGTCTCGGCTCTTTGACAAGTATACTTGTATGCAGGACTGCCTGAAGGAGGGTGGGGGGACTATGGGAGGAAGTCACTCAGGGCCCTGCACCTGCACCTGGTCCCATCCTGTAGCACAGAAACAGAAACTCTTCTAATTCTGGCAGGAACAGAACAATATTGATTCATAGGAAGCTGCCATCTACTGAGTCAGACCAATGGTCCATCTAGCTCAGCACTGCCTACTCGGACTGGCAGCAGCTCTCTAGGCCATCAGGCAGGAATTTCTCAGGTAGGGACCTGGAGATGCCAGGGACTGAACGCAGGATCGTCTGCATGTTAAGCAGGTGCCTTACCACTGAGCTCTGGCCCATCCTTAACTCATCATGGGGACCCCTGCAAAAGCTAGAGACAGTCCTGCCTATATGATATACATGCCTTCAAATATCTGTTCATCACATTCACATTTTAAAGGTTTAGGTGCACACTTTTAAAAAATCATATATGTAAAGAGGCTCTTTTCTTAACACTGAAGCACATTATTTAGTTTTATTATCAACTTCGGCTTTTTCGATCTTCTGTCCAGTGAGGAATTGCCATATTCCCCCTCTGTAGTTCTCATTTCCCAGGGCATAGATTAAGGCATTCACTGCTGGCGAAGTCTTGGCAATAACAGCAGGAATCTGAAATAAAGTGCAGTATTTAATAGCATAAGATTAGAGGCAGTTTCAGACATTATAAATTTGCCCCACAGTAGTTGTGTACAGTGGGGTGAAGGGAGAGAAAGTCCCGGCACATCACTCAACCGGGCACCCTACTACTCTTGCTTCTGGCTGGTCAGTTGGGTTGAGAGGAATTAAGTCCCCCCCTCCCCCCATTCCTGGTGTCTGTATTTGATCTGGAAACTCCTATCTAAATCTAAAGGGGAGTGAGCTAAAGGACTTTGTCCCAGATTTGGAATTCCTTATTCCCTGGCCCTACACATCAAGAATGAAACAATAACCCAATGTAAAGGCAACCATGCATGCAGGGGCGTAGCTACTGTATAATTGAGTGGATGGGTTCAAAGAACCTGGGCCCACCAGCAACGCTCCACCCTATTTTCTTTATTATCATCCTCACTCTGAGGGGCCGCCGAGGACAAGGGTGAACACGGGCCCCCTCTCTCCTAGCTACGTCCCTGCATGCATGCCAGTTCCTGGTCCCTGTCTCCACTCCAAATTCAGCTGACACAAGAGGAGGCAAGAACCCTTCTTTTCCTCGGTCATGTCCTAGCCCTTGCGTCAATGTTGAACCAGGCAAATTGGCTTGCCTCACCTCCAACCTGAAACAGACTAAGGATCCTCTGGGCCATGAATGGTCCCTTGGGATTGGACAGGTCAACTCTTTCCAGTTCTTTAAGTTAGGAACGTTAGAAGTGAGAATTCTAAAGCATAGCTCTTAGCACTACAGTAACCTCTTCTGGCCACCAGAGGCCTGATGACATGTTAATAGGTCTCTCTTGGCCAGTTAGAATTGTTCAGTTGTTGTCAAAGGCTAGTGCCTGTTGAGTAGGTTGTTCAGTGGCTCTCTCTTAGTATGTGATGTCTAGTTTCTTAATAAATCTTTGTTTTTTGAACTCAGCCTACTGTCTTCAGATAATCTCTTGGGCTAAACTTCTTTACCACCAGAGCATACTCTGCTGTGTGAGGATTTTAATGTATCCCCTCACACACCTCAACAGAACCTGCCCCTCAGCCAAGGTCATTCCCTGGAAAGTTGATGTCAGGTTGATGTAGCAAGTGAGAAACAGGACACACATTCATCTCAATAAGCATGGGAAAGCATGTTTCAGGTAAATAATGCATTTTCTTTATTGGTCCAGTCATCCCCAATCCTTGCTTAGCTGTCCATGGTCAGCCCTGTAGTTATTTCACTGGCCTCAGGGTCAGGCCATGACAGACAAGAGTGGAACAAGAGCAGCCTATGCACAAGATCTCCCTTGGTTGTCCCTCCTTCCACTTCTTCTTAGGTTCTGCCTTTCCTCTTGGGTGTCCTAAATCTCCACCTCACACAGCCATGATGGGTTCTGCCAACTGGACAGGGGACTGGCTGTTTCTGCCCCTCCACTTGGGTATGAAGCCCAGTTCCAGGGCCTAAGATGCGCTGCTGGGGCTCTATTTCTTATCTAGCACCGTCAGTGAAAACGGTACTTTCCCGAGTTCTATAAGCAAAACATAGACAACTGCCTGCTTACAAGGAGCTCACAGTCTAAAACAGGTAATAGGGAGGGTAGCAGAGGGTAGGATGGAGAGGGAGGGGTAGGAAGGGATGGGAGTGAGCAAATGATGAATATGTGCTTAAACATGGCTACACAGTGCTGTTCTGTATACTCTCTCATGGAAATCGGGTGCTAAACTTTGGCTGGATTCTACCCAAGCCTGTTACGTCCTAAGATTATATGTACATACCATTCGGATTTTGGGCGAGATGAAAGTCACATTTTCAACCGCGGCATAGAAGCAT